>NW_028270151.1:72155116-72461954 GCF_037043375.1 Chiloscyllium plagiosum
TGGAAGGGAAAAGGTTGAGATTCTGAAGGGAGATTACAGAGAGTTAGGTAGAATTTTAAAAAGGAGGTCCTCAAAGGTAGTAATATCTGGATTACTCCCAGTGCTATGAGCTAGTGAGGGCAGGAATAGGAGAATAGAGCAGATGAATGCATGGCTGAGGAGCTGGTGTATGGGAGAAGGATTCACATTTTTGGATCATTGGAATCACTTTTGGGGTAGAAGTGGTCTATACAAGAAGGACAGATTGCACCTAAATTGGAAGGGGACTAATAAATTGGCAGGGAAATTTGCTAGAACTGCATGGGAGGATTTAAACTAATAAGATGGGGGGGGTGGGACCCAGGGAGATAGTGAGGAAAGAGATCGATCTGAGACAGATAAAGCTGAGAACAGAAGTGAGTCAAACAGTCAGGGCAGGCAGGGACAAGGTCGGACTAATAAATTAAACTGCATTTATTTCAATGCAAGGGGCCTAACAGGGAAGGCAGATGAATTCAGGGCATGGTTAGGAACATGGGACTGGGATATCATAGCAATTGCGGAAACATGGCTCAGGGATGGGCGGGACTGGCAGCTTAATGTTCCAGGATACAAATGCTACAGGAAGGATAGAGAGGGAGGCAAGAGAGGAGGGGAAAGTGGCAGTTTTGATAAGGGATAGCATTACAGCTATGCTAAGGGAGGATATTCCCGGAAATAAATCCAGGGAAGTTATTTGGGTGGAACTGAGAAATAAGAAAGGGATGATCACCTTATTGGGATTGTATTATAGACCCCCCAATAGGCAGAGGGAAATTGAGAAACAAACTTGTAAGGAGATCTCAGCTATCTGTAAGAATAATAGGGTGGTTATGGTAGGGGATTTTAACTTTCCAAACATTGACTGGGACTGCCATAGTGTTAAAGTTTTAGATGGAGAGGAATTACTTAAGTGTGTACAAGACAATTTTCTGATTCAGTATGTGGATGTACCTACTAGAGAAGGTGCAAAGCTTGACCTACTCTTGGGAAATAAGGTGATTGAGGTGTCAGTGGGGGAGCACTTTGGGGCCAGCGACCATAATTCTATTCATTTTAAAATAGTAATGGAAAAGGATAGACCAGATCTAAAAGTTGAAGTTCTAAATTGGAGAAAGGTCAATTTTGACGGTATTAGGCAAGAACTTTCAAAAGCTGATTGAAGGCAGATGTTCGCAGGTAAAGGGACGGCTGGAAAATGGGAAGCCTTCAGAAATGAGATAACAAGAATCCAGAGAAAGTATATTCCTGTCAGGATGAAAGGGAAGGCTGGTAGGTATAGGGAATGCTGGATGACTAAAGAAATTGAGGGTTTGGTTAAGAAAAAGAAGGAAGCATATGTCAGGTACAGACAGGATAGATCGAGTGAATCCTTAGAAGAGTATAAAGAAAGTAGGAGTATACTAAAGAGGGAAATCAGGAGGGCAAAACGGGGACATGAGATAGCTTTGGCAAATAGAATTAAGTAGAATCCAAAGGGTTTTTACAAATATATTAAGGACAAAAGGGTAACTAGGGAGAGAATAGGGCCCCTCAAAGATCAGCAAGGCGGCGTTTGTGTGGAGCCACAGAAAATGGGGGATATACTAAATGAATATTTTGCATCAGTATTTACTGTGGAAAGGATATGGAAGATATAGACTATAGGGAAATAGATGGTGACATCTTGCAAAATGTCCAGATTACAGAGGAGGAAGTGCTGGATGTATTGAAACGGTTAAAGGTGGATAAATCCCCAGGACCTGACCAGGTGTACCAGAGAACTCTGTGGGAAGCTAGAGAAGTGATTGCTGGGCCTCTTGCTGAGATATTTGTATCATCGATAGTCACAGGTGAGGTGCTGGAAGACTGGAGGTTGGCAAACGTGGTACCACTGTTTAAGAAGGGTGGTAAGGACAAGCCTGGGAACTATAGACCGGTGAGCCTGACCTCGGTGATGGGCAAGCTGTTGGAGGGAATTCTGAGGGACAGGATTTACCTGTATTTGGAAAGGCAAGGACTGATTCGGGATAGTCAACATGGCTTTGTGCGTGGGAAATCATGTCTCACAAACTTGATTGAGTTTTTTGATGAAGTAGCAAAGAAGATTGATGAGGACAGAGTAGTAGATGTGATCTATATGGACTTCAGGAAGGCTTTCGACAAGGTTCCCCATGGGAGACTGATTAGCAAGGTTAGATCTCATGGAATACAGGGAGAACTAGCCATTTGGATACAGAACTGGCTCAAAGAAGACAGAGGGTGGTGGTGGAGGGTTGTTTTTCAGACTGGAGGCCTGTGACCAGTGGAATGCCACAAGGATCGGTGCTGGGCCCTCTACTTTTTGTCATTTACTTAAATGATTTGGATGTGAGCATAGGAGGTACAGTTAGTAAGTTTGCAAATGACACCAAAATTGGAGGTGTAGTGGACAGTGAAGAGGGTTACCTCAGATTACACCAGGATCGTGACCAGATGGGCCAATGGACTGAGCAGTGGCAGATGGAGTTTAATTCAGATAAACGTGAGGTGGTGCATTTTGGGAAAGCAAATCTTAGCAGGTTTTATACACTTAATAGTAAGGTCCTATGGAGTGTTGCTGAACAAAGAGACCTTGGAGTGCAGGTTCATAGTTCCTTGAAAGTGGAGTCGCAGGTAGATAGGATAGTGAAGAAGGCATTTGGTATGCTTTCCTTTATTGGTCAGAGTATTGAGTACAGGAGTTGGGAGGTCATGTTGCGGCTGTACAGGAAATTGGTAAGGCCACTGTTGGAATATTGCGTGCAATTCTGGTCTCCTTCCTATTGGAAAGATGTTGTGAAACTTGAAAGGGTTCAGAAAAGATTTACAAGGATGTTGCCAGGGTTGGAGGATCTGAGCTACAGGGAGAGGCTGAACAGGCTGGGACTGTTTTCCCTGGAGCGTCAGAGGCTGAGGGGTGACCTTATAGAGGTTATGAGGGCCATGGTTAGGATAAATAGGCAAAGTCTTTTCCCTGGGGCTGGGGAGTCCAGAACTAGAGGGTATAAGTTTAGGGTGAGAGGGGAAAGATATAAAAGAGACCTAAGGGGCAACTTTTTCACGTAGAGGGTGGTACGTTTATGGAATGAGCTGCCAGAGGATGTGGTAGAGGCTGGTACAATTGCCACATTTAAGAGGCATTTGGATGGGTATATGAATAGGAAGGGTTTGGAGAGATATGGGCCGGGCGCTGGCAGATAGGACTAGATTGGGTTGGGATATCTGGTTGGCATGGACAGGTTGAACCGAAGGGTCTGTTTCCATGCTATACATCTCTATGACTCTATGACTGTAAATGGATGGGGCACCGTTGGCATTCATGGTGGAAGTGGGTAGGAGGAGAGGTGCCATTGTTCCATGAAGGTCAGGAAACCCCAAAGATCTTCATGAACTGGGCTACTTAACTGTGTGGCCCATTACAAATGTATACCAGCAACCTTGAATAAATGTCAGGAGGCAGGCAGGACTGCAGGACTATGTTACTCTGAGGCTTCAAGCTGGTACTCAGCCAACTGGGTAGGAATAGCTACTGTAACAAAGAGTTGATTTACATAGAGCTGGACAATTTTAGATCACTATTTGTGTATAGTGTTGACTTTTGCTCTATTACCACTTTTGTGATTCTGAGATTGACTCGATGCCTGGGGAAAGGTCAGTGTTCTGTCTCATGACAAGAACAAAAAATGATGAACCACAGAAGTTTTTGACATTCACAAACATTTGAATTTTGGCAAATTTATTTTCCTTATCCCAATTTATGTTTGTGGTGGATTTCATTTTAAAACTCTGAAGAATTGGGGGGGGTTTAAACTAACTCTGCAGGGGCATGGGAACCCAGATTGTAGCTTCAGGGTGCAGGGCCTGGAGTGTAGGGAGGTTAGGAACATGGCATCAATTTCAAAGGAGGGTGCCTGTAAACAGGAAAGTGGCTTGAAGTGTGTATACTTCAATGCAAGAAGTATACGAAATAAGGTAGGTGAACTTGCAGCGTGGGTTGGTACCTGGGACTTCGATGTTGTGGCTATTACGGAGACATGGCTAGAACAGGGACAGGATTGGCTGTTGCAGGTTCCAGGATTTAAATGTTTTAGTAGGGTCAGAGGTGGGGGTAAAAGAGGGGGAGGTGTGGCATTGCTTGTCAAAGATAGTATTACAGTGGTGGAAAGGACGATGGATGAGGACTTGCCATCTGAGGTATTTTGGGCTGAGGTTAGGAATAGGAAAGGTGAGGTCACCCTGTTAGGAGTCTTTTACAGGCCTCCTAATAGTCCTAGAATCATTGAAGAAAGGATAGGGAAGGTGATTCAGGAGATGAGTGACAGTAATAGGGTGGTTGTTATGGGGGACTTTAACTTTCCTGATATTGATTGGGAAAGCTATAGCTCAAGTTCGTTAGATGGGTCAGTGTTTGTTCAATGTGTGCAGGAGAGTTTCCTGACACAATATGTAGACAGGCCAACAAGAGGTGAGGCCATACTGGATTTGGTTCTGGGTAACGAACCAGGCCAGGTGTTAGAATTAGAGGTAGGTGAGCACTTTGGGGATAGTGACCATAATTCGGTGATTTTTACTCTCGTGATGGAGAGGGATAAGTGTGTACTACAGGGCAAGAGTTATAGCTGGGGTCAGGGAAATTATGATGCGGTGAGGCATGACTTAGGATGTGTGGCTTGGAAAAGTAGACTCCAAGGCAAGAGTGTAAATGATATGTGGAGCTTGTTCAAGGAGCAACTATTGAGTGTCCTTGATAATTATGTACCTGTCAGACAGGGAGGAAAGGGTCGTGCAAGGGAGCCGTGGTTTAATAAGGAATTGGAATCCCTTGTTAAATGGAAGAGGGCGGCCTATCTCAAGATGAGACGTGAAGGTTCAATTGGGGCGATTGAGAGTTATAGGGTAGCCAGGAAGGACCTGAAGAGAGAGCTAAGAGCAGCAAGGAGGGGACATGAAAGGTCCTTAGTCGGTAGGATTAGGGAAAACCCTAAGGCTTTCTATAGGTATGTTAGGAATAAAAGAATGACTAGGGTAGGAATAGGTCCAGTCAAGGATAGTAGTGGGAAGTTGCGTGTGGAGGCGGAAGAGATTGGGGAGACACTGAATGAATACTTTTCTTCAGTATTTACTCAGGAACAGGGCATTGTCGCGATGTGAATACTGAGTCACAAATAAGTAGAATGGATGGCTTTGAGGTATGTAGAGAAGAGGTGTTGGAAATCCTGGAAAAGGTGAAAATAGATAAGTCCCCTGGGCCTGATGGCATTTATCCTAGGATTCTCTGGGAAGCAAGGGAGGAGATTGCAGAGCCATTGGCCTTGATTTTTATGTCCTCTTTGTCTACAGGAGTAGTGCCAGAAGACTGGAGGATAGCAAATGTGGTTCCCTTGTTCAAAAAGGGGAGTAGGGATAACCCTAGTAACTATAGGCCGGTGAGTCTCACTTCTGTTGTGGGCAAAGTCTTAGAGAGAATTGTAAGATAGGATTTATGCACATCTGGATAGGAATAATGTGATCAAGGATAGTCAGCATGGTTTTGTGAAGGGCAAGTCGTGCCTCACAAACCTTATTGAATTCTTTGAAAAGGTGACGAAGGAGGTTGATGAGGGGAAAGCAGTAGATGTGGTATATATGGATTTTAGTAAGGCGTTTGATAAGGTTCCCCATGGTAGATACGGAGATATGGCATTGAGGGTGAGTTGGAGGTTTGGATTAGGAATTGGCTGGATGGAAGAAGACAGAGGGTAGTAGTTGATGGCAAAGTTTCTTCATGGAGTGCCGTCACTAGCGGTGTTCCGCAAGGATCTGTTTTGGGACCATTGCTGTTTGTCATTTTTATAAATGACCTGGAAGAGGGGTTAGAAGGTTGGGTGAGCAAGTTTGCGGATGATACGAAAGTCGGAGGAGTTGTTGACAGTGAGGAAGGATGTGGCAGGTTACAGCAGGATATAGAGAAGCTGCAGAGCTGGGCAGAAAGGTGGCAAATGGAATTCAATGTAGCTAAGTGTGAGGTGATTCACTTTGGGAAGAATAACAAAAAGATGGGGTACTGGGCTAATGGTCGGATACTTGGTAGTGTGGATGAGCAGAGGGATCTTGGTGTCCATGTACACAGATCTCTGAAAGTTGCCACCCAGGTAAATAGTGCGGTGAGGAAGGCATATGGCGTACTGGCTTTTATTGGTAGAGGAATTGAGTTCCGGAGTCCTGAGGTCATGATGCAGTTGTATAAGACTCTGGTGCGGCCGCATCTGGAATATTGTGTGCAGTTTTGGTCGCCATACTACAGGAAGGATGTGGAGGCACTGGAACGGGTGCAGAGGAGGTTCACCAGGATGTTGCCTGGTATGGAAGGAAGATCGTATGAGGAAAGACTGAGACACTTGGGGCTGTTTTCATTAGAGAAAAGAAGGTTTAGGGGTGACTTGATTGAGGTGTACAAGATGATTAGGGGGTTAGATAGGGTTGACAGTGTGAACCTTTTCCCGCGTATGGAGTCGGGTATTACAAGGGGGCATAGCTTTAAATTAAGGGGGGGTAGATATAGGACTGAAGTTAGGGGTAGGTTCTTCACTCAGCGAGTCGTAAGTTCATGGAATGCCCTGCCAGTAGCAGTGGTGGACTCTCCCTCTTTATGGGCATTTAAGCGGGCATTGGATAGGTATATGGAGGATAGTGGGTTAGTATAGGTTAGGTGGGCTTGGATCGGCGCAACATCGAGGGCCAAAAGGCCTGTACTGCGCTGTATTCTTCTATGTTCTATGTTCTATGTTCTAATTGGTGAACTGTCAGAAGCTCTATCCAGACATTGTCTATCTAATCTCTCTCTCACCAAACAGGCAATTTGTTGTAAGGCTAACTACACACAGCACATTCTCAATGTAGATAATGCAGTTAGTTCAGCACGAGGAGCCATTTGATCTGAACAGTGGGATGTTTTAAGGTGTAAGGCTTAAGAGAGGCTCTGCAATTAAAATATAATTTTAATTTTTTGGTTTTACTGGTACAAATACTAATGATTTTATAAAAAAACAACATTGTTCATGTGTAACACTAGCTGGGTCAGTACTTACTGCCCATCCTGTGTTTCCCTTAAAAAGGTGGTGGTGAGTTCCGTTCTTGAACTATTGCCATCCATTTCATGGAGGGACACCCCCAGTGCTGTTAGGGAGAGAGTTCCAGGATTTTGATCCAGTGACACTGAAGGAACAGTGAATATTTCCAAGTCAGTATGGTGAGTCTTTTGAAGGGAAACTTGCACAGGTTTTGCAAGTTTATTTGCAAACCATGTCCTTCTAGATGGTAGTAGTTATTGGTTTGGAAGGTGCTTCCTAGGAACCTTGGTGAATGTCTGTAGTACATCAGGTGGTATATACTGATGTTCCAAATGCCAGTGGTGGAGGGAGTGAATGTTTATGGATGTGGTGCTGCTTTGTCCTGGATGATATGTGATGTAAACTGAGTTTCTTGTTTTTAAGTTAGTAACCAGTCGGTTTTCTGTATGTCTAAAGTTAATAATTAACTTGCAAGTAATTTTGTAGCCATGGAGATTTCATTTTGAAATAGTTTTTGAGACCCCACTTTATGGTGTATTAGTTTAATATATCAATTATGAACTTATGCTTATCTTCAATCATTTAGTGATCCAACAAGATAAATAATAGGGCCTGTATGTTTGTCAGACTATTCTGCAACTTGGGTATTTTAAGTTTAGGAAGACATCCAAAGCTTAAAGAGGGACACTTTTGTGTCACAGTTTTTATATTGAGTTTTGAGCAGATCTGTGAAGTCCTTGATATGGGATGCTGTATGAGGGAAGGATATATAATGAGCTGTGTTACCTTAGAGTAAAGACTTGTGTTAGTCCCAGACCAGAAGTGTTGAGATAAAACCCTGAAGAGATTACTTAAGACTAAGTACATTGAAGCTCAGGTGTGTGATAATTCCAGAAAGATGCTGCCAGAGGAAATGGTGGAGGCTGGTACAATTGCAGTATTTAAAAGGCATCTGGATGGGTATATGAATAGGAAGGGTTTGGAGGGATATGGGCCGGCTGCTGACAAGTGGGATTAGATTAGGTTGCGATATCTGGTCAGCATGGACAAGTTGGACTGACGGGTCTGTTTCCATGCTGTACATCTCTATGACTTTATAACCACACTGAGAAAGATGGGGAGCAGGATGTCAGGGAGGTCAGTTCCTGGAATCTGAATCTGAAGTCCTGGCAGCAGTAGCACAGAGGACAAATGACCCTATGTGGGTGGTGAATGTCAGTGATTGCTTCTCAAATGACATAACCTACTCATTACAACATCACCACCAGTCTTTCACACTGTTCAAAGCTGTTCCATTACTCACCCTGTGACATTACTTGGAAGACAGGAGTCACCCTTACCATCCATACACCCCCATGTTTTTGAGTTTAAGAGCCACGAGGTTTTGCTGCAGCTCTACAAGTCCCTGGTGAGACCACACTTGGAATATTGTGTCCATTTCTGGTCACCCTACTATAGAAAAGATACAGAGGCTTTGGAGAGGGTGCAAAGAAGGTTTACCAGGATGCTGCCTGGACTGGAGGGCTTGCCTTATGAAGAAATGTTGAATAAGCTCGGACTTTTCTCTCTGGAGACAAGGAGGAAGAGAGGAGACCTGGTCAAGGTGTACAAAATAATGAGAGGAATAGATAGAGTCAATAGCCAGAGACTTTTCCCCAGGGCAGGATTGACTGTACGAGAAGTCATTGTTTAAAGATATTAGGAGGAAGGTATAGAGGGGACGTTAGAGGAAGGTTCTTTACGCAGAGAGTTGTGAATGCATGGAATGCGTTGCCAGCAGTGGTGGTAGAAGCAGAGTCATTGGGGACATTTAAGTGACTGCTGGACATGCACATGGATAGCAGTGAGTTGAGGGGTGCGTAGGTTAAGTTACTATATTTTACATTAAGATTAAGTCTTGGCACAACATTGTGGGTCTAAGGGCCTGTTCTGTGCTGTACTTTTCTATGTTCTATGTAAGACCATACAATATTGGAGCAGAAGTAGGCCATTCAGCCCATCAAATCTGCTCCATCATTCAAAGAGATCATAGCAGATCGAATAATCCCCAATTTCACCCTCCTGTCTTTTCCCATGACCATTAAAAGATTAAAAATCTGTCTATCTCAAACTTGAATAATTTAGTGACCTGTCTTTCACAACCAGAATTGGTTGCGGAATTCTAGTAAAGAATACCTCATCTCTGTCCTCCCAGGGTAATCCCTTATTCTGAGATTACGCCCTCAGATCTGATAATCTATCATGCATGGAATTGATTTATCATCTTTTAATTTGTCAAGACTCTAAAGATCTTGCATATTTCAATAAGGTCACCTCTTATACTTTTAAACTCCATTGTGTTCAAGCCCATCTACACAGGCTCTCCTATGAGACAATTCTTCCTTATCCAGGACCAATCTAGTGAATCCTTTCTCTTGCCTCCGATGCCAGTGTAGCTGTACTTAAATAAGCAGATCAAAATAATTTACAACATTCCAGTGTGGTCTACCTAGTACCTTAGAAGGGTTTTAACAAGACTTCCCTATTCTTACAACCTATTCCCTTTGAAATAAATACCAACAATTAATTTGCCTTCCCTATTACCTGCTGAACTTCTGTGCTAGCTTTTTGTAATTTATGTCAAAAAGTGTGGCGCTGGAAAAGCACAACAGGTCAGGCAGCAGCTGCGGAGGAGGAGAGTTGACATTTTGGGCATGAGCCCTTCATCAGTCATTCATGAGGATGGGCATTATGCCTGAAACATCAACTCTCCTGCTCCTCGGATGCTGCCTGACCTGTTGTGCTTTTCCAGTGCCACCCTTTTCAACTCTGACTCTCCAGCATCTGCAATCCTCACTTTCTCCTTTTGTAATTGATGCACAAGCAACCTTAAATCCCTCTGTGCTGTAGCTTTCTGCAGTCTTTCTCCGTTTAAAGAATATTCAACTCTTATTTTCCTGCCAAAGAGTACCATCTTATATTTTCCCACACCATATTTCATCTGCCACGTTTTTGCCCTGCAGCTCTCGGTGCCACCTGCACCACTTGCCTTCTCATCTATTTTTATATCACCCACAAACCTGATTATAGTGGCATTCACCTCCTTCATCGAAGTTATTCATGTGTATTGTGAATAATCACGGCCTCAGCACTTTTATAGCTGTATGTTGCCATCCTGAAAATACACCGTCTTACCCAGCTCTCTGCCTTTTATTAATTAGCTAATCCTCTATCCATGTTAATATACTATCCCCAACATAATGGGATCTTAGTTTATCAAGTAGTCCATCATCCTCATATATCCACCAAAGCTGCCAATCTCAGAACTTCTTATCATTGCCCCATATACTCCAGCTATTTACCAAAGACAGGGCCATTTTCCTCCAGCATTGTGTTGCACAACTGCTGTTAGTCTGCCTCTTTCTTGTGGGATTAAAGGAGGACTGTAAGGGGCAAAGACACCTCGGTCACCTGAGCCCTACAGAAGAGAATGTTTTCTCCTTCATGGTATCAGCTGCGACACGCTGATAATGTGTAATATCATTGAGAACATTAAAGATAATAGCATTTCCTTTCTCAATGTCCCTAGTCAAGTTTCACAACAGCCTTCTACATAAGCCTTCTACTCAATGTTATACTCATGATTTCTCTAACTCAAAGTGAATTGACACTTTGTCAGACTTTACTCCGAAAATCACAAATAACAAATCATTTTTATTGAATAAAAATTAAACAGCAAAGAAAGAATTGCATATTTCACTAGATTATGAAGCTGAAATTAAGTGGCTGTTTTAAAGTAAAAATATGTCTTGAGATTCTGCATATTTCTAATAGTATTCTATTTTTAAGTTCCATAGTTCTACCCATTAGAAATGCACACTGTGTAAGTTTCTGTTGGAGTGAAATGTGAAGCTAATGCAATTTAGGAACAAACTCATGATTAGAAAGAAGTCCTACCTGCTCGAGTTTTGCATCTCCACCTCCCCTATTTGTAACAAAAATAAGTAACCCAACATTCAGTTTGAAGGTACTGAATTAAAATACTTTTGTGTTTTTCTGGGTTTTTTTATTTAACATTTCTCATTTCTCATCATTTTCATCACAACTTAATTGATTTTTCCTGGTTCAGTCTCGGGAAGGAATATTTACAGAATGAGATTGCCAGTAGAGAAATTGTTTACAACAGGACCAAATTGCTCTTTTCAAGGGTTCAACAGAACCTGGAACATACCTCATTCAATATTAATATCAGCATTGTGGGCTACTGGATAAAATGCCAAGAGAGCGGAAGTGTATTGGTCTTTAACAAATACAGCTGGGTAAGAGAAAGGCCAGTCTTCTTTTGTTATATTTGCTGTATTCTTGCACTGTCTACCTCTAAATATTGCCACAGCTTTCTCACCTCTTGTCCCAGCTGCAGCAAAGAGCAATTTGGTCCTGTTGTAAACAATTTCTCTACTGGCAATCTCATTCTGTAAATATTCCCTCCAGAACTGAACCAGCTGCAGCATTCCTGCTTTATTACTTTTTGTACATATGTTTAGTTCTTTATTTTTGTTATAATCTCCGATGGGAGCATCTAATTAGATGAAGGTTTGACTAGGAACCATTCGGATTTTTCTTGAAAGTAGTCAAACTTTGCAATCCTAACAGGTGGCATAGTGGCTTAGTGGTTAGCACTGCTGCCTTACTGCACGAGGGTCCCAGGTTCAATTCCAGTCTCAGGTGACTGTCTGGGTGGAGTTTGCACGTTCTCCCCATGTCTGAGTGCTCTAGTTTCCTCCCACAGTCTAAAGATGTGCAGCTTGGTTGAATTGGCCATGCTAAATGGCCCATAATATTAGGTGAATTAGTTAGAGTGAAATGGGTCCGGGTAGGTAACTCTTCGGAGGGTCAATGTGGACTGGTTGGGCCTGTTTCCACTCTGTAGGGAATCTCGTCTAAACTATTTGGTGGTTTTGAACAGATAAACAAAAGTTTACTATGCCAATTCAAAACAGTAAAATAACCTATGATATATACTCACTCTACCATCCAGGATTAACATAAGGTATTTAAGAGCTAAGAGCTAAGAGGTAAGGTAGTCAGACACTGCACTGAATACATCAACTTGCAGGTGCAGTCATGAAACTCTCCACAGATTTCACTGCAGCCCATCTGGGGACACTAACACTGTGGGTGACAAAATCTCATTCAAACCATGTCTCCTTTATGAGGGACTTCAATTATACATATTCAAAGGCCAAGCTTTAAAAGCCACTCTTTCAGATACTTCCTCAAAGACTGCTCATCCTGCTCGTATCATCACTTTTTTCCTGGGACAGCACTCTCTGCATCCTTGAGGCTACAGTATACCAGCACTTCATCATCGCTATCATTCTCTTGTTTTAGCAGACAGCTAGCTTCACTAAGCTGGCATTCACTTTCGGTTTCTCTGGGTCTCAATATTTCCCAACTGTGCCCAGCAAATACAGCTTGTGAGCTTCCTTCACTACTACTGCCAGCTGCTTGAATCATCAAGAATTTCCAGAGTTACTTCTAAGACTTAACCACTCTAGATAGATGTCAGTATGTCTCTTAAGCCCTAATTCTGACTGTTAGCTACCTCTACTGGCTCCCAAAGTACCCCAGAACCCTAAATGACTGGAGGCTGCTAAGTAGCACATTTTCAGTATGAAGTCTTATCACTTACTACTGTGAACTGACAGCCCCAAGTAAGAAACGTTCTACATTGCTGACACTGACTAGTGAGCTAAAACTGACTGTTCAATTACACCTGAGCTATTTTAAGTGTCCTCACAACAAGTTCTGTCTTGCTTCGTAGGCATGATTGTGTGTAATTTGCATTAGAACATCCTTTTCAATGTAGCAATCATTGAAAGATTGTTTGACTATGCTACAATTTTGGTTTAACTGAAAAGACAGCTGCCAGTGTCGTAACACAGACAGATCTACAGGGAAACAGAAGAATGAATTTTCTCACAATCCCCTTGAGTGTTTCATTGATTATCTCATACTCATTGCATATGTCTGTTGTCCCTTGTCTCTTTATTCCTTACATGTATTTGTGAGTTTTTCTTTGACCACCTCTACCTGTTATTTTTAAACATTCAGTCTCAGGATATGGTCACGATTGACATTTAATTCCCATCCGTCACTGCTTTAAGAATATGATGCTGTGCCTTCTGATCATTTGATCGAGATTTTTCCAAGGGATTCTTGCTATTCTCGACAATTGGCTAGGACAACCCTGCCAGGCCAATACATAGTGCAATTAAGAATCAACCATGCCAGTGTCATCTGCAATCACATTTTGGCTATCCTGATTTTAGTAACTTGCAAGATCTATATATTTTGCTATATTGCTCTATCTGGAGCTCACTCTGCTGGGGAGGTGAAACAGTTCAATAATGGATGTCGAAAACTGAGCAATTGTTAGCATTATTCAACTGACTACAGTGTAAGCATGCTCGGTTTCCATCCCTAAACACGAGGGATTTACTTGGATTTTTAACAACAATCCATCAACTTGGTCATGATCACTTGCAAATGTATCTCTATTAAGCAAAACCTTAGAATTCTTACACTGCTGTGATAGGATATGAATTCACAAACCCATAGTTGTCTAGCCCAATAACATATTCAGAATATATCATAGCTCCATACCCCTCCCTCTATTTGTCTGCATTTATATACTGATCCTTTTCCTTATCTAGCCCACTTTGAAACTGTAACATTTTGGCTCCTTGTCCCTCTTCAATACAGCTGTGGACTTTTCTGTTGTATCTCACTGAGTCTCTTTTGCATTCTTTGCAATTGTGGCCATGTATTTCTTTCTCTCTCTGTCTGTCTCTCTTCCTGTATGACTCTATTTATGCTCGCCATGCACATCTGTGGTTGTTTCTCTTTCACTCTATATAACTGTGGTTGGCTTTCTCCATGGTAGTCTCTTTTAATTCTCTCCGTCTTGATGTGAAACTGAGTGGAATTTTCCCAGCCCCTTAATGATAAGGGCACTAGCTTTTGGAGCATGGCTCTCCACAACCACCTGATGAAGGAGCAGCGCTCAGAAAGCTAGTGCTTCCAAATAAACCTGTTGAACTATAACTTGGTGTCGTGTGATTTTTAACTTTGCACACCCCAGTCCAACACTGGCGTCTCCAAATAATGATAAGGATTACGGTGAGAATGTTGGCAACATCACATGAGGTGGCCAGTGAGGAGCTTCTCAACATCGAGAGCAGAAGGTTCCATTTTCTAACCAAGTTTTGAATGGCCGGATGAGATTCTCACTCATGAGCAGGAGGATCCTATTTGCTTGCATTGAGATCTCATTGTTAGTTTACCTCACCTCACTGAGTTTCCCATTCTCCCACTCGCTGGAGAGAAACTAGATAGTAACAATTCCTGACAGAAAAGTCTATGCGGTTACTTGGTTACACTCACTCACTACTTGTTCCTCCAGATCTCTGGAGTGCCAATGACCAGAGGCATATCTCCCTTGATCAACTATGAAGTCATGAGAGCAATGTGATCAACCAACTCTAACTGAGCTAAAGTGTCCATCGAGGTTTCAGGATCGGAGCTTCCATGCTTTTGTTGCATTGCTTTCTGTATGCAGTTTTGGTCTCCTTATCTGAGGAAGGATGTTCTGGTTATGACAGGAGTGCAACCAAAGTTTATTGGAATGATTCCTGGGATGGAAGGATTGTTCTTATTTTCCGAACTCCTTCAGAAGTGGAGCAGTAGATGTCTTGCGGGACAAACCTTTTGGATTCCAACATTATTCTGGTTC
This sequence comes from Chiloscyllium plagiosum, assembly GCF_037043375.1. Classification (NCBI taxonomy): domain Eukaryota; kingdom Metazoa; phylum Chordata; class Chondrichthyes; order Orectolobiformes; family Hemiscylliidae; genus Chiloscyllium; species Chiloscyllium plagiosum. The sequence goes on from NW_028270151.1 coordinate 72,169,958, forward strand.
CATTGGTACCTAAAGGAGACAAAAGAGAGAATGTGGTGCAAATGAAGGGTAGGAGTTTGATAATGTCCACAATATCTTCACTGTGGCAGCAATGGGAGAGGAGCATAGCAATAAACAATGGATCTTACTTGGTTGCCAGGGCATAGAAACTTTGGCAGCTCCTTAGGAATGCTCTTCCCAAGGCCAGGATCCTTGCCTTCTTGGGTGGTGTGGAGCAAACTGTGAGCCATCCCAACGCCCATCCTAAGGCTCTCCATCCTATGATGGGCTGTTTTTTCCTGGAATGAGACAAAGGGATGGATTGAGTGAGATGAAAATGGATGCCACAGCAGTTTGTGTTCATGCAAAAGGGGAAAGGTAGTGAGGTGTCCGAGTAAGTGGGTAGGCAATAATGAAGAAATATGGTTTTAGTAGTTTCAGAGTGGTAGTAAGTGAAGTAAGATGTTTCATGCAGTTGTGAGAGTGTAGGTGTGGGGGAGAGTGTGGGTAACAAAAATAGACTGAGGGTGAGGTAGCAGAGAGAGACGGAAGTGGCACTTACCCTGGCAGAGAACAGAAGTTCATTAACCGTTTTCCTACACAGTTGGGTGTCTCTCTGGACCGTACATTCGCCTGGGTGGGAACTTTGGACCAGGCCGTTAAGATCTGGTGTCACGACCCTGGAAGAAATGGATAGCCCACTATACCACCCTATCCAACAGGACCTCCATGTCACCATCTGCAAAATGGGCACCAACTTCCTCTTATTTGTCAGGTCGGAGGGAAATTAATTGAAGCCACAGGACAGCTCTTGTCTGCCAGCACTTGACCAATTGCATAACTGTGTATAAGATATCACACAGGCACCAGGAGTCCTGAGATATCCCAACAGTGGTAGGTATTTCTGCCTATGGTGAGCAAGATGCCATAGGCGTATGGTTAACAGGATGAGTTTGGGGCAATAACAGAAGAAAATATCTAGGCCTCATGGAGAATAATCCTCCATTGAAACGAATAAAAATGACACTTAGCCAACAGCTGGTAAGGTTTAACGCTGCGTCTCTACATTTATTTAAGTGTTGTTGTCTTTCACTGTTTCTGTACTGATATTCTCTCTTGCTTTTTATGTGCCAGCTGTCGAACTATTTGGGTACGTTTATGACCGATCCTCTAAGGAAGCAATAACCTTGTTTTGCAAGAAAACACAGAATACACACAGGTCAATAGATGTGATTTGTAACAGAAATGCTGCTTCTATAATTCATTACCATTTGGAACATTTCAAAATTAAAATGTAAAGTGTTGATCAAAATGGACTTTTAAAATGGGTAGCATTTAAATCCGAAGTTATAAATCAAAAACAAAATCTGCAACCTACAGAATTGCATCATTGTTAGACTTTCCACTACTTTTTCACCCAAACAAATTAAACTTGTGGCATTACTGATGAGAAAAAAATGTACAATGAAGTAATTAAATTTTAGACCACAGTAGGAGGCCAAACGGTGTTCCTGGATTTGTGTACTGAAATGAGAACATAGAGAGAGTATTGGAGGTGCAGGGTCAGAATCATGTTCAACTCAGAAATCAAAAGTCTGCTTGAATGGAAATTAAAAATTCCTCATAGCATGATTTGAAGTAAAGCAGGAACTACGGTGAATGGCTAAGGATCCTGGGATTGTATTCATTAGAGTTTAGAAGATTGAGGGGAGATCTAATAGACACTTACAAGATAATACATGGCTTTGAAAGGGTGGACGCTTGGAATTTGTTTCCGTCAGGCAGGGATACTAGGACCCATGGGCACAGCCTTAGAATTAGAGGGAGTCAATTTAGAATGGAAATGAGGAGACATTTCTTCAACCAGAGAGTGGTGGGCCTGTGGAATTCATTGCCATGGCGTGCAGTGGAGGCCAGGACATTAAATGTCTTCAAGGCAGAGATTGATAAATTCTTAATTCGCAAGGAATTAAAGGATACGGGAAGAGTGTGGGTAAGTGGAGTTGAAATACCTATTAGCCATGATTGAATGGCGGAGTGGACTCTATGGGACAAATGGCCTTACTTCCATTCCTTGATCTTATGGTCTAACTTATTCAGACATTCCATCTATAATTTATCCTTCAACCAACAGCATTAAATATTAACAAACCGCAAAAGCTCTTGGTTGGCATTTTTGCGGTCTATTACTGCCTACACTTTGATTATTATACTTACCCACACAGCAACTCTAATTGCATTTCAGTTGCAATTCAATGGCTTCAAAGTACTTGGGTACTTGAGGATGACGAAGGAACAAGATAAATGCAAGTTCTTATCTAGATAGAGACATAAAATTAGTGCTTTGAACAATCTTTCTCTCACATCTAAAAGCAGTTGCACCATACATCATTTGTTTTATTTTGTTGTTTGAAGGTTCGGGTCGTCATATGTTCATGCCAAAGTTGACTTTTTGATTTTCTGATAACAGCCTTTACCACAGCACAGGTTACACCAGAACAAAACCGCAAGAGTCGTAGGCTGCCAGTTGTTCTTACTCGCCAGTGGGGCTTATTAAAACACATCCTTTCCTTACCATTTCTCAAGCATTGGAGTTGAACAAGAAAACAACCTTCTTTCTTTTTTTGTAAGGTAATACAAGAAAATAAATACAACTGGAAAGTTAGAGAGCTTGGAGTTACTTCAGTTGTATATATTACTCAGTGCACAGTGAGGACCCGCAGTAGCTGAGCATCTATGACACTTAGACACTCATTGCTCCTCTGGCTTTTGCTTAACTTACATCTCCTTGGAAATATGTTTGGAACCAATTTGGGTTTGAGTCTGCAGCCCACTAATCAACAGGTTTGCCAATGTTTCAATGGCATATTTCCTGAAGTTTCATCATGTGGCATTCATTATCCATCTGCCTTCTTCTCTGTCTTGGTCTGTAAATATGTTCCTCCCTGGAACACAATCCTTTCCTGCACCACTTGGGGAACAAATAGACTCATTCCTGCCCAAAGGTACTCAAAGACTCTTTGCCAAACAGCTTTCTATTCCCCCTTTACCCCCTCCATTAGTTTTAAAACAAATTTTCAAAGAAAACAAAGTAAGTGCAGAGTTAATTTTTAATATGGTCTGCTTTTCCTCTTAGGTTGCTCACGGCAATGTCTTGGAAACTATTTTAAATTCCAGGAAGCTCTAGGGGCAATCCATGAATATTGACAACTATTCTCAATGCCCAGATAGAAGTGAGGGATAGAATTTTCCAATTTCGGAGTGCCAGAAGTGGAGACAAAGTGTCTGGGAAATCATTAAGGAGTCAGATGGCATCAGTGCCCTGACTCATTCCTGCTGCCAGCAAAGATTCCAAGTGCTGAAGAGTGACTCAGATTTAGTTTACATTTACCAGGGATGGACAGTCAATTACCATATTTAAGACTTCAATTTAGTCAACTTAAATGGCCCATTGCCATTTACTGACAAAAGAGCTACTTCTCCCACCATGGGCCACCAGTTCTAAGGAGGTGATCTGACTGTACTAGTTCAGGTAACCACTGGGAAGGCAGGCTCCTTGATGCTAAGAGAGGTCTGTAGGTAGGAAGGTCGGCCTCATGGTTCCAAATGCACCATCCTAATGTGTGTTCCAGCTAATCCCAATGGCTTCTCTGGTTGTCCCCCCTGTATCTTAAACACATCTCTTTAAAGGTACTTCCATACTAAAGTGCCTTCCACATCCTGACCTATCTCAGAAGGACCTAATTCTCTCTGTGGCACTGCCAAGAATTAGATCCAGCAGAATCAGGATGATGGGCAGACTCTTTAATTAGATAGCGAGAATGGAAGTGATCAATTAGGAGGCCATCTGCAAGAATGCTGATGCCACTGCCATCAAGTGTGAGCTTGAGGACCTTTATTTGGTGGCATTTTTGGAGTCCCAAAACCCAGTGGGACATCTAGATTAGATTAGTTTACTGACAGTGTGGAAACAGGCCCTTTGGCCCAACAAGTCCACACCAACCCTCCAAAGAGCAACCCATCAGACCCATTCCCCTACATTTACCCCTTCATGGGTAATTTAACATGGCCAATTCACCTAACCAGCACATCTTTGGACTGTGGGAGGAAACCGGAGCACCCAGAGGAAACCCATGCAGACACGAGGAGAATGTGCAAACTCCACACAGACAGTTGCCTGAGGCGGGAATTGAACCCGGGTTTCTGGTGCTGTGAGGCAGCAGTGCTGACCATTGTGCCACCGTGCCTACTAAACCCTAGAGTAGGCCAAGGAGTAGGACAAAATACACAAGAGGATTCAAACCCCGTGCCATTTTCACTATGTGACTTCTATAATTCAAAGCCATTTTCAAAGTTGAGTACCTATTTTTTAAATATCTAAATTTTCATTCTTTTGTATAAAGATTTACAATGAAAATGTGAATTTGAGACGGGATGCTGGCCTTGGAAAATGAATATTGTGATGTGTAAAGGAAACAAAATATCACTCATGCCAAAAGTTTATCAAAATCAACATCCATCATCCTTTTCGCAGTGGTCAATATCATATCTATTGGATCATTCATTTTTGTGAAATGTGAAAGATTCTGGATGGATGTAAAACACTAATGGCTCAGTAATATCTGGATTGTTGATGATGTATTTGTGCATTTGTAATCTTTGCAATGCTCCCAACATATGAAGCAAATAATAGGGTAGAGTTTGATCAAGGTAGTTTTGGTTTTTCCAGAACAATATTACCTGTAATTGGCCAGATCGTTGCAAAAGATTGAGGAATTTCAATTGCAAATTTTATTCAGGATGAGCTGAGTTCTACAATCTTATATGCTGATTTATAAATAACTACTCTGGAATCTAGGCATGATTGGATGTTGATGCGACAGTCAAGAAAGTGCACCAACATCTCTACTTCCTCAGAAGGATAAGGAAATTCAGGATGTCCACAATGACTCTTAGCAATTTTTATTGATGCACTATGGGAAGTATCCTATCTGAATGAAACAAAGCTTTATATGGCAACTGCTCTATCTCAGACTGCAAGAAATTAGAGAAAGTTCTGAATGTAGCCCAGTCCATCATGAAAACCAGCCTTCCTTCCATTCCTACTGCCTTGGGAGAGCGGCAAACATAATCCAGGACCCCTTCCACCTGGTTATATTCTCTTTCACCCTCTTCTATTGGACAGAAGATACAAAGTTTGAAAACACATACTAGCAGATTTAAGGACAGCTTCTTATCCACTGTTATCAGATTTGTGAACGGACCCCTCATATATTACAGTTGATTGTTCTCTGCACTTGCTTTGTAGCTGTAACACTTATTCTGCATTCTGCAATATTACCCTGATGTACTTATGTAAGGTCTGATTTGTCTGGTTAGCGCGCAAAACAATACTTTTCACTGCACCTTGGTACATGTGACAGTAATAAATCAAAATAAACCGCTGTTTAATGATGATTGGCTTGTCCCCTTCCTAGAATCCTTCATTCTGACTGGAATATATCTTTGCTATGGACTATGATCTATTTTCTTAAATATCTGACGTTAATCCTTAAACATTTTTTCTTTTTAAAATGTTTTCTTTCCCAGTCCACTCCAGTCAGCTTTCCCCTTGTTCTTTTATAAATACCCTTCTTTAGGCTTAGCACAGTTGTTTCTGTCCCAAGTTCCTCTCTTTCAAGGTGAATGCTAAATTCTGCTATGTTATGGTCACTGTTTCTGAGGGCTGTCTTTGTCATGGGGCAAGGATATGAATAGCTAGGATCTACAGCAAATGGCATCAGTTACAAGCCGGACTGTTACTGACCCCAGAACTGACTGTAGCCCATTTTCCAGACTGCCTTGGAAGTGTAAGCGTCTGGACTGCGTGGGCAGTGTAAGTGGCAGTGGCAGCTTCTGGACTGATGTCTGTACAGAACTTCAACTGACCTATCTGCAATCTACCCCCTGGAATCAAGTGAGCCCCTTAACTGATTATGGCTGTATCCCTTGACTGATTGTAGCCCCCCTCCAACTCACTAAGAACAGCTCCTCTGTGACTTTTGCACATGGTGTTTTGCTTGAAGCACAATGTAGGATGTGTTTGCTGCATAAGCTGCTAGCACATGCCGTACATTTAATGTTGAAATAGCACGATGCTGCACAGTGACGTGTCACCTCACTGGCTGTTAATGTTCCCCAGCATGCCTAGCTGCCTGCTTCCGCTGCTGAGCTAAAATTAGTCAACAGAATTAACAAAGGCTGATGGCTTGTAACTGAGTTCTGAAGAGCTTGTGCACCAAGAAAGTAACATGAGCCATACAGAGGGTGGTAAGCTGTAAGTCAATGCTGAAGTGAGATACAGGCAGTTCCTGGCTTATGAATAGGTTCCATTGTTGAGTCCGTTTGAAGTTAGTTCGTACACAAGTTGAAACATAATGCATGATAATATAAAGTAGCCGTTCATAAGTGTAGGAGTTGCTCGTTTGTTGGATCTTTAAAATTTCACCCCTGTACGAGATCATATCTGTAAGTCCCAAAGTTAGTTATTCATAAATTGGAACCCCCCTGTGGAGGTGAACTGGTTATATATCTTTTCCCAGTAATGTATGGTGGTCTCAGGGAGGGAGTGAGGATAGAATTGTGACTGACATTAAACTTGCTGCGAGGAGAAGCCGCAGAACACAGAACCGGAATATCCTGCCTCAGGAGTGTGGCCATTGCTTACAGTACGTGTTGCCACAGTTACCAGACCCTTCCTTTCTCACAATCCAACACTTGCCTACACCAACTAATGCTGCTTTATGCACTCTCACCTGAGCTTTGGGACGTTCACAGACTCCAGCTCCAGCTGTTGTTCATAACTCTGGTTCACCGACCACTCTAATACTTGACCCAAAAAATGCTAAGTCCACTTCAGTCAGAATCACTGACAACACTGGACCCGTTGCAGCTCAACTGGGAGAGCTGGGCACTGCTGAAGCAGGTGAGTGACTGTGAGTGTATTTTAACATGGAGGCTTCTATGCAGTAAATGAAGAAATCTAAGGGGCAAAGAGAGGAGAGTAGAAATCTACTTGGCTGGATTCTTTGGACCATGGCGGGCAGCCGTTCCTGCCTGTGGCCTTGACGATAGGTTATGGAAGCTCTGGTGCAGTTAGCCCTCTGGACTGCTACAATTGACTGCACAAGGGCAAAGGCCTCTCTGCTACTGGAAAATTGCCAATAAGACAACAAAACTATCCTGAATTGAGGCATTAACTAGGTTAACTGGCTTTCCATTACGATGCAATGCACAGCCAATCTACTCCCAGTCTGTCCCTAAGAAAGCTTCCTCATGATAACAATTCACTGGAAGCCAGTTTCTAGATTTCTACTAGCATTTAGTTCCTAAGGGAAGGGAAAATGTAGTCAAATTCTCTAAATATCAGCAGGGATCCAGTTTGTTTTTTTTTTCTTTTTTTTTCTTTTTTTCTTTACCCCCACACTACCACCTAACTGCGGTAGTGCTTATTTTTTTCCCAGCACCCACGGTGTGTGTGTGCAGGTGTGAGACACAGGGATCCAGTTTGTGAACCATTTCTATACTTAATGATTGGCCACTGATAAATTACTTAACCATAAGATTTGAAAGGGTGAGTTAGCAACTAATTTTGACAGTCTAAAACTTAGGGTCAAGGTTTTGATTTCCAGGTTCCTAGATTTAGGGATGGAATCCTAGACCACTCCTTACAAGGTTAACCACATTAGAAGAGGTAGATCCAGATAAAGTAATTCACCAAGTTGGAAATTCCCACCTCCCTGGCCATATGAAGGATTGGCGCTGATCCATCCAGTGAAATAAGATCCAGAAGGCAGCCAAATAGTCATTGTGGGAACCACCTTGACAGACCATACCATCACATGGCTTGGAATCTGAAGCTGGATGTACAATGTTTTGTATAATCTTTTCCTTATCAAAGGGCTTGATGTGGCACTGCACACATCCTTACATCTGAAAGGCTGCAGTAAGTTCCCAAGAAGTGTGCATAGTGACATGGGCATCCACATGAGACTTTTAGATTAGCTGACCTTTCCTAACACCAGCAGAGGTCACCGATGGATATGGTCCAACTGTTGATTTCAGTTTCCACAGTTTATCTGTACGTCTGTTAATTGGTGTAGCTTTACAATCTTCTAAAATGTTCAACTCTGGCCTTTTGTGGATCTCGCCCCCCCCACCCCACCATATCATGTGACTAACTTATTAGTGACATATCACTCCAGATCTCCCCTCCTCCTCAACTTGGCCACCATCTCTCCTTCCCTAAATTCACAATCATTCCTTTCCTATCACCTCTCTGAAGTTCCTTAGAACATTGAATGTGCAAGCCTTGATGCCAAAATCTCCATTTCCACTCAAAACACCAATTAGCTGACATGCTTATTGAAAATGCTGTACTTTCACCAGCAAAACAAGTAACATTGGATTTTGGAATTTGTGAATAAATGTAATGAATTTACTCATTGAAATCAATATTGTTTTGAAGTTTTTCAACATAATCTGTCTCCTCAGTCACATCAGTGTGCAAATTTCATCAGCCCTCTGTTTATAGATGGAGGGATAGTGAGGATAAAGTCTGCCGTTCAGAAATGGAATGATGAGGGTGTCTTCCAACTTGCAAGAGTTTGGGCTTCCAAAAATCATGAGTATCATTGAGGAAATATTTCCTCATGATATGTTGACAGGAAATGTAAATGTCAACAACTCATGATGACTCAACCACAGCAATGATTGCGAAAAATGTCAAGTCCAAATTCACCACACCCCGACACCACCTGCAGGAGTAAGTACTACTGAAAGATATAAATAAAAGACTTAAAAAGCATGAATTATATTAGTAATATTAACTAATTCATCAAAATGCTTTGGTTCAAAATGGCTGAGAATGTTCATTATACACCAATTGCTAGCAAACATTGATTCAAATGATCCCTTACTATACATTTATATATGGTTAATTTTGCAATTGAAAGAAGTTGAAAACTTAAGAACAGGCCCAAAGGCAATCTTTCCTTAAACTGACTGTGTTTCCTTATCAACCGCAAAGAAACAGACACTCCCAGGCTGCTTTAGCTCACCTCCAGTTCTGTCAAGATGTTACAGATGATTACTTGTCACATGTTAATAGTGACTTCATATCAATCATGGAGACATCTCATATCAGCCAACCGGTAAAATAGCTCATATGACCATTCATGTATAAAATAAGACTTATATCACTTTTCTCCCCTTAGTACTTGTCTTGTGAAGTCAGCAACTACATTGGTGCTCGCTTACATCTCCTGTTACCATAACACCATAAGGTACAGGAGCAGAATTAGGCCATTCAGCCCATCAAGTCTGCTCCACCATTCAATCATTACTGATATATTTCTCAACCCCATTATCCTGCCATCTCCCCATTATCCTTGATCCCCTATTGATCAAGAATCTATCCTACTGCTGTCTTAAATACACTCAATGACTTGGCCTCTACAGCCCTCTGCGGCAATGAGTTCCAGAGATTCACTACTTTCTGGCTGAAGAAATTCCTACTCATCTCAGTTCTTAACAGTCACCCCTTCACTCGAAGGCTTTGCCTTGGGTCCTGGTCTCTGCTACTAGTGGAAATATCTTTTGCATGTCCACTCTATCCAGGCCCCTTTTTTCTGTAAGTTTCAGTGAGATCCCTTCCTCATCTTTCTAAACTCCATCGAGTACAGACCCTGAGTCTTCAACAACTCTTCATATGACAATTCTGGATTAGTGGTGCTGGAAGAGCACAGCAGTTCAGGCAGCATCCGAGGAGCACTAAAATCGACGTTTCGGGCAAAAGCCTTTCATCAGGAATACAGGCAGCGTGCCTGAAGGGTGGAGAGATAAGTGAGAGGAGGGTGGGAGTGGGGAGAAAGTAGCATAGAGTACAATAGGTGAGTGGGGGAGGGGATGAAGGTGATAGGTCGGGGAGGGGAGGATGGAGTGGATAGGTGGAAAAAAAGATAGGCAGGTAGGACAAGTCATGGGGACAGTGCTGAGCTGAAAGTTTGGAACTGGGGTGAGGTGGGGGAAGGGGAAACGAGGAAACTGTTAAAGTCCACATTGATGCCCTGGGGTTGAAGTGTTCCGAGGCAGAAGATGAGGCGTTCTTTCTCCAGGCGTCTGGAGATGAGGGAGCAGCGGTGAAGGAGGCCCAGGATCTCCATGTCCTCGGCAGAATGGGAGGGGGAGTTGAAATGTTGGGCCACGGGGCGGTGTGGTTGATTGGTGCGGGTGTCCTGGAGATGTTCCCTAAAGCGCTCTGCTAGGAGGCATCCAGTCTCCCCAATGTAGAGGAGACCGCATCGGGAGCAACAGATACAATAAATGATATTGTTGGATGTGCAGGTAAAACTTTGATGGATGTGGAAGACTCCTTTAGGGCCTTGGATGGAGGTGAGGGAGGAGGTGTGGGTGCAGGTTTTGCAATTCCTGCGGTGGCAGAACAAGGTGCCAGGATGGGAGGGTGGGTTGTAGGGGGGCATGGACCTGACCAGGTAGTCACGGAGGGAATGGTCTTTGCGGAAGGCGGAAAGGGGGGGGGAGGGAAATATATCCCTGGTGGTGGGGTCTGTTTGGAGGTGGCAGAAATGTTGGCGGATGATTTGGTTTATGCGAAGGTTGGTAGGGTGGAGGGTGAGCACCAGGGGCGTTGGGACACCCGCACCAATCAACCACACTGCCATGTGGCCCAACATTTTAACTCCCCCTCCCACTCTGCCGAGGACATGGAGGTCCTGGGCCTCCTTCACCGCCGCTCCCTCACCACCAGACGCCTGGAGGAAGAACGCCTCATCTTCCGCCTCGGAAAAGTTCAACCCCAGGGCATCAATGTGAACTTTAACAGTTTCCACATTTCCCCTTCCCCCACCTCACCCCAGTTCCAAACTTCCAGCTCAGCACTGTCCCCATGACTTGTCCTACCTGCCTATCTTCTTTTCCACCTATCCACTCCATCCTCCCCTCCCCGACCTATCACCTTCATCCCCTCCCCCACTCACCTATTGTACTCTATGCTACTTTCTCCCCACTCCCACTCTCCTCTCATGTATCTCTCCACCCTTCAGGCTCTCTGCCTGTATTCCTGATGAAGGGCTTTTGCCCGAAGCGTCGATTTTAGTGCTCCTCGGATGCTGCCTGAACTGCTGTGCTCTTCCAGCCCCACTAATCCAGAATCTGGTTTCCAGCATCTGCAGTCATTGTTTTTACCTTCTTCATATGACAAGCCCAACATCCCCAGGATCATTCATATGGGAGCCAAAACTGCTCACAATATTCCAAATGCAGTTTAACCAGAACCTTATACAGCTCAACAGTATATCTATGCTCTTGTATTCTAGCCTTCTTGAAGTGAATGCCATCATTGCATTTGCCTTCCTAACTGGCACCTGAACCTGTATGTCAACTTTATGAGAATACTGAACTAGCACTCGAAAGACCCTTTCTGCTTCAGTTTTCCAAAGCCTTTCCCTTTTTCGAAAACCGTCTATGCTTCCGACCAAGATGCATAACCTCATCCTTTCCTACATTGTATTCCATCCTGTCATTCATGAACTTAGAAAGCGAATGTTACAGATGGTTTGACTGATGAAAGCATCGTAAGTTCTCCAAAACCTCATAGACTGCAGTTGGGAATACTGAAACCGAAAATCCAATCCAACCATGTCCCCTATTGAAATTAGCCTATTGATAAATACCATGTGCCTAGAAAGTTCCTAAAATGGGGAGCAACACAATAACAAATGAGAGAAAATACTTCCATTTCTGAATTTTTAGCAAGAAAAGAAGGTGGAGCGAGATGCTAAATTTCACCAATTTCTGGAGATTCAAGTATGGTACTCCTGAAAATGGGCATGAGGATTATAGGTGCTAATCCATGGGTGTTGTACCTGGCTGTTACCCACCTGTTGATGGGGAATTTGCCAACCATAGAGGAGACTTAGGGAGCACCATCTGCCTGTGAGCCAATTGAAGCTCTTCAATGTCCAAATAACGGTTAAATAAAGGGCTCATCCATTTCCCACTGGTATTTTAAAGTATGCAGCTTGTTGGCATTCATTGTCTTGGCGGGGGGGTAAAGAAGGAGAGCGCGACTCCTTTTTGGGTACTTTATTGAATGACACCTATCATCCAAGGGTGGTGTGCCTCAGCAGGGGTGCAAGTTCATGACAAGATCACACCACTTAAAGTCAGCTGATTCTTCTTAAAGGAGAAAGTGAGGGCTGCAGATGCTGGAGCTCAGAGCTGAAAATGTGTTGCTGGAAAAGCGCAGCAGGTCAGGCAGCATTCAAGAAGCAGGAGAATTGACGTTTCGGGCATGAGCCCTTCTTCAGGATTCCTGAAGAAGGGCTCATGCCCGAAACATCGATTCTCCTGTTCCTTGGATGCTGCCTGACCTGCTACGCTTTTCCAGCAACACATTTTCAGCTCTGGTACTTCTTAAAGCCAACCTACACCTCTTACAGAGGCAGTGCATTCTGGCTGGAGCAAACATGGAAGTAGTTAGGGAAGAAGAGCAAGAAGAACACTGAATAATGGCACAAGACAGCAGAGTGCTGAAATTTCTCAAAGGCCTTCTGGACACCTTGGGAAAGATGGTTGAAGGAATGGAAGTTACTCTGTACTCAGAGGGGACTGGGAACCCCATCTGACAAATTCAGAAGGGGCAATAAGGCAGGTAGCTATCTGCATCAATGCAAGCAGAGAGAGATGTTACACTTGAGTCATATGCCTTTGACATGAATCTGGACATTCTTTCTTCTTAAAAGGAGCATGGAATGTTGGCAATATTGCTTGACAAAATGGGCTCCAGGTCCAGGTGACCTTTTTGTGATTTCTGTACAGAAATGTGACTAACTCATGTTTGGACATGTCTCTGACCAATTGTTGGAATGTGAGAGACCTTTTGGGGGAATTTCCATTGAAGAAACATCAGAATGCAACTGATCACTTGTGCAATTAATAGCTCCTATTGTCTGGATGTTTACAGAAACTCAGATGCAGTAGTGGCCCCAGAGTTGGTCCCTGTAAACTTGAAAGGATGTACAGGAAACACCATAATGCAAGAATATCGAGTGACCATCACTCATTCCTCAATACGTACAGATGGTTTATGTCATCAAATTATTTTAAGGAATAATAGAAGCATTGATTCTATGGTCACATGAAAGAAACTAGTCTGAGAAAGCACATGTCTTATTTTTGGAAACACAACCCAGAAATGCCAGGGAAGCCATTTTGCCAAGTGAAAAGAAGGACCCTATCTAGCAAATCCACCACCAGTAGTAAAATAGCGCTAGTTCATTCTAACTGCAATATTTCATGCTTCATTGTAGGGATTTGACCAACTTAACATTTGGAAAAGCCAGAAACCTATTATTGCTCTGAGTGAATGATTGTAAATTCGTGACCCAATAGCTTCAACCTTTAGTGAACGAGTAGACATTTTAAGACTTGCAATGCTCTTGTTATCTAACTGGGTGTCAATCAATCACTGGGAACAGAGTACAGGTTTTACCATAATTTGATTCAAGTGATGCAGGGAGAGATTCGCCTCACTTGAAAAAAATCACAACAAAACTCTGAAGAATACAGAAAAGTTTAGTATCTTTATACCGTAAAACCTCATTGGCCAAATTCTAATCTTCCTTCATCCAAACAAAAAACAAGGGTTTGTCCATTCGAGATCATAGGTTCATGCTGTTCCAGTCTCCTTCAGCCAGACAGGAAGTATTAATCTTGTCTGAAATGGTGTTGTTTCTTTCCTTACCGATGTTCCCACACTAAAATTATCATCAAGGCTTTTTTAGAAAGCTTTTAATACGATTGCTTCCAATGTGCACTAGATAAATTTACAGGGGGTAAAATGCTCTTTCTTAGAATTACATTGTGTTAAATTCAGCTACTAGGTAGGAAAAATGGAAACTTATCCCAAATAACTGTCCATAACATTGGGAAACCCTTGGATGATAGGTGTCGTTCAATAAAGTACCCAAAAAGGAGTCGCTCTCTCTTTCTCTGCCCCCCCCGCCAAGACAATGAATGCAATACCAGTGGGAAATGATGAGCCCTTTATTTAACCATTATTTGGACATTTAAGAGCTTCAGTTGGCACACAGGCAGATGGTGCTCCCTAAGTCTCCTCTATGGTTGGTAAATTACCCATCAACAGGTGGGTAATGGCCAGGTACAACACCCATGGATTAGCACCTAAACCCTTGGCTCTCACCCCTGTCAGAAGGTTACAAAATTCAATCCTATCATTCTCAATTTATACTTTACATTTATCTCACACACCTAACTGCAACTTTTGTCTCATCCCACAATTATCTCCAAATTATAAAACTTGTATGATGTAAAGATATGTCTCTTCTGCCATCTCAGCCATGTGGTCTATGGGTCACTCAGTAGTCACCAATTGGTTTGTTTTGATGGGTCAAATGGAAAAGGTATTGCAGACTCCTGCAGGATATAGACACAATCATCAATGCCAGAATACCAAATGTTAACCCGGGAGTGGCACTACACACCAACTGGATACTGGGGGAAATGAAATCCCTTTCATCTGTGGCATATTTCAGAACTTAAATCCAATGCATAAAGGTTCATGTTCATTGCCAGCTTCCCATCCACTGACAATGTTATCCTCACCCTGTTCTGAGCTTCCTGAATGCATCAAGTGGCAGAGTTCAGGTCGCGCCTTCCCCTTTCAGCAGAGGTATCTGACACACTGATCCTCACTGAAGTTAAGACAAGGAGATGTTCCTAGATGTAGCCTGCTGACAGCTCCTCTCTCCCCCCACCCACCATCTCCTACTTTGAGCAGTCTGACCTTTCTTGCTCTGTCTCCCTCTCCCTCTCTCTTTCTCTCTCTCTCTCTCAATGATGTTGTGTAAACCAAAGGGAATAGAGGCTATAGCATAAAGGAGCGGGTGTAATTGGTCTGAGCACAACCCTTCAAGTCATGACCAACGTCTTCACCACATGCCACAACTTTGTGAATATTTCAATAACTGTATGTAACTATGCAAACACTTCTCTACAAACTCAGCAAGTGCCAGTAGAAGTCAGTCAGCAACTAACGTGAATATCCCTTTAAATAGCTGTGGGAGCTGCCTCATGTGGTTGAATGCATTTGCTGATGCCACCATCATGCTCCCTTTGTCCTTTCAACCTCCTTCTCAAAATGGCCACCAGAACCAGAAGTGTGTATGTTCACACTGCAGCAGCCATATTGGAATGTCACATGTGATACCAAATATATGGACATTAGGGTAACCAAAAGTCTGTTTGTAAAGAGAGAGTCCCATTTTAAATCATATCATTCTGCTTTCTCTTAAAAAGTACAGAATGGTTCCATATTTTCTGCTTCCTGATCTTTATTGCTTTCCATAGCATCCAATCTCACCAAATGGTTACTGTGCTGAAAAAGAAAGACTGCAGCAGCATCATATTGTATTATTAATCAAAAGTTAGATGGAGGAAATGACCTAGCGGTATTATCATGTGACTATTAATCGAGAGACCTAGGTAATGTTCTTCGGACTTGGCTTCAATCCCACCATATAAATGATGGAGCATGAAAATTCAATAAAAATATGGAATAATAAATAATATATGAAACTACAGTCAATTGTGGGAAAACATCATCAGGTTCATCAATGTCCTTTAGAGAAGGATATTGCCATCCTTAGTTAGTCTGGCCTACATGTGGCACTAGATCCACAGCAATGTGTTGACTTTAATCTTTGCAGTTTTGCCACATCTCGGCATGAATGGTGGTGGACAATTATACAACACAATTAAGAAGGAGGTTCAAAAATCCCCTTTTTCAAAGATGTGACAGCCCAGCACATTAGTGCAAAAGACTGGAAGATTCACAAAAAATTTCAGCCAGAAGTGCTAAGTACATGATTCATCTCAGCCTCCTGTTGAGGTTCCCAACATCACAGAAACCATTCTTTAACTAATTTGGTTCACTCCATGTCATATCAAGGAACAGTTGGAGGCTCTGGATACTGCAAAGGCTATGGGTCTTGACAGATTCTGTCAATAGTACAAAAGACTTATGCTCTGAATTTTCTGCACCCTAGCCAAATTATTCTGGTTACGTTGCAATGCTAGCATCTACCCGTCAATGTAGAAACTTGCCCCGATACAAAAAGCAGGACAAATGTAACCCAGACAATTTGTGCCCCATTTTTCTACTCTTAAACATCAGTACAGAGATGGAATGTGTCATCAACAGTGCTATTAAGTAGTACTTGCTCGGCAATAATCTACTCACTGACACCCAGTTTATGTTCTACCAGAGCCACTCAGCTCCTGACCACATTACAGCCTTAGTTCAAACATGGACAAACAGTTGAATTCCAGAGGTGAGATGAGAGAGAGAGGGAATGCTCATGACATCAAGACCACATTTGACTGAGTGTGGCACCAAGTAGCCTGAGCAAAACTGGAGTAAATGGAAATCAGGAGGAAAACTCTGGAGTCATACCTCGCACATATGAAGATGGTTGTGGTTGTTGGATGTCAGTCATCTCAGCCCCAGGACATCTTTACAAGCATTTCATAGTGTAGTGTTCCGGGTCCAACTATCTTCTGCAGCTTCTTCAATAATCTTCTCTCTATCATAAGGTCAGAAATGTTGATGTCCACTGATGATGGCATAAAGTTAAACACCATTTCTTAACTCCTCAGATACTGATGCAGTTTATGTTCAAATGCACCTCGGCCTGAACAATATTCAGGCTTGGTTTAAATGGCGGCAAGTCACAGTCATGCCACCGAACTGCCATGAGAGAATCTATCCATTACCCCTTGTCATTCAATAGTTTTACCATCACTGAATACCCTGGGGTCAATGTCCTGGGGTCACAGTTGACCAGAAAATGAACTGGATGAACCATATCAATGCAGTGGCTACAAGGGCAGGTCAGAGGCGAGGAATCCTATCTTGTGTAAGTCACCTTCTGGCTCATTTAAAAGCCTCGCTACCATCTTCAAGGCCCGATTTAGGATTTTGATGGAACACTCTCCATTTACTTGTTCGTGTAGCTCTAAGCAGGAGGCAATGATCTAGTGAGCTGTTCCCCCGGAGACCCAGATAATGTTCTGGGGACCTGGCTTCAAATCACATCATGGAAAATGGTGGAGTTTGAATCTAATAGAAGTCTGGAATTGAGAGTCTAATGATGACTGTGATTCCATTGTTGATTGTTGGGGAAAGACCATCTGGTTCAGTAATATCCTTTAGGGAAGAAAAATGCCATCCTTGTCCGCTCCATATGTGACTCCAGATCCAAAGGAATGTAGTTGACTCTTAACTGCCCTATGGGCATTTAGGGACGGGCAATTAATGTTGCCTGGCCAGTGACACCATCATTCTGGGATCTGACTGTTTGGTGGTAACATCCTAAAACTTTGGACATATATTTCATGTCATTTTGCATGGTAAAAAACACAAAAAGCATCATAAGAATAGCAAAAAAAAGCAGAAAAGAAAGAGAGTAAAAGACTTATTAAATATCATTCAATCGTATTTGAACATTTTTTTCGAAATCGTTCTGATGATTATCGAAGAGCCCTTTGAATACAGATAACTTTACCAATTATCCCACATTTAACATAGAGAAGTGTAATCACCAGAGGCACTACCCCATGAAATTTTGCAACATTAATCATTTAGCTCAATTTAGTATCCACAGGGATTTCATCTCGAAGCAAGTCCCGGTTGAAGGACCAGAAACATTACTCTCCTGGTCATTTAAGCCAAGACTGTACTTTAATAATTTATTAATATAGTGGTTGTGTGACAAGATGAAACTTTGCTCCTTCACTTGTTTCTTACAATAAAATGGGAATTTCACACTTCCATTAGAATTCGCTGCTTCTTCCTTATTTAATTGCATTGGAAGGGTACGATTGGCATCTTTCCACCTGTGAGAGATGACAGGGTGCAGCCTCAGCTGAGGTCAGATGTAGTTGCTTTGATGGCTGAGCAAGCCAATTCTGGAAAGGGAACATCTGCTACAAATGCCACAGACAAAGCTGGTCTGCTGATGTTTCGCTTGCAGAGTTGACATCTGCTTTGGAACATCTGAAACCATATGTCATTGTGTTGGTGAACTCCTGCCCACAATTGAGCTAATGAATGTTGAGGGTTTTTATGTCTCTTTTAAGAGGAACCTCAAATTGGTGCTTTTAGACACCCTGCTGTTTTTTTGGCCTTTGCATCAGGAAGGGACAATTAGGAAATAGGTGAGAGATAAATTGTCTTGTATTTTTTTAAATTACCGTATTGTTAGGATAACGTGAGGAAGGGTAAGATGATATCCCTCTATTCCCACTCTTTGTATGATCAAGAAAGGAGTTTTTTTAAAAAAAGGAAATATTTCTAATTTAATGAACCTTTGACTGCTTACTTGCTGCAATCATTAGCTAGAATTTTCCTTTTATTCATTACACTAACGCAGTCCAAGAAATTTAATAAAAATGCTCCAACATTCTCACGCACACATGCATTCAATTTCACATGACCCTCTCCCCTCTCTTGCCAACTGCCCAGTTGCCTGAGTGGATTCCAAATTACATGATCAAATTACATCTAGGCACATTCCATTCAACGCCAGGTTTCCACTGTCTAAATGACTACGTCGAATAATTTGTCAGTACCCAGTTGAATATCCGAGTGATGGTCTGAATGTGATAGGAGCTGGTAATTATTCTTATTGAGGATTCACAAATAGGTTATCTCCATTTCACTGACTTTGGAATGTATAAAGTGCAGAAAAATGTGTTGCTGGAAAAGCGCAGCAGGTCAGGCAGCATCCAAGGAGCAGGAGAATCGACATTTCGGGCATAAGCCCTTCTTCAGGAATGAGGAGGGTGTGCCAAGCAGGCTAAGATAAAAGGAGGGAGGAGGGACTTGGGGGAGGGGTGTTTGGAATGTGATAGGTGGAAGGAGGTTAAGGTGAGGGTGATAGGCCGGAGAGGGGGTGGGGGCAGAGAGGTCGGGAAGAAGATTGCAGGTCAAGAAGGTGGTGCTGAGTCCGAGGGTTGGGACTGAGATAAGGAGGGGGGAGGGGAAATGAGCAAGCTGGAGAAATCTGCATTCATCCTTTGTGGTTGGAGGGTTCCTAGGCGGAAGATGAGGTGCTCTTCCTCCAGGCGTCATGTTGCCATGGTCTGGTGATGGAGGAGGCCAAGGACCTGCATGTCCTTGGCAGAGTGGGAAGGGGAGTTAAAGTGTTCAGCCACAGGGCGGTTGGATTGGTTGGTGCAGGTGAATTTGTGACGGATGTGGAAGGATCCCTTGGGGCCTTGGAGGGAGGTGAGGGGGGAGGTGTGGGCGCAAGTTTTGCACTTCTTGCGGTTGCAGGGGAAGGTGCAGGGAGTGGAGGTTGGGTTGGTGGGGGGTGTGGACCTGACGAGGGAGTCGCAGAGGGAGTGGTCTCTCCGGAACGCTAGATACAACCTCCAGAAACATTGTATCATCCTTTGTAATTTCTTCCACCTCCAAACAGATCCCACCACCAAGGATATATTTCCCTCCCCTCCCCTATCAATAGGGATCCTTCCATATCCATCACAAATTCACCTGCACCTCCACACACATCATTTACTGAATCCGCTGCACCCGATGTGGCCTCCTCTCCATTGGGGAGACAGGCTGCCTACTTGCGGAACGTTTCAGAGAACACCTCTGGGACACCCGCACCAACCAACCCAACCGCCCTGTGGCTGAACACTTTAACTCCCCCTCCCACTCCGCCAAGGACATGCAGGTCCTTGGCCTCCTCCATCGGCAGACCATGGCAACACGACGCTTGGAGGAAGAGAGCCTCATCTTCCGCCAAGGAACCCTCCAACCACAAAGGATGAATGCAGATTTCTCCAGCTTCCTCATTTCCCGTCCCCCCCACCTTATCTCAGTCCCAACCCTCGGACTCAGCATCGCCTTCTTGACCTGCAATCTTCTTCCCGACCTCTCCGCCCCCACCCTCTCTCCGGCCTATCACCCTCACCTTAACCTCCTTCCACCTATCGCAATCTCAACGCCCCTCACCCAAGTCCCTCCTCCCTACCTTTTATCTTAGCCTGCTTGGCACACCTTTCTCATTCCTGAAGAAGGGCTTATGTCCGAAACGTCGATTGTCCTGCTCCTTGGATGCTGCCTGACCTGCTGCGCTTTTCCAGCAACACATTTTTCAGCTCTGATCTCCAGCATCTGCAGTCCTCACTTTCTCCATGTATAAAGTGCAGTGAGCCAAATGTGTGAGAAAACTACAATTTCAAGTCCTTGGAATGTCCTTGGAATGCAGCTGAAGGTGTAAAAAAAGTGAGTTGAGTTTTCTAGCCAGTAAATTTGAAAAAGACATTTTTGATATTCAGCATGGGGTCACGGCAATCAATTTATATCAAATCTATCTCATTGTCATCCATTTCTCAGATATTTCAGCAACACAAAGGCATCAGTGACCCATACAATACTGACACTGCTTGTTTTGACTCAGGAAATTATATAATTATATTTCTAAAGTAACAGGAAAAGATCTATTAGTGTTAACAAAAAAGGTCTCACAGTTCCATGTCATCTATTCAACACGGTGGCCATCTGTCTCTTTTGGATGACCTGGGGTATGATACATTTGCAACCACCCACAACAACCTGACTTACGCTTTCTCACACCCAGATCTCTGCTTGGGGTCTCTGATATGTTGGAGTTTACACTCAAATGGCTAGTGATCAGTTTTTGATGGACATAAAATTAAAGTGCACTCCACAAACAACAGTGTGCGGTTAGTTCATTGACAGAATGAGGCACATCTATTTGGTATACTGTTCAGACCTGCTAATATACACTGATTTACTACTGGTCATTGAATGGTCATGGTAATGCTAATGTGAGAGAATTTGTTAATTACTTTGCTTTTGTTTATCAAGGTGGTATATTGACTATCAATAGGTTTCGAGCCCACCTGTTAGGGACTTTCCTATGTAGTATTATTGTAAATTCAGGAACATTTCCTTATAATTCATTTAGGAACTCCACATCTCCATTGTTTAAGATGGTAAATGGATGGCCACTTGGAATCATAGAAAGAGGGAAGAAGAGTAGGAATCAGGACCTTTCTCAAACTGGCAGCATTGAGAGAATGACACTTTGAAGAGGTGTAGTCCAGACTGTGCTACCTCTGGGCAAAAGATTACATAGACGGTGGATAGTGAAGGGCCATCAGTGCTGGTAGAAATGAGTTGTTATAGAAGCTTCTATAGCTATGTGGTCAGAAAGGCATTTCTGTTGTCATGATCCTGTGACCGGCATGTTGTGTTGTCTGCCTGGTGCCAGAATATAGCACATCACGAGAAGATGCAAAATAATCTGTAATGGGAAGGGGGTGAGCATTTATGCATGGTATGCATTTCCGCCAATGACTTAGAGAGATGAGGTATTGAGGCCCTATGGTCAGAATTTCAGGAGGCAGAAAGGCAACTAAGAAATGGGACCTCAAAGATAGTAATGTTTTGATTTAACCAGTGCCATGCTCAGAAAGAGTACAATTGGAAAGTAGGGAGGAATGAATGTGTGGCTTGATACATGTTGCAGGAGGGAAAGCTTTAGATTTGTGGAGCATTATGGTGGCTTTGAGGCAGCTGACACATACTGAAAAGAATATGATGCCATGGCAATCACGGTAATGTAGCTTTGAAATAGTCAGGACAAGGCTGTTAAACAAAATGTTTAAAAAGACCGCAAGGTAAATGGGTAATTATGGAGGAGAATGTCCTCATGACAGCAAGGGCAGAATCCAGTGTTGGGAGTTAATGTCCTGTAGATGTTCTAAAGGCAATCAAATAGAGAGAGAAAGAGAGAAATTTGCATGATTTTGGGGGGATGTGAAGAATTCAAAAATTCATTGGGAATTTGTTTGAGTGAAGAGCAAGGCCAGAAAAGAATTCCTGAAACATGTGCAGTCAAAACCAACATATTCTTAGTCCAACGAAGTCAGATCTGATGCTGGGAGATGAGGTAGGCCAAGATGGATAGTGTGAATATTTGGGTAAAAGTCAACGTGTCACAAGGGGTCCGATTCTGCTAAAAACAGATATAACTAATTCAGAATGATAAATAAGGAGTGGAAAATGTACAGCTGACAACTATGAATTACGCTGATGGAGTGATAAGAGTCCTCTTCACAAGATGGTGTTAAGATAACATCCTTAAGTAATTTACAATTTGCATCAAATGAAAATTAAAATGCGTAGCAACAAAAAACAGATTAAGTGTGATATTTGACAGAATAAATTGAAAATCAGGCAGAATAAAGATGTAGGTTATGATAGGGAAGTAACTGTTCTTGTATCTTTGTTAATACTTGTGAAATAAAAATCAAAATTCTTTAAAGTCATGGGAGTGCATAGATTCAGTTCAGTTTTCAATAATTGCAAAATTCATCAGGTCATGTGAAGTGCTGTAAAAAAACTGTAAAGAACATCAACAGGAAAACTGCTTTGCTGGCCTATGCAGACAGGATTGAAAATGTGTTGCTGGAAAAGCGCAGCAGGTCAGGCAGCATCCAGGGAACAGGAGATTCGACGTTTCGGGCATAAGCCCTTCTTCAGGATGCAGACAGGATGGAAGGTCAACATTTATGTGAACAGTTGAAAAGGATGGAATCTCCCACTCCCTGAGCTGACAAGCTTAGAGTTGGGGAGGTTCTGTAATTATTGACACTCTGAAATGTTCTGACCTTCCTGCCTCCCCTGGAAACCCATTCTGGGGCAGGAATGCTCATGGTCAACATTCCCTCACCCCAAATGAATCGAAGTTCTCAACTGTCCAATTAATGAGTACTTAAGCGTCGCAGCCTGGAAAGAACCAGCTGCAAATGGGCTTACAGCTATATTGCATTCACAATAGCTGCTACCCTGAGGGGCAGTTTATTACCTCAGTAGGTGGGCGGGGAGTCAAAGGGACCCAATGGCCAGACAAAGGGAATGGACA
Source organism: Chiloscyllium plagiosum (assembly GCF_037043375.1). Classification (NCBI taxonomy): domain Eukaryota; kingdom Metazoa; phylum Chordata; class Chondrichthyes; order Orectolobiformes; family Hemiscylliidae; genus Chiloscyllium; species Chiloscyllium plagiosum. The sequence continues at coordinate 72,192,982 of NW_028270151.1, forward strand.
TCAAGCAGGAAGGTGGCCTCCTTGCCTTTATTTCTAATCCCCATGCTCTCTCTCCTCACAACTCCCAACCCCACGTCACGATCCCACCCTTACTCCAAATCAGTAAACTTTGCCCTGGCTTCTTCACATTCTTGCAACATCAAGATCTCCTTTTGTCAGCAGCATTCTTGCAACATCAAGATCTCCTTTTGTCTCCCTTTGTTCCCGACTCAGGCGACTGACTGTGTGGAGTTTGCACGTTCTCCCCGTGTCTGCGTGGGTTTCCTCCGGGTGCTCCGGTTTCCTCCCACAGTCCAAAGATGTGCAGGTCAGGTGAATTGGCCATACTAAATTGCCTGTAGTGTTAGGTAAGGGGTAAATGTAGGGGTATGGGTGGGTTGCGCTTCGGCGGGTCGGTGTGGACTTGTTGGGCCGAAGGGCCTGTTTCCACACTGTAATGTAATCTAATCTAATGTAATCTAATCTAATCTAGCTATGTCCACCCCCAGGATACTGTGGAGTATAAGAGGTGCTGGCTCTGATCTCTTAATTAATGAATGACTAGCAGCCAAAGGAAATATATCCTGGCCAAACTCCTTTCTAAGGAACCAAATTTCCAACCAAACACTGGAAACCCCAATACCATTATGTATCATGATTTTCAAAAGGTCGTTGTTTTGAACACAGCTATGGGATGTCAGTGCTTCTGGTAAACCAACATTTATTGCCCGTTCCTAAATGCCCTGGAGAAGGAAGGAGTTGGTTACTTTCTGGAACCACTGCAGTCCCAAAGGTAGGTGCAAGTAGGAAGGGAGTTACAGAATTTTGAGCCAGTGACAGTGAATATACAACAATATAATTCCAATTAGGGATGGTGAGGGCCTGGTGGAGGAACCTGAAGGTGGTTGATCCCGTGTATCTGTTGTCTTACCCTTCTCCGTGGTAGAGGCCACAGATTTGAGAGGCATTGTCTTAGGACCCTTGATGAGTTTCTGTTGTCTATCTTTATAGATGGTATACACTGCTGCTCCTGAGTGTCTCAGCAGAGAGAGTGAATATTGAAGTTGACGGATGGGGTACCAATGGGTGAACTGCTTGGTCTTGTATGTTGCCAACCTTCTTGAGTGGTATTGGAGTTTCATTCATCCAGGCAATTGGGGAATATTTCATCACTCTCCTGTAATGGGCTTGGACATGATGAATAGGCATTGAGGAGCTGCATGGTGCCTCGGGCGTCTGTGTGGAGTTTGCACATTCTCCCTGTGTCCACACAGGTTTCTTCCGTGTGCTCTAGTTTCCTCCCACAGTCCAAAAATGTGCAGGTTAGGTGGATTGCCCAATTGTCCAATGTATCCAGAAATGGATAAGCTAGGTAGATTAGCCATGGGAAATCCACAGTTACAAGGATAGGATAGGGGCGTGGGAGAAGGTAGGATGCTCTTTGGAGGGCTGGTGAGGACTTGATGGGCCAAATGGCCTTCTTCTACACTGTAGGGATTCTATGATACTATGATTCAGGAGGTGAATTATCACAGACCTGATACCGTGGCAACTGTATTTACATAGCTCATCCAGTTCAGCTTCCGGTTTATGTTAACGCCAGGATGTTGATAGTGGAGTGTCAGTTTCAGCAATGGTAATATCATTGGACATAGAGGAACGTTGACTGTTCTTTTTAGAGATTATCATTGCTCGGCAGTTGTGAGGCATGAATATTACTGGCCTCTTGTCAGCTCTTACCTGAATGCTCTCTAGATCTTGCTGCTTTTGACCATAAACTGCTTCAGTACCTGAGGAGTTGTGAATGGAGCTGAACACTTCCCGCCTTATGATGGAGGGAAAGTCATTGATGAAGCTGCTGGAGATAGTTGGGCCTAGCACACTATCCTGAGGAGCTCCTGCAGAGCTGGCCTATGGATGAGATACTTAGAGTCATAGTGATGTACACTACAAAAGTAGACATTTCAATCCAACTTGTCCATGCCAACCAGACATCCCAAATTAATCTAATACCATTTGCCAGCACTTAGCTCATATCCATCCAAAGCCTTCGTATTCATATACCCATCCAGATGCCTTTTAAATGTTGTAACTATACCAGCCTCCACCATTTCCTCTGACAGTTCTCGATGACCAACTACTATAATAATCTTCCTATAATGACTCCAACCAGTGGAGATTGTCTTATTGATGGCACTTGGAATAGGTTTTCCTAGTACCATGCTCGTTTGAATGCCTGCTCGAGATAAGGACTGTGTAAGCTGGCAGCAGAGTACGATGGCCCACCGAGACATCCTCTGCTCTGCCTGTTCTTCTTGTTTCCTTCCTTCTTTGTCCTCCTTTTTAGCAGGCACAGAGCAATGTGTGGGGACGCAGGCACAGAGCAGTGTGTGGGGACGCAGGCACAGAGCAGTGTGTGGGAAAGCAGTCTCAGAGCAGTGTGTGGGGACGCAGGCACAGAGCAGTGTGTGGGGACGCAGGCACAGAGCAGGGATTAGGGAAGTAGTCCCAGAGCAGCGCGTGTATATGCAGTCTCAGAGCAGGGAGTGGGTAAGTAATTCCAGAGCAGCGTGTGGGGACAGAGTCCCAGAGCAGGGAGTGGGGAAGTAATCCCAGAGCAGCGTGTGGAGACAGAGTCCCAGAGCAGGGAGTGGGGAAGTAGTCCCAGAGCAGCTTGTGGGGATGCAGTATCAGAGCAGGGAGTGGGGAATTAGTCCCAGAGCAGTGTGTGGGGATGCGGTCCCAGAGTGGCGTGTGGGGTCGCTGTCCCAGATCAGCGTGTGGAGAAACAGTTCCAGAGCAGTGACGCAGTTCCAGAGCAGCATGTGGAACGTAGTCCCAGAGCAGTGTGTGGGGACGCAGTCTCAGAGCAGTGTGTGGGGACGCAGACCCAGAGCAGTGTGTGGGGACGCAGTTCCAGAGCAGTGTATGGGGACGCAGTTCCAGAGCAGCGTGTGGGGACACAGTCCCAGAGCAGGGTGTGGGGATGCAGTCCCAGAGCAGTGTGTGGGGACGCAGTCTCAGAGCAGTGTGTGGGAACGCAGTCCCAGAGCAGTGTGTGTGTGGAGACGCAGTCCCAGAGCAGGTTGTGGGGACGCAGTCCCAGAGCAGTGTGTGGCGAAGCAGTTCCAGAGCAGTGACGCAGTTCCAGAGCAGCATGTGGAATGTAGTCCCAGAGCAGTGTGTGGGGACGCAGTCTCAGAGCAGCATGTGGGGAAACAGTTCCAGAGCAGTGTGTGGGGACGCAGACCCAGAGCAGTGTGTGGGGACGCAGTCTCAGAGCAGCATGTGGGGAAACAGTTCCAGAGCAGTGTATGGGGACGCAGTTCCAGAGCAGCGTGTAGGGACACAGTCCCAGAGCAGCGTGTGGGGATGCAGTCCCAGAGCAGTGTGTGGGGACGCAGTCTCAGAGCAGCGTGTGGGGATTTAGTCCCAGAGCAGGTTGTGGGGACGCAGTCCCAGACCAGTGTGTGGGGACGCAGTCTCAGAGCAGGCAGTGGGGAAGTAGTCCCAGAGCAGTGTGTGGGGACGCAGTCTCAGAGAAGCATGTGGGGACACAGTCCCAGAGCAGCGTGTGGAGACACAGCCCCAGAGAAGCGTGTGGGGACACAGTCCCAGAGCAGCGTGTGGGGACGCAGTTTCAGAGCAGCATGTGGGGAAACAGTTCCAGAGCAGTGTATGGGGACGCAGTTGCAGAGCAGCGTGTGGGGACACAGTCCCAGAGCAGCGTGTGGGGATGCAGTCCCAGAGCAGTGTGTGGGGACGCAGTCCCAGAGCAGTGTGTGGAGACGCAGTCCCAGAGCAGTGTGTGTGTGGAGACGCAGTCCCAGAGCAGGTTGTGGGGACGCAGTTCCAGAGCAGTGTCGCAGTTCCAGAGCAGCATGTGGAACGTAGTCCCAGAGCAGTGTGTGGGGACGCAGTCTCAGAGCAAGGAGTGGGGAAGTACTCCCAGAGCAGCGTGTGGGGATGCAATCCCAGAGCAGCGTGTGGGGAAGTAGTCCCAGAGCAGCGTGTGGGGATGCAATCCCAGAGCAGCGTGTGGGGAAGTAGTCCCAGAGCAGCGTGTGGGGACGCAGTCTCAGAGCAGCATGTGGGGACACAGTCCCAGAGCAGCATGTGGGTACACAGTCCCAGAGAAGTGTGTGGGGACACAGTCGAAGAGCAGCGTGTGGGGATGCAGTCTCAGAGCAGTGTGTGGGGGCACAGTCCCAGAGCAGCGTGTGGGGACGTAGTCCCAGAGCAGCGTGTGGGGACACAGTCCCAGAGCAGAGTGTAGGGACTTAGTTCCAGAGCAGCGTGTGGGGATGCAGTCCCAGAGCAACATGTGGGGAAGTAGTCCCAGAGCAGCATGTGGGGATGCAGTCCCAGAGCAGTGTGTGGAGATGCAGTCTCAGAGCAGGGAGTGGGGAAGTAGTCCCAGAGCAGTGTGTGGGGACACAGACCCAGAGCAGTGTGTGGGGGGGCACAGTCCCAGAGCAGCGTGTGGGGAAGTAGTCTCAGAGCAGCATGTGGGGATGCAGTCCCAGAGCAGTGTGTGGGGGCACAGTCCTAGAGCAGCGTGTAGGGACGTAGTCCCAGAGCAGCGTGTGGGGATGCAGTCCCAGAGCAGCATGTGGGGAAGTAGTCCCAGAGCAGCATGTGGGGATGCAGTCCCAGAGCAGTGTGTGGAGATGCAGTCTCAGAGCAGGGAGTGGGGAAGTAGTCCCAGAGCAGTGTGTGGGGACACAGACCCAGAGCAGTGTGAGGGGTTGTAGTCCCAGAGCAGGGTGTGGGGATGCAGTCCCAGAGCAGCGTGTGGGGGCACAGTCCCAGAGCAGCGTGTGGGGAAGTAGTCCCAGAGCAGCGTGTGTGAAGACGCAGTCCCAGAGCAGCATGTGTGGGGACGCAGTCCCAGAGCAGTGTGTGGGGAAGTAGTCCCAGAGCAGGGAGTTGGAACGCGGTCCCAGAGCAGTGTGTGGGGACACAGTCCCAGAGCAGTGTGTGGGGAAGTAGTCCCAGAGCAGCATGTGGGGACGCAGTCTCAGAGCAGGGAGTCGGGACGCTGTCTCAGAGCAGCGTGTGGGGATGCAGTCTCAGAGCAGGGAGTGGGTAAGTAATCCCAGAGCAGCCTGTGGGGACAGAGTCTCAGAGCAGCGTGTGGGGACGCAGTCCCAGAGCAGCGGGTGGGGACACAGTCCCAGAGCAGCATGAGGGTACACAGTCCCAGAGCAGCGTGTGGGGACACAGTTGAAGAGCAGCGTGTTGGGATGCAGTCTCAGAGCAGCGTGTGTGGTCGCAGTCCCAGAGCAGCATGTGGGGATGAAGGCCCAGAGGAGTGTGTGGGTGCACAGTCCCAGAGCAGCGTGTGGCGAAGTAGTCCCAGAGCAGCCTGTGGGGACGCAGTCCCAGAGCAGCATGTGGGTGCACAGTCCTAGAGCAGCGTGTGGGTGCACAGTCCCAGAGCAGCGTGTGGGGACACAGTCGAAGAGCAGCGTGTGGGGACGCAGTCTCAAGCAGTGTGTGGGGGCGCTGTCCCAGAGCAGCGTGTAGGGAATTAGTCCCAGAGCAGCATGTGGGGACACAGTCCCAGAGCAGCGTATGGGGACGCAGTTCCAGAGCAGCGTGTGGGGACACAGTCCCAGAGCAGCGTGTGGGGATGCAGTCCCAGAGCAGTGTGTAGGGACGCAGTCCCAGAGCGACGTGTGGGGAAGTCGTCCCAGAGCGGTGTGTGGGGAAGTAGTCCCAGAGCAGTGTGTGAGGACGCAGTCTCAGAGCAATGATTGGGGAAATAGTCCCAGAGCAGTGTGTGGGGACACAGTCCCAGAGCAGCGAGTGGGGAAGTAGTCCCAGAGCAGCGTGTGGGGACGCAGTCCCAAAGCAGGGAGTGGGGACGCAGTCCCAGAGCAGTGTGTGGGGACACAGACCCAGAGCAGCATGTGGGGACACAGTCCCAGAGCAGCGTGTGGAGACACAGCCCCAGAGAAGCGTGTGGGGACACAGTCCCAGAGCAGCGTGTGGGGACGCAGTTTCAGAGCAGCATGTGGGGAAACAGTTCCAGAGCAGTGTATGGGGACGCAGTTGCAGAGCAGCGTGTGGGGACACAGTCCCAGAGCAGCGTGTGGGGATGCAGTCCCAGAGCAGTGTGTGGGGACGCAGTCCCAGAGCAGTGTGTGGAGACGCAGTCCCAGAGCAGTGTGTGTGTGGAGACGCAGTCCCAGAGCAGGTTGTGGGGACGCAGTTCCAGAGCAGTGTCGCAGTTCCAGAGCAGCATGTGGAACGTAGTCCCAGAGCAGTGTGTGGGGACGCAGTCTCAGAGCAAGGAGTGGGGAAGTACTCCCAGAGCAGCGTGTGGGGATGCAATCCCAGAGCAGCGTGTGGGGAAGTAGTCCCAGAGCAGCGTGTGGGGATGCAATCCCAGAGCAGCGTGTGGGGAAGTAGTCCCAGAGCAGCGTGTGGGGACGCAGTCTCAGAGCAGCATGTGGGGACACAGTCCCAGAGCAGCATGTGGGTACACAGTCCCAGAGAAGTGTGTGGGGACACAGTCGAAGAGCAGCGTGTGGGGATGCAGTCTCAGAGCAGTGTGTGGGGGCACAGTCCCAGAGCAGCGTGTGGGGACGTAGTCCCAGAGCAGCGTGTGGGGACACAGTCCCAGAGCAGAGTGTAGGGACTTAGTTCCAGAGCAGCGTGTGGGGATGCAGTCCCAGAGCAACATGTGGGGAAGTAGTCCCAGAGCAGCATGTGGGGATGCAGTCCCAGAGCAGTGTGTGGAGATGCAGTCTCAGAGCAGGGAGTGGGGAAGTAGTCCCAGAGCAGTGTGTGGGGACACAGACCCAGAGCAGTGTGTGGGGGGGCACAGTCCCAGAGCAGCGTGTGGGGAAGTAGTCTCAGAGCAGCATGTGGGGATGCAGTCCCAGAGCAGTGTGTGGGGGCACAGTCCTAGAGCAGCGTGTAGGGACGTAGTCCCAGAGCAGCGTGTGGGGATGCAGTCCCAGAGCAGCATGTGGGGAAGTAGTCCCAGAGCAGCATGTGGGGATGCAGTCCCAGAGCAGTGTGTGGAGATGCAGTCTCAGAGCAGGGAGTGGGGAAGTAGTCCCAGAGCAGTGTGTGGGGACACAGACCCAGAGCAGTGTGAGGGGTTGTAGTCCCAGAGCAGGGTGTGGGGATGCAGTCCCAGAGCAGCGTGTGGGGGCACAGTCCCAGAGCAGCGTGTGGGGAAGTAGTCCCAGAGCAGCGTGTGTGAAGACGCAGTCCCAGAGCAGCATGTGTGGGGACGCAGTCCCAGAGCAGTGTGTGGGGAAGTAGTCCCAGAGCAGGGAGTTGGAACGCGGTCCCAGAGCAGTGTGTGGGGACACAGTCCCAGAGCAGTGTGTGGGGAAGTAGTCCCAGAGCAGCATGTGGGGACGCAGTCTCAGAGCAGGGAGTCGGGACGCTGTCTCAGAGCAGCGTGTGGGGATGCAGTCTCAGAGCAGGGAGTGGGTAAGTAATCCCAGAGCAGCCTGTGGGGACAGAGTCTCAGAGCAGCGTGTGGGGACGCAGTCCCAGAGCAGCGGGTGGGGACACAGTCCCAGAGCAGCATGAGGGTACACAGTCCCAGAGCAGCGTGTGGGGACACAGTTGAAGAGCAGCGTGTTGGGATGCAGTCTCAGAGCAGCGTGTGTGGTCGCAGTCCCAGAGCAGCATGTGGGGATGAAGGCCCAGAGGAGTGTGTGGGTGCACAGTCCCAGAGCAGCGTGTGGCGAAGTAGTCCCAGAGCAGCCTGTGGGGACGCAGTCCCAGAGCAGCATGTGGGTGCACAGTCCTAGAGCAGCGTGTGGGTGCACAGTCCCAGAGCAGCGTGTGGGGACACAGTCGAAGAGCAGCGTGTGGGGACGCAGTCTCAAGCAGTGTGTGGGGGCGCTGTCCCAGAGCAGCGTGTAGGGAATTAGTCCCAGAGCAGCATGTGGGGACACAGTCCCAGAGCAGCGTATGGGGACGCAGTTCCAGAGCAGCGTGTGGGGACACAGTCCCAGAGCAGCGTGTGGGGATGCAGTCCCAGAGCAGTGTGTAGGGACGCAGTCCCAGAGCGACGTGTGGGGAAGTCGTCCCAGAGCGGTGTGTGGGGAAGTAGTCCCAGAGCAGTGTGTGAGGACGCAGTCTCAGAGCAATGATTGGGGAAATAGTCCCAGAGCAGTGTGTGGGGACACAGTCCCAGAGCAGCGAGTGGGGAAGTAGTCCCAGAGCAGCGTGTGGGGACGCAGTCCCAAAGCAGGGAGTGGGGACGCAGTCCCAGAGCAGTGTGTGGGGACACAGACCCAGAGCAGCATGTGGGTACACAGTCCCAGAGCAGCTTGTGGGGACACAGTCTAAGAGCAGGGAGTGGGGAAGTAGTCCCAGAGCTGCATGTGAGGACGCAGTCTCAGAGCAGGGAGTGGGGAAGTAGTCCCAGAGCAGCGTGTGGGGACACAGTCCCAGAGCACCTAGTGGATCAGTAATCCCAGAGCAGCGTGTGGGGACGCAGTCTCAGAGCAGCGTGTGGGGACACAGTCCCAGAGCAGCGGGTCGGGAAGTAGTCCCAGAGCAGCGTGTGGGGACACAGCCCCAGAGCAGCGAGTGGGGAAGTAGTCCCAGAGCAGCGTGTGGGGAAGTAGTCCCAGAGCAACGTGTGGGGAAGTAGTCCCAGAGCAGCGTGTGGGTACGCAGTCCCAGAGCAGGGAGTGGGGACGCAGTCTCAGAGCAGTGTGTGGGGACACAGACCCAGAGCAGCATGTGGGTACACAGTCCCAGAGCTGCATGTGAGGACGCAGTCTCAGAGCAGGGAGTGGGGAAGTAATCCCAGAGCAGCGGGTGGGGACGCTGTCCCAGAGCAGGGAGTGGGGAAGTAGTCCCAGAGCAGCGTGTGGGGACACAGTCCCAGAGCAGCTAATGGATCAGTAATCCCAGAGCAGCGTGTGGGGATGCAGTCTCAGAGCAGCGTGTGGGGACACAGTCCCAGAGCAGCAGGTCGGGAAGTAGTCCCAGAGCAGTGTGTGGGGAACACAGTCCCAGAGCAGTGATTGGGGAAATAGTCCCAGAGCAGCGTGTGGGGACACAGCCCCAGAGCAGCGAGTGGGGAAGTAGTCCCAGAGCAGCGTGTGGGGAAGTAGTCCCAGAGCAACGTGTGGGGAAGTAGTCCCAGAGCAGCGTGTGGGGACGCAGTCCCAAAGCAGGGAGTGGGGACGCAGTCCCAGAGCAGTGTGTGGGGACACAGACCCAGAGCAGCATGTGGGTACACAGTCCCAGAGCAGCGTGTGGGGACACAGCCCCAGAGCAGCGAGTGGGGAAGTAGTCCCAGAGCAACGTGTGGGGAAGTAGTCCCAGAGCAGCGTGTGGGGACGCAGTCCCAGAGCAGGGAGTGGGGACGCAGTCTCAGAGCAGTGTGTGGGGACACAGACCCAGAGCAGCATGTGGGTACACAGTCCCAGAGCTGCATGTGAGGACGCAGTCTCAGAGCAGGGAGTGGGGAAGTAATCCCAGAGCAGCGGGTGGGGACGCTGTCCCAGAGCAGGGAGTGGGGAAGTAGTCCCAGAGCAGCGTGTGGGGACACAGTCCCAGAGCAGCTAGTGGATCAGTAATCCCAGAGGAGCGTGTGGGGATGCAGTCTCAGAGCAGCGTGTGGGGACACAGTCCCAGAGCAGCGAGTCGGGAAGTAGTCCCAGAGCAGTGTGTGGGGACACAGTCCCAGAGCAGCGAGTCGGGAAGTAGTCGCAGAGCAGTGTGTGGGGACACAGTCTCAGAGCAGCGTGTGGGGAAGTTGTCCCAGAGCAGCGTGTGGGGAAGTAGTCCCAGAGCAGTGTGTGGGGATGCAGCCCCAGAGCAGTGTGTGGGGACGCAGTCCCAGAGCAGGGAGTGGGGACGCAGTATGTTGGAACACAGACCTAGAGCAGCGTGTGGGTATGCAGTCCCAGAGCAGCATGTCGGTACACAGTCCTAGAGCAGCATGTGGGTACATAGTCTAAGAGCAGCGAGTGGGGAAATAATCCCAGAGCAGCGTGTGGGGAAGTAATCCCAGAGCAGCGTGTGGGGAAATAATCCCAAAGCAGCGTGTGGGGAAGTAATCCCAGAGCAGCGTGTGGGAAGTAATCCCAGAGCAGCGTGTGGGGACACAGTCCCAGAGTAGGGAGTAGGAAAGTAGTCCCAGCGCAGCACGTGGGTACGCAGTCTCAGAGCAGTGAGTGGGGAAGTAGTCCCAGAGCAGCGTGTGGGGACACAGTCCCAGAGCAGTGTGTGGATACGTAGTCCCAGAGCAGCGCATGGGTATGCAATCTCAGAGCAGCACGTGGGGACACAGTCCCAGGGCAGCGTGTGTGGAAGTAGTCCCAGAGCAGCGGGTGGGGACTCAGTCCCAGAGCAGCGTGTGGGCAAGTAGTCCGAGAGCAGCGTGTGGGGAAGTAGTCCCAGAGCAGTGAGTGGGGACACAGTCCCAGAGCATTGTGTTGGGAAGTAGTCCCAGAGCAGCGTGTGGGTACGCAGTCTCAGAGCAGCGTGTGGGGAATAGTCTCAGAACAGCATGTGGGGATGCAGTCTCAGAGCAGCGTGTGGGGATGCAGTCCCGGAGTAGCGTGTGGGGATACAGTCCCAGAGCAGCGTGTGGGGACGCAGTCCCAGAGCAGCGTGTGGGGAAGTACTCCCAGAGCAGCATGTGGGGACGCAGTCTCAGAGCAGGGCATGTGTCCGCAGTCTCATGCAGGGAGTGGGGAAGTTATCCCAGAGCAGTGTGTGGGGATGCTGTCCCAGAGCAGGGAGTGGGGAGGTAGTCCCAGAGCAGCGTGTGGGTACACAGTCTCAGGGCAGGGATTGGGGAAGTAGTCCCAGAGCAGCGTGTGGGGACACAGTCTCAGGGCAGTGATTGGGGAAGAAGTCCCAGAGCAGCGGGTGGGTACGCAGTTCCAGAGCAGTGTGTGGATATGCAGTCCCAGAGCAGCGCGTAGGTACGCAGTCTCAGAGCAGGGAGTGGGAAGTAATCCCAGAGCAGCGAGTGGGGACGCAGTCTCAAAGCAGTGTGTAGGGAAGTAGTCCCAGAGCAGCGTGTGGGGACACAGTCTCAGGGCAGTGATTGGGGAAGTAGTCCCAGAGCAGCGTGTGGGTACGCAGTTCCAGAGCAGCGAGTGGGGAAGTAGTCCCAGAGCAGCGTGTGGGGAAGTAGTCCCAGAGCAGTGTGTGGGGATGCAGCCCTAGAGCAGCGTATAGGGACGCAGTCCCAGAGCAGGGAGTGGCAACAAAGTCTTAGAGCAGTATGTTGGAACACAGACCTAGAGCAGCGTGTGGGTATGCAGTCCCAGAGCAGCATGTGGGGACACAGTCCCAGAGCAGCGTGTGGGGACACAGTCTAAGAGCAGCGAGTGGGGAAATAGACCCAGAGCAGCGTGTGGGGAAATAATCCCAGAGCAGCGTGTGGGGAAGTAATCCCAGAGCAGCGTGTGGGGACACAGTCCCAGAGTAGGGAGTAGGAAAGTAGTCCCAGCGCAGCACGTGGGTACGCAGTCTCAGAGCAGGGAGTGGGGAAGTAATCCCAGAGCAGCGTGTGGGGACACAGTCCCAGAGTAGGGAGTAGGAAAGTAGTCCCAGCGCAGCACTTGGGTACGCAGTCTCAGAGCAGGGAGTGGGGAAGTAATCCCAGAGTAGCGTGTGGGGACACAGTCCTAGAGTAGGGAGTAGGAAAGTAGTCCCAGCGCAGCACGTGGGTACGCAGTCTCAGAGCAGGGAGTGGGGAAGTAATCCCAGAGTAGCGTGTGGGGACATAGTCCTGGAGGAGGGAGTGGGGAAGTAGTCCCAGAGCAGGGAGTGGGGACACAGTCCCAGAGCAGTGTGTGGATACGTAGTCCCAGAACAGCGCATGGGTATGCAATCTCAGAGCAGGGAGTGGGGAACTAGTCCCAGAGCAGCATGTGGGGACGCAGTCTCAGAGCAGCGTGTGGATAAGTAGTCCCAGAGCAGTGTGTGGACACAGTCCCAGAGCATTGTGTGGATATGTAGTCCCAGAGCAGCGCGTAGGTACGCAGTCTCAGAGCAGGGAGTGGGAAGTAATCCCAGAGCAGCGAGTGGGGACGCAGTCTCAAAGCAGTGTGTGGATATGTAGTCCCAGAGCAGCGTGTGGGTACGCAGTCTCAGAGCAATGATTGGGGAAGTAGTCCCAGAGCAGCATGTGGGGACACAGTCCCAGAGCAGCGAGGGGGGAAGTAGTCCCAGGGCAGCGTGTGGGGAAGTAGTCCCAGAGCAGGGAGTGGGGACACAGTCTCAGAGCAGCGTGTGGGGACACAGTCTCAGAGCAGTGAGTGGGGAAGTAGTCCCAGAGCAGTGTGTGTGGGGACACAGTCTCAGAGCAGCGTGTGGGTGCACAGTCCCAGAGCAGCGAGTGGGGAAGTCATTCCAGAACAGTGTGTGGGGACGCAGCCCCAGAGCAGTGTGTGGGGACACAGTCCCAGAGCAGTGTGTGAGGACACAGTCCCAGAGCAGTATGTGGGCACGCAGTCCCAGAGCAGCGTGTGGGGACGCAGTCCCAGAGAAGCGTGTGGGGACACAGTCCCAGAGCAGCGTGTGGGGAAGTCGTCCCAGAGCATTGTGTGGGGACGCAGTCCCAGAGCAGTGTTTGGGGACACAGTCCCAGAGCAGCGTGTGGGGATGCAGTCCCAGAGCAGTGTGTGGGGACACAGTCCCAGAGCAGCGTGTGGGGAAGTCGTCCCAGAGCATTGTGTGGGGACGCAGTCCCAGAGCAGCGTGTGGGGATGCAGTCCCAGAGAAGCGTGTGGGGACACGGTCCCAGAGCAGCATGTGGGGAAGTACTCCCAGAGCAGTATGTGGGGACACAGTCCCAGAGCAGCGAGAGGGGAAGTACTCCCAGAGCAGCGTGTGGGGACGCAGTCTCAGAGCAAGGCGTGTGTACGCAGTCTCATGCAGGGAGTGGGGAAGTAATCCCAGAGCAGTGTGTGGTGATGCTGTCCCAGAGCAGGGAGTGGGAAAGTAGTCCCAGAGCAGCGTGTGGGGACACAGTCCCAGAGCAGCGTGTGGGGACGCCGTCTCAGAGCAGCGTGTGGGGACACAGTCCCAGAGCAGCGGGTCGGGAAGTAGTCCCAGAGCAGTGTGTGGGTACGCAGTCTCAGAGCAATGATTGGGGAAGTAGTCCCAGAGCAGCATGTGGGGACGCAGTCTCAGAGCAGCGTGTGGGAGCACAGTCCCAGAGCAGCGTGTGGGGAAGTCGTCTCAGAACAGTGTGTGGGGACGCAGTCCCAGAGCAGCGTGTGGGGACGCAGTCCCAGAGAAGTGTGTGGGGACACAGTCCCAGAGCACCGTGTAGGGAAGTCGTCCCAGAGCAGCGTGTGGGGACGCAGTCCCAGTGCAGCATGTGGGGACGCAGTCTCAGAGCAAGGCGTGTGTCCGCAGTCTCATGCAGTGAGTGGGGAAGTAATCCCAGAGCAGTGTGTGGGGACGCTGTCCCAGAGCAGGGAGTGGGGACACAGTCCCAGAGCAGCTAGTGGATCAGTAATCCCAGAGCAGTGCGTGGGGACACAGTCTCAGAGCAGTGGGTCGGGAAGTAGTCCCAGAGCAGTGTGTGGGGACACAGACCCAGAGCAGCATGTGGGTACACAGTCCCAGAGCAGCTTGTGGGGACACAGTCTAAGAGCAGCGAGTGGGGAAGTAGTCCCAGAGCTGCATGTGAGGACGCAGTCTCAGAGCAGGGAGTGGGGAAGTAATCCCAGAGCAGCGGGTGGGGACACAGTCCCAGAGCAGCGTGTGTGGAAACAGTCCTAGAGCAGGGAGTGGGGAACTAGTCACAGAGCAGCATGTGGGGACGCAGTCTCAGAGCAGCATGTGGATAAGTAGTCCCAGAGCAGTGTGTGGAGACACAGTCCCAGAGCAGTGTGTGGGGACACATTCTCAGAGCAGCGTGTGGATATGTAGTCCCAGAGCAGCGCGTGGGTACGCAGTCACAGAGCAGGGCGTGGGAAGTAATCCCAGAGCAGCGAGTGGGGACACAGTCCCAGAGCAGGGAGTAGGGAAGTAGTCCCAGAGCAGTGTGTATGGATGCAGTCTCAGAGCAGCGTGTAGGGAAGTAGTCCCAGAGCAGCGTGTGGGGAAGTCGCCCGAGAGCAGCGTGTGGGGACACAGTCCCAGAGCAGCGTGTGGGGAAGTAGTCCCAGAGCAGCGTGTGGGGAAGACGTCCCAGAGCAGTATGTGGGGATGCAGTCCCAGAGCAGGGAGTAGGGAAGTAGTCCCAGAGCAGGGAGTGGGGACACAGTCCCAGAGCAGCGAGTCGGGGAGTAGTCCCAGAGCCGCGTGTGGGGACACAGTCCCAGAGCAGCGAGTCGGGGAGTAGTCCCAGAGCAGTGTGTGGGGACACAGTCCCAGAGCAGCGTGTGGGGAAGTAGTCCCAGAGCAGCGTGTGGGGAAGTAGTCCCAGAGCAGTGTGTGGGGATGCAGCCCCAGAGCAGTGTGTGGGGACGCAGTCACAGAGCAGGGAGTTGGGACGCAGTATGTTGGAACACAGACCCAGAGCAGCGTGTGGGTATGCAGTCCCAGAGCAGCACGTGGGGACACAGTCCCAGAGCAGCGTGTGGGGACACAGTCTAAGAGCAGCGAGTGGGGAAATAGACCCAGAGCAGCGTGTGGGGAAATAATCCCAGAGCAGCGTGTGGGGAAGTAATCCCAGAGCAGCGTGTGGGGACACAGTCCCAGAGTAGGGAGTAGGAAAGTAGTCCCAGCGCAGAACGTGGGTACACAGTCTCAGAGCAGGGAGTGGGGAAGTAATCCCAGAGTAGCGTGTGGGGACACAGTCCCAGAGTAGGGAGTAGGAAAGTAGTCCCAGCGCAGCACGTGGGTACGCAGTCTCAGAGCAGGGAGTGGGGAAGTAATCCCAGAGTAGCGTGTGGGGACACAGTCCCAGAGTAGGGAGTAGGAAAGTAGTCCCAGCGCAGCACGTGGGTACGCAGTCTCAGAGCAGTGAGTGGGGAAGTAGTCCCAGAGCAGGGAGTGGGGACACAGTCCCAGAGCAGTGTGTGGATACGTAGTCCCAGAGCAGCGCATGGGTATGCAATCTCAGAGCAGGGAGTGGGGAACTAGTCACAGAGCAGCATGTGGGGACGCAGTCTCAGAGCAGCATGTGGATAAGTAGTCCCAGAGCAGTGTGTGGAGACACAGTCCCAGAGCAGTGTGTGGGGACACATTCTCAGAGCAGCGTGTGGATATGTAGTCCCAGAGCAGCGCGTGGGTACGCAGTCACAGAGCAGGGCGTGGGAAGTAATCCCAGAGCAGCGAGTGGGGACACAGTCCCAGAGCAGGGAGTAGGGAAGTAGTCCCAGAGCAGTGTGTATGGATGCAGTCTCAGAGCAGCGTGTAGGGAAGTAGTCCCAGAGCAGCGTGTGGGGAAGTCGCCCGAGAGCAGCGTGTGGGGACACAGTCCCAGAGCAGCGTGTGGGGAAGTAGTCCCAGAGCAGCGTGTGGGGAAGACGTCCCAGAGCAGTATGTGGGGATGCAGTCCCAGAGCAGGGAGTAGGGAAGTAGTCCCAGAGCAGGGAGTGGGGACACAGTCCCAGAGCAGCGAGTCGGGGAGTAGTCCCAGAGCCGCGTGTGGGGACACAGTCCCAGAGCAGCGAGTCGGGGAGTAGTCCCAGAGCAGTGTGTGGGGACACAGTCCCAGAGCAGCGTGTGGGGAAGTAGTCCCAGAGCAGCGTGTGGGGAAGTAGTCCCAGAGCAGTGTGTGGGGATGCAGCCCCAGAGCAGTGTGTGGGGACGCAGTCACAGAGCAGGGAGTTGGGACGCAGTATGTTGGAACACAGACCCAGAGCAGCGTGTGGGTATGCAGTCCCAGAGCAGCACGTGGGGACACAGTCCCAGAGCAGCGTGTGGGGACACAGTCTAAGAGCAGCGAGTGGGGAAATAGACCCAGAGCAGCGTGTGGGGAAATAATCCCAGAGCAGCGTGTGGGGAAGTAATCCCAGAGCAGCGTGTGGGGACACAGTCCCAGAGTAGGGAGTAGGAAAGTAGTCCCAGCGCAGAACGTGGGTACACAGTCTCAGAGCAGGGAGTGGGGAAGTAATCCCAGAGTAGCGTGTGGGGACACAGTCCCAGAGTAGGGAGTAGGAAAGTAGTCCCAGCGCAGCACGTGGGTACGCAGTCTCAGAGCAGGGAGTGGGGAAGTAATCCCAGAGTAGCGTGTGGGGACACAGTCCCAGAGTAGGGAGTAGGAAAGTAGTCCCAGCGCAGCACGTGGGTACGCAGTCTCAGAGCAGGGAGTGGGGAAGTAATCCCAGAGTAGCGTGTGGGGACATAGTCCTGGAGGAGGGAGTGGGGAAGTAGTCCCAGAGCAGGGAGTGGGGACACAGTCCCAGAGCAGTGTGTGGATACGTAGTCCCAGAGCAGCGCATGGGTATGCAATCTCAGAGCAGGGAGTGGGGAAGTAATCCAGGAGCAGCGCGTGGGGACACAGTCCCAGGGCAGCGTGTGGGGATGCAGTCCCAGAGCAGCATGTGGGGAGGTAGTCCCAGAGCAGTGTGCGAGGAAGTAGACCCAGAGCAGCATGTGGGGACGCAGTCCCAGAGCAGCGTGTGGGGAAGTAGTCCCAGAGCAGCGTGTGGGGAAGTACTCCCAGAGCAGCATGTGGGGACGCAGTCTCAGAGCAGGGCGTGTGTCCGCAGTCTCATGCAGGGAGTGGGGAAGTAATCCCAGAGCAGTGTGTGGGGACGCTGTCCCAGAGCAGGGAGTGGGGAAGTATTCCCAGAGCAGCGTGTGGGTACACAGTCCCAGAGCAGTGAGTGTGGAAGTACTCCCAGAGCAACGTGTGGGGAAGTAGTCCCAGAGCAGCGTGTGCGGACGCAGTCTCAGAGCAGCTTATGGGGACACAGTCCCAGAGCAGCGAGTCGGGAAGTAGTCCTAGAGCAGCGTGTGGGGACACAGTCTCAGAGCAGGGTGTGGGAAAGTAGTCCCAGAGCAGCGCGTGGAGACACAGTCCAAGAGCAGCCTGTGGGGAAATAGTCTCAGAGCAGAGTGTGGGGACACAGTCCCAGAACAGCGTGTGGGGAAGTAGTCCTAGAGCAGCGTGTGGGTACGCAATCTCAGAGCAGCGTGTGGGGAAATAATCCCAGAGCAGCGTGTGGGGAAGTAATCCCAGAGCAGCGTGTGGGGAAATAATCCCAAAGCAGCGTGTGGGGAAGTAACCCAGAGCAGCGTGTGGGAAGTAATCCCAGAGCAGCGCATGGGTATGCAATCTCAGAGCAGGGAGTGGGGAAGTAATCCCAGAGCAGCGCGTGGGGACACAGTCCCAGGGCAGCGTGTGGGGATGCAGTCCCAGAGCAGCATGTGGGGAGGTAGTCCCAGAGCAGCATGTGGGGACGCAGTCCCAGAGCAGCGAGTGGGGAAATTTTCCCAGAGCAGCGTGTGGGGAAGTACTCCCAGAGCAGCATGTGGGGACGCAGTCGCAGAGCAGGGCGGGTGTCCGCAGTCTCATGCAGGGAGTGGGGAAGTAATCCCAGAGCAGTGTGTGGGGACGCTGTCCCAGAGCAGCGTGTGGGGAAGTAGTCCCAGAGCAGTGTGTGGGGATGCAGCCCCAGAGCAGTGTGTGGGGACGCAGTCACAGAGCAGGGAGTGGGGACGCAGTATGTTGGAACACAGACCTAGAGCAGCGTGTGGGTATGCAGTCCCAGAGCAGCATGTGGGGACACAGTCCCAGAGCAGCGTGTGGGGACACAGTCTAAGAGCAGCGAGTGGGGAAATAGACCCAGAGCAGCGTGTGGGGAAATAATCCCAGAGCAGCGTGTGGGGAAGTAATCCCAGAGCAGCGTGTGGGGACACAGTCCCAGAGTAGGGAGTAGGAAAGTAGTCCCAGCGCAGCACTTGGGTACGCAGTCTCAGAGCAGGGAGTGGGGAAGTAATCCCAGAGTAGCGTGTGGGGACACAGTCCCAGAGTAGGGAGTAGGAAAGAAGTCCCAGCGCAGCACGTGGGTGCGCAGTCTCAGCGCAGGGAGTGGGGAAGTAATCCCAGAGTAGCGTGTGGGGACATAGTCCTGGAGGAGGGAGTGGGGAAGTAGTCCCAGAGCAGGGAGTGGGGACACAGTCCCAGAGCAGTGTGTGGATACGTAGTCCCAGAGCAGCGCATGGGTATGCAATCTCAGAGCAGGGAGTGGGGAAGTAATCCAGGAGCAGCGCGTGGGGACACAGTCCCTGGGCAGCGTGTGGGGATGCAGTCCCAGAGCAGCAGGTGGGGAGGTAGTCCCAGAGCAGCGTGTGGGGAAGTAGTCCCAGAGCAGCGTGTGGGGACGCAGTCTCAGAGCAGGGCGTGTGTCCGCAGTCTCATGCAGGGAGTGGGGAAGTAATCCCAGAGCAGTGTGTGGGGACGCTGTCCCAGAGCAGGGAGTGGGGAAGTATTTCCAGAGCAGCGTGTGGGTACACAGTCCCAGAGCAGTGAGTGTGGAAGTACTCCCAGAGCAACGTGTGGGGAAGTAGTCCCAGAGCAGCGTGTGCGGACGCAGTCTCAGAGCAGCTTATGGGGACACAGTCCCAGAGCAGCGAGTCGGGAAGTAGTCCTAGAGCAGCGTGTGGGGACACAGTCTCAGAGCAGGGTGTGGGAAAGTAGTCCCAGAGCAGCGCGTGGAGACACAGTCCAAGAGCAGCCTGTGGGGAAATAGTCTCAGAGCAGAGTGTGGGGACACAGTCCCAGAACAGCGTGTGGGGAAGTAGTCCTAGAGCAGCGTGTGGGTACGCAATCTCAGAGCAGTGTGTGGGGAAGTAATCCCAGAGTAGCGTGTGGGGACACAGTCACAGAGCAGTGAGTGCGAACGTAGTCCCAGTGCAGCGTGTGTGGACACAGTCCCAGAGCAGGGAGTGGGGAAGTAGTCCCAGAGCAGCGTGTGGGGACACAGTCCCAGAGCAGTGTGTGGATACGTAGTCCCAGAGCAGCGCATGGGTATGCAATCTCAGAGCAGGGAGTGGGGAAGTAATCGCAGAGCAGCGTGTGGGGACACAGTCCCAGAGCAGGGAGTGGGGACGCAGTATGTGGGGACGCAGTTTCAGAGCAGGGATTGGGGAAGTAGTCCCAGAGCAGCGCGTGGGGACACAGTCACAGGGCAGCATGTGGGGAAGTAGTCCCAGAGCAGCGGGTGGGGACGCAGTCCCAGGGCAGCGTGTTGGGACACAGTCCCAGAGCAGTGTGTGGGGAAGTAGTCCCAGAGCAGCGTGTGGGGACGCAGTCCCAGAGCAGCGTGTGGGGAAGTACTCCCAGAGCAATATGTGGGGACGCAGTCTCAGAGCAGGGCGTGTGTCCGCAGTCTCATGCAGGGAGTGGGGAAGTAATCCCAGAGCAGTGTGTGGGGATGCTGTCCCAGAGCAGGGAGTGGCGAGGTAGTCCCAGAGCAGCATGTGGGTACACAGTCTCAGGGCAGGGATTGGGGAAGTAATCCCAGAGCAGCGTGTGGGGACACAGTCTCAGGGCAGTGATTGGGGAAGTAGTCCCAGAGCAGCGTGTGGTTACGCAGTCCCAGAGCAGCGAGTGGGGAAGTAGTCCCAGAGCAGCGTGTGGGGAAGTAGTCCCAGAGCAGTGTGTGGGGATGCAGCCCCAGAGCAGCGTATAGGGACGCAGTCCCAGAGCAGGGAGTGGCGACGCAGTCTTAGAGCAGTATGTTGGAACACAGACCTAGAGCAGCGTGTGGGTATGCAGTCCCAGAGCAGCATGTGGGGACACAGTCCCAGAGCAGCGTGTGGGGACACAGTCTAAGAGCAGCGAGTGGGGAAATAGACCCAGAGCAGCGTGTGGGGAAATAATCCCAGAGCAGCGTGTGGAGAAGTAATCCCAGAGCAGCGTGTGGGGACACAGTCCCAGAGTAGGGAGTAGGAAAGTAGTCCCAGCGCAGCACTTGGGTACGCAGTCTCAGAGCAGGGAGTGGGGAAGTAATCCCAGAGTAGCGTGTGGGGACACAGTCCCAGAGTAGGGAGTAGGAAAGTAGTCCCAGCGCAGCACGTGGGTACGCAGTCTCAGAGCAGGGAGTGGGGAAGTAATCCCAGAGTAGCGTGTGGGGACACAGTCCCAGAGCAGTGTGTGGATACGTAGTCCCAGAGCAGCGCATGGGTATGCAATCTCAGAGCAGGGAGTGGGGAAGTAATCGCAGAGCAGCGTGTGGGGACACAGTCCCAGAGCAGGGAGTGGGGACGCAGTATGTGGGGACGCAGTTTCAGAGCAGGGATTGGGGAAGTAGTCCCAGAGCAGTGCGTGGGGACACAGTCCCAGGGCAGCATGTGGGGATGTAGTCCCAGAGCAGCGGGTGGGGACGCAGTCCCAGTGCAACATGTGGGCAAGTAGTCCGAGAGCAGCATGTGGGGAAGTAGTCCCAGAGCAGTGAGTGGGGACACAGTCCCAGAGCATTGTGTTGGGAACTAGTCCCAGAGCAGCGTGTGGGTACGCAGTCTCAGAGCAGCGTGTGGGGAAGTAGTCACAGAACAGCATGTGGGGATGCAGTCTCAGAGTAGCGTGTGGGGATGCAGTCCTGGAGTAGCATGTGGAGATGCAGTCCCGGTGTAGCGTGTGGGGATACAGTCCCAGAGCAGCATGTGGGGAAGTAGTCCCAGAGCAGCGTGTGGGGACGCAGTCCCAGGGCAGCGTGTTGGGACACAGTCCCAGAGCAGTGTGTGGGGAAGTAGTCCCAGAGCAGCGTGTGGGGACGCAGTCTCAGAGCAGGGCGTGTGTCCGCAGTCTCATGCAGGGAGTGGGGAAGTAATCCCAGAGCAGTGTGTGGGGATGCTGTCCCAGAGCAGGGAGTGGCGGGGTAGTCCCAGAGCAGCATGTGGGTACACAGTCTCAGGGCAGGGATTGGGGAAGTAATCCCAGAGCAGCGTGTGGGGACACAGTCTCAGGGCAGTGATTGGGGAAGTAGTCCCAGAGCAGCATGTGGGTACGCAGTCCCAGAGCAGCGAGTGGGGAAGTAGTCCCAGAGCAGTGTGTGGGGATGCAGCCCCAGAGCAGCGTATAGGGACGCAGTCCCAGAGCACGGAGTGGCGACGCAGTCTTAGAGCAGTATGTTGGAACACAGACCTAGAGCAGCGTGTGGGTATGCAGTCCCAGAGCAGCATGTGGGGACACAGT
Organism: Chiloscyllium plagiosum; assembly: GCF_037043375.1. NCBI lineage: Eukaryota > Metazoa > Chordata > Chondrichthyes > Orectolobiformes > Hemiscylliidae > Chiloscyllium > Chiloscyllium plagiosum. The sequence continues at coordinate 72,214,019 of NW_028270151.1, forward strand.
CCCAGAGCAGCGTGTGGGGACACAGTCTAAGAGCAGCGAGTGGGAAAATAGACCCAGAGCAGCGTGTGGGGAAATAATCCCAGAGCAGCGTGTGGGGAAGTAATCCCAGAGCAGCGTGTGGGGACACAGTCCCAGAGTAGGGAGTAGGAAAGTAGTCCCAGCGCAGCACTTGGGTACGCAGTCTCAGAGCAGGGAGTGGGGAAGTAATCCCAGAGTAGCGTGTGGGGACACAGTCCCAGAGTAGGGAGTAGGAAAGTAGTCCCAGCGCAGCACGTGGGTACGCAGTCTCAGAGCAGGGAGTGGGGAAGTAATCCCAGAGTAGCGTGTGGGGACATAGTCCTGGAGGAGGGAGTGGGGAAGTAGTCCCAGAGCAGGGAGTGGGGACACAGTCCCAGAGCAGTGTGTGGATACGTAGTCCCAGAGCAGCGCATGGGTATGCAATCTCAGAGCAGGGAGTGGGGAACTAGTCTCAGAGCAGCGTGTGGATAAGTAGTCCCAAAGCAGTGTGTGGGGACACAGTCCCAGAGCAGTGTGTGGATATGTAGTCCCAGAGCAGCGCGTGGGTACGCAGTCTCAGAGCAGGGAGTGGGAAGTAATCCCAGAGCAGCGAGTGGGGACGCAGTCTCAAAGCAGTGTGTGGGGAAGTAGTCCCAGAGCAGCGTGTGGGTACGCAGTCTCAGAGCAATGATTGGGGAAGTAGTCCCAGAGCAGCGAGTGGGGAAGTAGTACCAGAGCAGCATGTGTGGGGACACAGTCTCAGAGCAGTGTGTGGGGACACAGTCTCAGAGCAGCGTGTGGGTGCACAGTCCCAGAGCAGCGTGTGGGGAAGTCATCCCAGAACAGTGTGTGGGGAAGTACTCCCAGAGCAGTATGTGGGGACGCAGTCCCAGAGCAGAGTGTGGGGACACAGTCCCAGAGCAGCGTGTGGGGAAGTACTCCCAGAGCAGTATGTGGGGACGCAGTCCCAGAGCAGAGTGTGGGGACGCAGTCCCAGAGAAGCGTGTGGGGACACAGTCCCAGAGCAGCATGTGGGGAAGTCGTCCCAGAGCATTGTGTGGGGACGCAGTCCCAGAGCAGCGTGTGGGGACACAGTCCCAGAGCAGCATGTGGGGAAGTCGTCCCAGAGCATTGTGTGGGGACGCAGTCCCAGAGCAGTGTGTGGGGACACAGTCCCAGAGCAGCGTGTGGGGAAGTACTCCCAGAGCAGTATGTGGGGACGCAGTCCCAGAGCAGAGTGTGGGGACGCAGTCCCAGAGAAGCGTGTGGGGACACAGTCCCAGAGCAGCATGTGGGGAAGTCGTCCCAGAGCATTGTGTGGGGACGCAGTCCCAGAGCAGTGTGTGGGGACACAGTCCCAGAGCAGCGTGTGGGGACGCAGTCCCAGAGCAGCGTGTGGGGACGCAGTCCCAGAGCAGCGTGTGGGGAAGTCGTCCCAGAGCATTGTGTGGGGAAGTAGTCCCAGAGCAACGTGTGGGGACACAGCCCCAGAGCAGCGAGTGGGGAAGTAGTCCCAGAGCAGCGTGTGGGGAAGTAGTCACAGAGCAGCGTGTGGGGAAGTAGTTCCAGACCAGCGTGTGGGGAAGTACTCCCAGAGCAGTATGTGGGGACGCAGTCCCAGAGCAGCGTGTGGGGAAGTAGTCCCAGAGCAGGGAGTGGGAAGTAATCCCAGAGCAGCGAGTGGGGACGCAGTCTCAAAGCAGTGTGTGGGGAAGTAGTCCCAGAGCAGCGTGTGGGTACGCAGTCTCAGAGCAATGATTGGGGAAGTAGTCCCAGAGCAGCATGTGGGGACACAGTCCCAGAGCAGCGAGTGGGGAAGTAGTCCCAGAGCAGCGTGTGTGGGGACACAGTTTCAGAGCAGTGTGTGGGGACACAGTCTCAGAGCAGCGTGTGGGTGCACAGTCCCAGAGCAGCGTGTGGGGAAGTCATCCCAGAACAGTGTGTGGGGACGCAGTCCCAGAGCAGTGTGTGGGGACACAGTCCCAGAGCAGCGTGTGGGGAAGTACTCCCAGAGCAGTATGTGGGGACGCAGTCCCAGAGCAGCGTGTGGGGACGCAGTCCCAGAGAAGCGTGTGGGGACACAGTCCCAGAGCAGCGTGTGGGGAAGTCGTCCCAGAGCATTGTGTGGGGACGCAGTCCCAGAGCAGTGTGTGGGGACACAGTCCCAGCGCAGCGTGTGGGGACGCAGTCCCAGAGCAGCGTGTGGGGACACAGTCCCAGAGCAGCATGTGTGGAAGTCGTCCCAGAGCATTGTGTGGGGACGCAGTCCCAGAGCAGTGTGTGGGGACACAGTCCCAGAGCAGCGTGTGGGGACGCAGTCTCAGAGCAGGGCGTGTGTCCGCAGTCTCATGCAGGGAGTGGGGAAGTAATCCCAGAGCAGTGTGTGGGGATGCCGTCCCAGAGCAGCGTGTGGGGAAGTAGTCCCAGAGCAGTGTGTGGGGATGCAGCCCCAGAGCAGTGTGTGGGGACGCAGTCACAGAGCAGGGAGTGGGGACGCAGTATGTTGGAACACAGACCTAGAGCAGCGTGTGGGTATGCAGTCCCAGAACAGCATGTGGGGACACAGTCCCAGAGCAGCGTGTGGGGACACAGTCTAAGAGCAGCGAGTGGGGAAATAGACCCAGAGCAGCGTGTGGGGAAATAATCCCAGAGCAGCGTGTGGGGAAGTAATCCCAGAGCAGCGTGTGGGGACACAGTCCCAGAGTAGGGAGTAGGAAAGTAGTCCCAGCGCAGAACGTGGGTACACAGTCTCAGAGCAGGGAGTGTGGAAGTAATCCCAGAGTAGCGTGTGGGGACACAGTCCCAGAGTAGGGAGTAGGAAAGTAGTCCCAGCGCAGCACGTGGGTACGCAGTCTCAGAGCAGGGAGTGGGGAAGTAATCCCAGAGTAGCGTGTGGGGACATAGTCCTGGAGGAGGGAGTGGGGAAGTAGTCCCAGAGCAGGGAGTGGGGACACAGTCCCAGAGCAGTGTGTGGATACGTAGTCCCAGAGCAGCGCATGGGTATGCAATGTCAGAGCAGGGAGTGGGGAAGTAATCCAGGAGCAGCGCGTGGGGACACAGTCCCAGGGCAGCGTGTGGGGATGCAGTCCCAGAGCAGCATGTGGGGAGGTAGTCCCAGAGCAGTGTGCGAGGAAGTAGACCCAGAGCAGCAAGTGGGGACGCAGTCCCAGAGCAGCGTGTGGGGCAGTAGTCCCAGAGCAGCGTGTGGGGAAGTACTCCCAGAGCAGCATGTGGGGACGCAGTCTCAGAGCAGGGCGTGTGTCCGCAGTCTCATGCAGTTTGTGGGGATACAGTCCCAGAGCAGCGAGAGGGGAAGTACTCCCAGAGCAGCGTGTGGGGACGCAGTCTCAGAGCAAGGCGTGTGTACGCAGTCTCATGCAGGGAGTGGGGAAGTAATCCCAGAGCAGTGTGTGGTGATGCTGTCCCAGAGCAGGGAGTGGGAAAGTAGTCCCAGAGCAGCGTGTGGGGAAATAGTCCCAGAGGAGTGTGTGGGGATGCAGCACCAGAGCAGCGTATAGGGACGCAGTCCCAGAGCAGGGAGTGGCGACGCAGTCTTAGAGCAGTATGTTGGAACACAGACCTAGAGCAGCGTGTGGGTATGCAGTCCCAGAGCAGCATGTGGGGACACAGTCCCAGAGCAGCGAGTGGGGAAATAGACCCAGAGCAGCGTGTGGGGAAATAATCCCAGAGCAGCGTGTGGGGAAGTAATCCCAGAGCAGCGTGTGGGGACACAGTCCCAGAGTAGGGAGTAGGAAAGTAGTCCCAGCGCAGCACTTGGGTGCGCAGTCTCAGAACAGGGAGTGGGGAAGTAATCCCAGAGCAGCGTGTGGGGACACAGTCCCAGAGTAGGGAGTAGGAAAGTAGTCCCAGCGCAGAACGTGGGTACGCAGTCTCAGAGCAGGGAGTGGGGATGTAATCCCAGAGTAGCGTGTGGGGACACAGTCCCAGAGTAGGGAGTAGGAAAGTAGTCCCAGCGCAGCACGTGGGTACGCAGTCTCAGAGCAGGGAGTGGGGAAGTAATCCCAGAGTAGCGTGTGGGGACATAGTCCCAGAGGAGGGAGTGGGGAAGTAGTCCCAGAGCAGGGAGTGGGGACACAGTCCCAGAGCAGTGTGTGGATACGTAGTCCCAGAGCAGCGCATGGGTACGCAGTCTCAGAGCAGGGAGTGGGGAAGTAATCCAGGAGCAGCGCGTGGGGACACAGTCCCAGGGCAGCGTGTGGGGATGCAGTCCCAGAGCAGCATGTGGGGAGGTAGTCCCAGAGCAGTGTGCGAGGAAGTAGACCCAGAGCAGCAAGTGGGGAAGTAGTCCCAGAGCAGCGTGTGGGGAAGTAGTCCCAGAGCAGCGTGTGGGGAAGTACTCCCAGAGCAGCATGTGGGGACGCAGTCTCAGTGCAGGGCGTGTGTCTGCAGTCTCATGCAGTTTGTGGGGACACAGTCCCAGAGCAGCGAGAGGGGAAGTACTCCCAGAGCAGCGTGTGGGGACGCAGTCTCAGAGCAAGGCGTGTGTACGCAATCTCATGCAGGGAGTGGGGAAGTAATCCCAGAGCAGAGTGTGGTGATGCTGTCCCAGAGCAGGGAGTGGGAAAGTAGTCCCAGAGCAGCGTGTGGGGAAGTAGTCCCAGAGCAGTGTGTGGGGATGCAGCACCAGGGCAGCGTATAGGGACGCAGTCCCAGAGCAGGGAGTGGCGACGCAGTCGTAGAACAGTATGTTGGAACACAGACCTAGAGCAGAGTGTGGGTATGCAGTCCCAGAGCAGCATGTGGGGACACAGTCCCAGAGCAGCGAGTGGGGAAATAGACCCAGAGCAGCGTGTGGGGATATAATCCCAGAGCAGCGTGTGGGGAAGTAATCCCAGAGCAGCGTGTGGGGACACAGTCCCAGAGTAGGGAGTAGGAAAGTAGTCCCAGCGCAGCACTTGGGGGCGCAGTCTCAGAACAGGGAGTGGGGAAGTAATCCCAGAGCAGCGTGTGGGGACACAGTCCCAGAGTAGGGAGTAGGAAAGTAGTCCCAGCGCAGCACTTGGGTACGCAGTCTCAGAGCAGGGAGTGGGGAAGTAATCCCAGAGTAGCGTGTGGGGACATAGTCCCAGAGGAGGGAGTGGGGAAGTAGTCCCAGAGCAGCGTGTGGGGACACAGTCCCAGAGCAGTGTGTGGATACGTAGTCCCAGAGCAGCGCATGGGTATGAAATCTCAGAGCAGGAAGTGGGGAACTAGTCCCAGAGCAGCATGTGGGGACGCAGTCTCAGAGCAGCGTGTGGATAAGTAGTCCCAGAGCAGCGCGTAGCTACGCAGTCTCAGAGCAGGGAGTGGGAAGTAATTCCAGAGCAGCGAGTGGGGACGCAGTCTCAAAGCAGTGTGTGGGGAAGTAGTCCCAGAGCAGCGTGTGGGCACGCTGTCTCAGAGCAATGATTGGGGAAGTAGTCCCAGAGCAGCGTGTGGGTACGCAGTCCCAGAGCAGCGAGTGGGGAAGTAGTCCCAGAGCAGTGTGTGGGGAAGTAGTCCCAGAGCAGTGTGTGGGGATGCAGCCCCAGAGCAGCGTATAGGGACGCAGTCTTAGAGCAGGGAGTGGCGACGCAGTCTTAGAGCAGTATGTTGGAACACAGACCTAGAGCAGCGTGTGGGTATGCAGTCCCAGAGCAGCATGTGGGGACACAGTCCCAGAGCAGCGTGTGGGGACACAGTCTAAGAGCAGCGAGTGGGGAAATAGACCCAGAGCAGCGTGTGGGGAAATAATCCCAGAGCAGCGTGTGGAGAAGTAATCCCAGAGCAGCGTGTGGGGACACAGTCCCAGAGTAGGGAGTAGGAAAGTAGTCCCAGCGCAGCACTTGGGTACGCAGTCTCAGAGCAGGGAGTGGGGAAGTAATCCCAGAGCAGCGTGTGGGGACACAGTCCCAGAGTAGGGAGTAGGAAAGTAGTCCCAGCGCAGCACGTGGGTACGCAGTCTCAGAGCAGGGAGTGGGGAAGTAATCCCAGAGTAGCGTGTGGGGACATAGTCCCAGAGGAGGGAGTGGGGAAGTAGTCCCAGAGCAGCGTGTGGGGACACAGTCCCAGAGCAGTGTGTGGATACGTAGTCCCAGAGCAGCGCATGGGTATGAAATCTCAGAGCAGGAAGTGGGGAACTAGTCCCAGAGCAGCATGTGGGGACGCAGTCTCAGAGCAGCGTGTGGATAAGTAGTCCCAGAGCAGCGCGTAGCTACGCAGTCTCAGAGCAGGGAGTGGGAAGTAATTCCAGAGCAGCGAGTGGGGACGCAGTCTCAAAGCAGTGTGTGGGGAAGTAGTCCCAGAGCAGCGTGTGGGCACGCTGTCTCAGAGCAATGATTGGGGAAGTAGTCCCAGAGCAGCGTGTGGGTACGCAGTCCCAGAGCAGCGAGTGGGGAAGTAGTCCCAGAGCAGTGTGTGGGGAAGTAGTCCCAGAGCAGTGTGTGGGGATGCAGCCCCAGAGCAGCGTATAGGGACGCAGTCTTAGAGCAGGGAGTAGCGACGCAGTCTTAGAGCAGTATGTTGGAACACAGACCTAGAGCAGCGTGTGGGTATGCAGTCCCAGAGCAGCATGTGGGGACACAGTCCCAGAGCAGCTTGTGGGGACACAGTCTAAGAGCAGCGAGTGGGGATGTAGTCCCAGAGCTGCATGTGAGGACGCTGTCTAAGAGCAGCGAGTGGGGAAGTCGTCCCAGAGCAGCATGTGGGGACGCAGTCTCAGAGCAGCGTGTGGATAAGTAGTCCCAGAGCAGTGTGTGGGGACACAGTCTCAGAGCAGGGAGTGGGAAGTAATCCCAGAGTAGCGAGTGGGGACGCAGTCTCAAAGCAGTGTGTGGGGAAGTAGTCCCAGAGCAGCGTGTGGGTACGCAGTCTCAGAGCAATGATTGGGGAAGTAGTCCCAGAGCAGCATGTGAGGACACAGTCCCAGAGCAGCGAGTGGGGAAGTAGTCCCAGAGCAGCCTGTGTGGGGACACAGTTTCAGAGCAGTGTGTGGGGACACAGTCTCAGAGCAGCGTGTGGGTGCACAGTCCCAGAGCAGCGTGTGGGGAAGTCATCCCAGAACAGTGTGTGGGGACGCAGTCCCAGAGCAGTGTGTGGGGACACAGTCCCAGAGCAGCGTGTGGGGAAGTACTCCCAGGGCAGTATGTGGGGACGCAGTCCCAGAGCAGTGTGTGGGGACGCAGTCCCAGAGAAGCGTGTGGGGACACAGTCCCAGAGCAGCGTGTGGGGAAGTCGTCCCAGAGCATTGTGTGGGGACGCAGTCCCAGAGCAGTGTGTGGGGACACAGTCCCAGCGCAGTGTGTGGGGACGCAGTCCCAGAGCAGCGTGTGGGGACACAGTCCCAGAGCAGCGTGTGGGGACACAGTCCCAGAGCATTGTGTGGGGACGCAGTCCCAGAGCAGTGTGTGGGGACACAGTCCCAGAGCAGCGTGTGGGGAAGTACTCCCAGAGCAGTATGTGGGGACGCAGTCCCAGAGCAGCGTGTGGGGATGCAGTCCCAGAGAAGCGTGTGGGGACACCGTCCCAGAGCAGCGTGTGGGGAAGTACTCCCAGAGCAGTATGTGGGGACACAGTCCCAGAGCAGCGAGAGGGGAAGTACTCCCATAGCAGCGTGTGGGGACGCAGTCTCAGAGCAAGGCGTGTGTACGCAGTCTCATGCAGGGAGTGGGGAAGTAATCCCAGAGCAGTGTGTGGTGATGCTGTCCCAGAGCAGGGAGTGGGAAAGTAGTCCCAGAGCAGCGCGTGGGGACACAGTCCCAGGGCAGCGTGTTGGGATGCAGTCCCAGAGCAGCATGTGGGGATGTATCCCAGAGCAGCGTGTAGGGACGCAGTCCCGGGGCAGCGTGAGGGGACACAGTCCCAGAACAGTGTGCAGGGAAGTAGACCCAGAGCAGCATGTGGGGACGCAGTCCCAGAGCAGCGTGTGGGGAAGTAGTCCCAGAGCAGCATGTGGGGAAGTCATCCCAGAACAGTATGTGGGGACGCAGTCCCAGAGCAGCGTGTGGGGATGCAGTCCCAGAGAAGCGTGTGGGGACACCGTCCCAGAGCAGCGTGTGGGGAAGTACTCCCAGAGCAGTATGTGGGGACACAGTCCCAGAGCAGCGAGAGGGGAAGTACTCCCATAGCAGCGTGTGGGGACGCAGTCTCAGAGCAAGGCGTGTGTACGCAGTCTCATGCAGGGAGTGGGGAAGTCATCCCAGAGCATTGTGTGGGGACGCAGTCCCAGAGCAGTGTGTGGGGACACAGTCCCAGCGCAGTGTGTGGGGACGCAGTCCCAGAGCAGCGTGTGGGGACACAGTCCCAGAGCAGCGTGTGGGGACACAGTCCCAGAGCATTGTGTGGGGACGCAGTCCCAGAGCAGTGTGTGGGGACACAGTCCCAGAGCAGCGTGTGGGGAAGTACTCCCAGAGCAGTATGTGGGGACGCAGTCCCAGAGCAGCGTGTGGGGATGCAGTCCCAGAGAAGCGTGTGGGGACACCGTCCCAGAGCAGCGTGTGGGGAAGTACTCCCAGAGCAGTATGTGGGGACACAGTCCCAGAGCAGCGAGAGGGGAAGTACTCCCATAGCAGCGTGTGGGGACGCAGTCTCAGAGCAAGGCGTGTGTACGCAGTCTCATGCAGGGAGTGGGGAAGTAATCCCAGAGCAGTGTGTGGTGATGCTGTCCCAGAGCAGGGAGTGGGAAAGTAGTCCCAGAGCAGCGCGTGGGGACACAGTCCCAGGGCAGCGTGTTGGGATGCAGTCCCAGAGCAGCATGTGGGGATGTATCCCAGAGCAGCGTGTAGGGACGCAGTCCCGGGGCAGCGTGAGGGGACACAGTCCCAGAACAGTGTGCAGGGAAGTAGACCCAGAGCAGCATGTGGGGACGCAGTCCCAGAGCAGCGTGTGGGGAAGTAGTCCCAGAGCAGCATGTGGGGAAGTACTCCCAGAGCAGCATGTGGGGACGCAGTCTCAGAGCAGGGCGTGTGTCCGCAGTCTCATGCAGGGAGTGGGGACGTAATCCTAGAGCAGTGTGTGGGGATGCTGTCCCAGAGCAGGGAGTGGCGAGGTAGTCCCAGAGCAGCATGTGGGTACACAGTCTCAGGGCAGGGATTGGGGAAGTAATCCCAGAGCAGCGTGTGGGGACACAGTCTCAGGGCAGTGATTGGGGAAGTAGTCCCAGAGCAGCGTGTGGGTACGCAGTTCCAGAGCAGCGAGTGGAGAAGTAGTCCCAGAGCAGCGTGTGGGGAAGTAGTCCCAGAGCAGTGTGTGGGGATGCAGCCCCAGAGCAGCGTATAGGGACGCAATCCCAGAGCAGGGAGTGGCGACGCAGTCTTAGAGCAGTATGTTGGAACACAGACCTAGAGCAGCGTGTGGGTATGCAGTCCCAGAGCAGCATGTGGGGACACAGTCCCAGAGCAGCGTGTGGGGACACAGTCCCAGAGCAGCGTGTGGGGACACAGTATAAGAGCAGCGTGTGGGGAAGTAATCCCAGAGCAGCGTGTGGGGAAGTAATCCCAGAGCAGCGTGTGGGGACACAGTCCCAGAGTAGGGAGTAGGAAAGTAGTCCCAGCGCAGCACTTGGGTACGCAGTCTCAGAGCAGGGAGTGGGGAAGTAATCCCAGAGTAGCGTGTGGGGACACAGTCCCAGAGTAGGGAGTAGGAAAGTAGTCCCAGCGCAGCACGTGGGTACGCAGTCTCAGAGCAGGGAGTGGGGAAGTAATCCCAGAGTAGCGTGTGGGGACATAGTCCTGGAGGAGGGAGTGGGGAAGTAGTCCCAGAGCAGGGAGTGGGGACACAGTCCCAGAGCAGTGTGTGGATACGTAGTCCCAGAGCAGCGCATGGGTATGCAATCTCAGAGCAGGGAGTGGGGAACTAGTCCCAGAGCAGCATGTGGGGACGCAGTCTCAGAGCAGCGTGTGGATAAGTAGTCCCAGAGCAGTGTGTGGGCACACAGTCCCAGAGCAGTGTGTGGATATGTAGTCCCAGAGCAGCGCGTAGGTACGCAGTCTCAGAGCAGGGAGTGGGAAGTAATCCCAGAGCAGCAAGTGGGGACGCAGTCTCAAAGCAGTGTGTGGGGAAGTAGTCCCAGAGCAGCGTGTGGGTACGCTGTCTCAGAGCAATGATTGGGGAAGTAGTCCCAGAGCAGCGTGTGGGTACGCAGTCCCAGAGCAGCGAGTGGGGAAGTAGTCCCAGAGCAGCGTGTGGGGAAGTAGTCCCAGAGCAGCGTATAGGGTCTCAGTCCCAGAGCAGGGAGTGGCGACGCAGTCTTAGAGCAGTATGTTGGAACACAGACCTAGAGCAGCGTGTGGGTATGCAGTCCCAGAGCAGCATGTGGGGACACAGTCCCAGAGCAGCGTGTGGGGACACAGTCTAAGAGCAGCGAGTGGGGAAATAGACCCAGAGCAGCGTGTGGGGAAATAATCCCAGAGCAGCGTGTGGGGAAGTAATCCCAGAGCAGCGTGTGGGGACACAGTCCAAGAGTAGGGAGTAGGAAAGTAGTCCCAGCGCAGCACGTGTGTACGCAGTCTCAGAGCAGGGGGTGGGGAAGTAATCCCAGAGTAGCGTGTGGGGACATAGTCCCAGAGGATGGAGTGGGGAAGTAGTCCCAGAGCAGGGAGTGGGGACACAGTCCCAGAGCAGTGTGTGGATACGTAGTCCCAGAGCAGCGCATGGGTATGCAATCTCAGAGCAGGGAGTGGGGAACTAGTCCCAGAGCAGCATGTGGGGACGCAGTCTCAGAGCAGCGTGTGGATAAGTAGTCCCAAAGCAGTGTGTGAGGACACAGTCCCAGAGCAGTGTGTGGATATGTAGTCCCAGAGCAGCGCGTAGGTATGCAGTCTCAGAGCAGGGAGTGGGAAGTAATCCCAGAGCAGCGAGTGGGGACGCAGTCTCAAAGCAGTGTGTGGGGAAGTAGTCCCAGAGCAGCGTGTGGGTACGCAGTCTCAGAGCAATGATTGGGGAAGTAGTCCCAGAGCAGCGAGTGGGGAAGTAGTCCCAGAGCAGCGTGTGTGGGGACACAGTCTCAGAGCAGTGTGTGGGGACACAGTCCCAGAGCAGCGTGTGGGTGCACAGTCCCAGAGCAGCGTGTGGGGAAGTCATCCCAGAACAGTGTGTGGGGACGCAGTCCCAGAGCAGTGTGTGGGGACACAGTCCCAGAGCAGCGTGTGGGGAAGTACTCCCAGAGCAGTATGTGGGGACGCAGTCCCAGAGCAGCGTGTGGGGACGCAGTCCCAGAGAAGCGTGTGGGGACACAGTCCCAGAGCAGCGTGTGGGGAAGTCGTCCCAGAGCATTGTGTGGGGACGCAGTCCCAGAGCAGTGTGTGGGGACACAGTCCCAGAGCAGCGTGTGCGGACGCAGTCCCAGAGCAGCGTGTGGGGACGCAGTCCGAGAGCAGCTAGTGGGGAAGTAGTCCCAGAGCAGCGTTTGGGGAAGTAGTCCCAGAGCAACGTGTGGGGCAGTAGTCCCAGAGCAGCGTGTGGGGACACAGTCCCAGAGCAGGGAGTGGGGACGCAGTCTCAGAGCAGTGTGTGGGGACACAGTCTAAGAGCAGGGAGTGGGGACGTCGTCCCAGAGCAGCGTTTAGGGGACGCAGTCCCAGAGCAGGGAATGGGGACGCAGTCTCAGAGCAGTGTGTGGGGACACAGACCCAGAGCAGTGTGTGGGGACACAGTCCCAGAGCAGCGTGTGGGGACGCAGTCTCAGTGCAGCGTGTGGGTGCACAGTCCCAGAGCAGCGTGTGGGGAAGTCATCCCAGAACAGTGTGTGGGGACGCAGTCCCAGACCAGTGTGTGGGGACGCAGTCCCAGAGCAGCGTGTGGGGAAGTACTCCCAGAGCAGTATGTGGGGACGCAGTCCCAGAGCAGCGTGTGGGGACGCAGTCCCAGAGAAGCGTGTGGGGACACAGTCCCAGAGCAGCGTGTGGGGACACAGTCCCAGAGCATTGTGTGGGGACGCAGTCCCAGAGCAGTGTGTGGGGACACAGTCCCAGCGCAGCGTGTGGGGAAGTCGTCCCAGAGAATTGTGTGGGGACGCAGTCCCAGAGCAGTGTGTGGGGACACAGTCCCAGAGCAGCGTCTGGGGAAGTACTCCCAGAGCAGTATGTGGGGACGCAGTCCCAGAGCAGCGTGTGGGGACGCAGTCCCAGAGCAGCGTGTGGGGACACAGTCCCAGAGCAGCGTGTGGGGAAGTCGTCCCAGAGAATTGTGTGGGGGCGCAGTCCCAGAGCAGTGTGTGGGGACACAGTCCCAGAGCAGCGTGTGGGGAAGTACTCCCAGAGCAGTATGTGGGGACGCAGTCCCAGAGCAGCGTGTGGGGATGCAGTCCCAGAGAAGCGTGCGGGGACACCGTCCCAGAGCAGCGTGTGGGGAAGTACTCCCAGAGCAGTATGTGGGGACACAGTCCCAGAGCAGCGAGAGGGGAAGTACTCCCATAGCAGCGTGTGGGGACGCAGTCTCAGAGCAAGGCGTGTGTACGCAGTCTCATGCAGGGAGTGGGGAAGTAATCCCAGAGCAGTGTGTGGTGATGCTGTCCCAGAGCAGGGAGTGGGAAAGTAGTCCCAGAGCAGCGCGTGGGGACACAGTCCCAGGGCAGCGTGTTGGGATGCAGTCCCAGAGCAGCATGTGGGGAGGTATCCCAGAGCAGCGTGTGGGGACGCAGTCCCGGGGCAGCGTGAGGGGTCACAATCCCAGAACAGTGTGCAGGGAAGTAGACCCAGAGCAGCATGTGGGGACGCAGTCCCAGAGCAGCGTGTGGGAAAGTAGTCCCAGAGCAGCATGTGGGGAAGTACTCCCAGAGCAGCATGTGGGGACGCAGTCTCAGAGCAGGGCGTGTGTCCGCAGTCTCATGCAGGGAGTGGGGACGTAATCCCAGAGCAGTGTGTGGGGATGCTGTCCCAGAGCAGGGAGTGGCGAGGTAGTCCCAGAGCAGCATGTGGGTACACAGTCTCAGGGCAGGGATTGGGGAAGTAATCCCAGAGCAGCGTGTGGGGACACAGTCTCAGGGCAGTGATTGGGGAAGTAGTCCCAGAGCAGCGTGTGGGGAAGTAGTCCCAGAGCAGTGTGTGGGGATGCAGCCCCAGAGCAGCGTATAGGGACTCAGTCCCAGAGCAGGGAGTGGCGACGCAGTCTTAGAGCAGTATGTTGGAACACAGACCTAGAGCAGCGTGTGGGTATGCAGTCCCATAGCAGCATGTGGGGACACAGTCCCAGAGCAGCGTGTGGGGACACAGTCCCAGAGCAGCGTGTGGGGACACAGTCTAAGAGTAGCGTGTGGGGAAATAATCCCAGAGCAGCGTGTGGGGAAGTAATCCCAGAGCAGCGTGTGGGGACACAGTCCCAGAGTAGGGAGTAGGAAAGTAGTCCCAGCGCAGCACTTGGGTACGCAGTCTCAGAGCAGGGAGTGGGGAAGTAATCCCAGAGCAGCGTGTGGGGACATATTCCCAGAGGAGGGAGTGGGGAAGTAGTCCCAGAGCAGGGAGTGGGGACACAGTCCCAGAGCAGCGTGTGGGGACGCAGTCCCAGAGCAGCGTGTGGGGACGCAGTCCCAGAGCAGCTAGTGGGGAAGTAGTCCCAGAGCAGCGTGTGGGGAAGTAATCCCAGAGCAACGTGTGGGGAAGTAGTCCCAGAGCAGCGTGTGGGGACGCAGTCCCAGAGCAGGGAGTGGGGACGCAGTCTCAGAGCAGTGTGTGGGGACACAGTCTAAGAGCAGGGAGTGGGGAAGTCGTCCCAGAGCAGCGTGTGGGGACGCAGTCCCAGAGCAGGGAGTGGGGACGCAGTCTCAGAGCAGTGTGTGGGGACACAGACCCAGAGCAGTGTGTGGGGACACAGTCCCAGAGCAGCGTGTGGGGACGCAGTCGCAGTGCAGCGTGTGGGGACACAGTCCCAGAGCAGCGTGTGGGGACACAGTCTAAGAGTAGCGTGTGGGGAAATAATCCCAGAGCAGCGTGTGGGGAAGTAATCCCAGAGCAGCGTGTGGGGACACAGTCCCAGAGTAGGGAGAAGGAAAGTAGTCCCAGCGCAGCACTTGGGTACGCAGTCTCAGAGCAGGGAGTGGGGAAGTAATCCCAGAGCAGCGTGTGGGGACATATTCCCAGAGGAGGGAGTGGGGAAGTAGTCCCAGAGCAGGGAGTGGGGACACAGTCCCAGAGCAGCGTGTGGGGACGCAGTCCCAGAGCAGCGTGTGGGGACGCAGTCCCAGAGCAGCTAGTGGGGAAGTAGTCCCAGAGCAGCGTGTGGGGAAGTAATCCCAGAGCAACGTGTGGGGAAGTAGTCCCAGAGCAGCGTGTGGGGACGCAGTCCCAGAGCAGGGAGTGGGGACACAGTCTCAGAGCAGTGTGTGGGGACACAGTCTAAGAGCAGGGAGTGGGGAAGTCGTCCCAGAGCAGCGTGTGGGGGCGCAGTCCCAGAGCAGGGAGTGGGGACGCAGTCTCAGAGCAGTGTGTGGGGACACAGACCCAGAGCAGTGTGTGGGGACACAGTCCCAGAGCAGCGTGTGGGGACGCAGTCGCAGTGCAGCGTGTGGGGACACAGTCCCAGAGCAGCGTGTGGGGACACAGTCCCAGAGCAGCGTGTGGGGACGCAGTTGCAGTGCAGCGTGTGGGGACACAGTCCCAGAGCAGCGGGTCGGGAAGTAGTCCCAGAGCAGTGTGTGGGGACGCAGTCTCAGAGCAGTGATTGGGGAAATAGTCCCAGAGCAGCGAGTGGGGAAGTAGTCCCAGAGCAGCGTGTGGGGAAGTAGTCCCAGAGCAACGTGTGGGGAAGTAGTCCCAGAGCAGCGTGTGGGGACGCAGTCCCAGAGCAGGGAGTGGGGACACAGTCCAAGAGCAGCTTGTGGGGACACAGTCTCAGAGCAGGGAGTGGGGAATTAGTCCCAGAGCAGCATGTGGGGACGCAGTCTCAGAGCAGCGTGTGGATAAGTAGTCCCAGAGCAGTGTGTGGGGACACAGTCTCAGAGCAGGGAGTGGGAAGTAATCCCAGAGCAGCGAGTGGGGACGCAGTCTCAAAGCAGTGTGTGGGGAAGTAGTCCCAGAGCAGCGTGTGGGTACGCAGTCTCAGAGCAATGATTGGGGAAGTAGTCCCAGAGCAGCATGTGGGGACACAGTCCCAGAGCAGCGAGTGGGGAAGTAGTCCCAGAGCAGCGTGTGTGGGGACACAGTTTCAGAGCAGTGTGTGGGGACACAGTCTCAGAGCAGCGTGTGGGTGCACAGTCCCAGAGCAGCGTGTGGGGAAGTCATCCCAGAACAGTATGTGGGGACGCAGTCCCAGAGCAGTGTGTGGGGACACAGTCCCAGAGCAGCGTGTGGGGAAGTACTCCCAGAGCAGTATGTGGGGACGCAGTCCCAGAGCAGCGTGTGGGGACGCAGTCCCAGAGAAGCGTGTGGGGACACAGTCCCAGAGCAGCGTGTGGGGACACAGTCCCAGAGCATTGTGTGGGGACGCAGTCCCAGAGCAGTGTGTGGGGACACAGTCCCAGCGCAGCGTGTGGGGATGCAGTCCCAGAGCAGCGTGTGGGGACACAGTCCCAGAGCAGCGTGTGGGGACACAGTCCCAGAGCATTGTGTGGGGATGCAGTCCCAGAGCAGTGTGTGGGGACACAGTCCCAGAGCAGCGTGTGGGGAAGTACTCCCAGAGCAGTATGTGGGGACGCAGTCCCAGAGCAGCGTGTGGTGATGCAGTCCCAGAGAAGCGTGTGGGGACACCGTCCCAGAGCAGCGTGTGGGGAAGTACTCCCAGAGCAGTGTGTGGTGATGCTGTCCCAGAGCAGGGAGTGGGAAAGTAGTCCCAGAGCAGCGCGTGGGGACACAGTCCCAGGGCAGTGTGTTGGGATGCAGTCCCAGAGCAGCATGTGGGGAAGTACTCCCAGAGTAGCATGTGGGGACGCAGTCTCAGAGCAGGGCGTGTGTCCGCAGTCTCATGCAGGGAGTGGGGAAGTAATCCCAGAGCAGCGTGTGGGGACGCAGTCCCAGAGCAGGGAGTGGGGACGCAGTCTCAGAGCAGTGTGTGGGGACACAGACCCAGAGCAGTGTGTGGGGACACAGTCCCAGAGCAGCGTGTGGGGACGCAGTCTCAGTGCAGCGTGTGGGGACACAGTCCCAGAGCAGCGGGTCGGGAAGTAGTCCCAGTGCTGCATGTGAGGACGCAGTCTCAGAGCAGGGAGTTGGGAAGTAATCCCAGAGCAGCGGGTGGGGACACAGTCCCAGAGCAGCGTGTGGGGAAGTCGTCCCAGAGCATTGTGTGGGGACGCAGTCTCAGTGCAGCGTGTATGGAAACAGTCCTAGAGCAGGGAGTGGGGAACTAGTCCCAGAGCAGCATGTGGGGACGCAGTCTCAGAGCAGCGTGTGGATAAGTAGTCCCAGAGCAGTGTGTGGGGACGCAGTCTCAAAGCAGTGTGTGGGGAAGTAGTGCCAGAGTAGCGTGTGGGTACGCAGTCTCAGAGCAATGATTGGGGAAGTAGTCCCAGAGCAGCATGTGGGGACACAGTCCCAGAGAAGCGAGTGGGGAAGTAGTCCCAGAGCAGCGTGTGTGGGGACACAGTTTCAGAGCAGTGTGTGGGGACACAGTCTCAGAGCAGCGTGTGGGTGCACAGTCCCAGAGCAGCGTGTGGGGAAGTACTCCCAGAACAGTGTGTGGGGACGCAGTCCCAGAGCAGTGTGTGGGGACACAGTCCCAGAGCAGCGTGTGGGGAAGTACTCCCAGAGCAGTATGTGGGGACGCAGTCCCAGAGCAGCGTGTGGGGACGCAGTCCCAGAGAAGCGTGTGGGGACACAGTCCCAGAGCAGCGTGTGGGGAAGTCGTCCCAGAGCATTGTGTGGGGACGCAGTCCCAGAGCAGTGTGTGGGGACACAGTCCCAGCGCAGCGTGTGGGAATGCAGTCCCAGAGCAGCGTGTGGGGACGCAGTCCCAGAGCAGCGTGTGGGGACACAGTCCCAGAGCAGCGTGTGGGGACACAGTCCCAGAGCAGCGTGTGGGGAAGTCGTCCCAGAGCATTGTGTGGGGACGCAGTCCCAGAGCAGTGTGTGGGGACACAGTCCCAGAGCAGCGTGTGGGGAAGTACTCCCGGAGCAGTATGTGGGGACGCAGTCCCAGAGCAGCGTGTGGGGATGCAGTCCCAGAGAAGCGTGTGGGGACACCGTCCCAGAGCAGCGTGTGGGGAAGTACTCCCAGAGCAGTATGTGGGGACACGGTCCCAGAGCAGCGTGTGGGGAAGTACTCCCAGAGCAGTATGTGGGGACACGGTCCCAGAGCAGCGAGAGGGGAAGTACTCCCAGAGCAGCGTGTGGGGACGCAGTCTCAGAGCAAGGCGTGTGTACGCAGTCTCATGCAGGGAGTGGGGAAGTAATCCCAGAGCAGCGCGTGGGGACACAGTCCCAGGGCAGCGTGTGGGGATGCAGTCCCAGAGCAGCATGTGGGGAGGTATCCCAGAGCAGCGTGTGGGGACGCAGTCCCGGGGCAGCGTGAGGGGACACAGTTCCAGAGCAGTGTGCAGGGAAGTAGACCCAGAGCAGCATGTGGGGACGCAGTCCCAGAGCAGCGTGTGGGGAAGTAGTCCCAGAGCAGCATGTGGGGAAGTACTCCCAGAGCAGCATGTGGGGACGCAGTCTCAGAGCAGGGCGTGTGTCCGCAGTCTCATGCAGGGAGTGGGGAAGTAATCCCAGAGCAGTGTGTTGGGACGCTGTCCCAGAGCAGGGAGTGGGGAAGTAGTCCCAGAGCAGCGTGTGAGCACACAGTCTCAGGGCAGTGATTGGGGAAGTAGTCCCAGAGCAGCGTGTGGGTACACAGTCCCAGAGCAGCGAGTGTGGAAGTAGTCCCAGAGCAGCATGTGGCGACACAGTCCCAGAGCAACGTGTGGGGAAGTAGTCCCAGAGCAGCATGTGCGGACGCAGTCTCAGAGCAGCTTATGGGGACACAGTCCTACAGCAGCGAGTCGGGAAGTAGTCCCAGAGCAGTGTGTGGTGATGCTGTCCCAGAGCAGCGTGTGGGTACACAGTCTCAGGGCAGTGATTGTGGAAGTAGTCCCAGAGCAGCATGTGGGGACACAGTCTCAGAGCAGCTTATGGGGACACAGTCCCAGAGCAGCGTGTGGGGAAGTAGTCCCAGAGCAGCGTGTGGGGACACAGTCTCAGAGCAGGGAGTGGGAAAGGAGTCCCAGAGCAGCGCGAGGGGACACAGTCCCAGAGCAACCTGTGGGGAAGTAGTCCCAGAGCAGCGTGTGGGGACACAGTCCCAGAGCAGCGTGTGGGGAAGTAGGCCTAGAGCAGTATGTGGGTATGCAGTCTCAGAGCAGTGTGTGGGGACGCAGTCCCAGAGCAGCATGTGGGGACCCAGTCCCAGAGCAGCGTGTGGGGAAGTAGTCCCAGAGCAGCGTGTACGGACGCAGTCTCAGAGCAGCTTATGGCGACACAATCCCAGAGCAGCGAGTCGGGAAGTAGTCCTAGAGCAGCGTGTGGGGACACAGTCTCAGAGCAGGGAGTGGGAATGTAGTCCCAGAGCAGCGTGTGGGTACACAGTCTCAGAGCAGGGATTGGCGAAGTAGTCCCAGAGCAGTGTGTGGGGACACAGTCCCAGAGCAGCGAGTCGGGAAGGAGTCCCAGAGCAGCGTGTGGGGACACAGTCCCAGAGCAGCGTGTGGGGAAGTAGTCTCAGAGCAGTGTGTGGGGACGCAGTCCCAGAGCAGCGTGTGGGGACGCAGTCCCAGAGCAGCGTGTGGGTACGCAGTCTCAGAGCAGCGTGTGGGGACGCAGTATCAGAGCAGGGAGTGGGGAAGTAGTCCCAGAGCAGTGTGTGTGGACACAGTCCCAGAGCAGTGTGTGGGGAAGTACTCCCAGAGCAGCGTGTGGGTACGCTGTCTCAGAGTAGTGTGTGATGGCGCGGTCCCAGAGCAGCGTGTGGGGAAGTAGTCCCAGAGCAGTGTGTGGGGAAGTAGTCCCAGAGCAGTGTGTGGGGAAGTAGTCCCAGAGCAGTGTGTGGGAAAACAGTCCCAGAGCAGTGTGTGGGAAAACAGTCTCAGAGCAGCGTGTGGGGAAGTAGTCCCAGAGCAGCGTGTGGGAAAACAGTCCCAGAGCAGTGTGTGGGAAAACAGTCCCAGAGCAGTGTGTGGGAAAGCAGTCCCGGAGTAGCATGTGAGGAAGTAAGTGCCGTTTGATTGCACTGTTGGTGATCTTTTTCATCCACTTTGCTGATGATTGAGAGTAATCTGATACAGTTGTAATTGGCTGGGTTGGATTTGTTCTGCACATTCTCCCTGGACAGGGCTTACCTACACAATTTTCCACATTGTGTCCCCAACCTGACAGATGGCTGCTAGTTTGGAACATGTCTTCAGAACTATTTCCAGAATGTTGTCAGGCCCTATATCCTTTACATTATTTCATTCCTTCAACGATTTCTTAATGTTACATGAAATGAATCAAGTTTGCTATAGACTGGTATCTGTGATAGTGGAGATTAGATTAGGTTCCCTACAGCGTGGAAACAGGCCCTTTGGCCCAACAAGTCCACACCGATCCTCTGAAGAGTAACCCACCCAGACCCATTTCCCTCTGACTATGGACAATTTAGCATGGCCAATTCACTAACCTGCACATCTTTGGACTGTGGGAGGAAACCGGAGCACCCGGAGGAAACCCATGCAGACACGGGGAGAAGGTGCAAACTCCACACAGTCATCCAAGTCTAGAATCGAACCTAGGACCCTGGTGCTGTGAGGCAGCAGTGCTAACCCTGAGCTCTCTGGAGGAGTCTGAGATGGATCACCTCTGGCTAAACAGCATTGTGAATACATCAACCTTACCATTTGCACTGACATGTTGAGCTCACAGTTGTTAAAAAGGAGGAGATTTGGAGAATGACGATGATTTGGAGAAAGTGAGGACTGCAGATGCTGGAGGGTCAGAGTTGAAAAATGTGTCACTGGTAAAGCACAGCAGATCAGGCAGCATCCGAGGAGCAGGAGAGTCAATATTTTGGGTATAAGCCCTTCATCAGGAATGTGGAGAGGGAAGGGCCGAAGAGATAAATGTGGGTGGGGTTGGGGTGGGAAAAAGTAGCTGGGAAGGTGATAGGTAGATGCAGGTAGGGAGTGATTGTGATAGGTCGGATAGCAGGGTGAAGTGGATAGGTGGGAAGGAAAATGGACAGGTAGAACAGGTCAAGAGGACGGTGCTGAGTTGAAGGCTTGGATCTGAGAGAAGGTTGAGGGAGGAGAGATGAGGAAACTGGTGAAGTCGCCATTGACGCCATTTGGTTGGAGGGCCCCAAGTCGGACCTAAGGAGGGAGTAGTGGAGGGAATGATCCCTGCAGAACGCAGACAGGGGTGGGGAGGGACATATCTCTCTGGTAGTGGGGTCTGTTTGTAGATGGCAGAAATGGCAGAGGTTAATACGCAGTATCAGGGTGTTAGTGGTATGGAAGGGGAGGACCGGGGCGGGGGGGTTCTATCCATGTTGCGGTTGGAGAGGTGGGAATCAAGGGCAGAGATGCTGGAAGTGGAGATGTGTTGCAAAGCACTGTGGGAGCGGAAATATAAACATGGAATTTGTTGACCCAGGAGTTCCCCCTCACTGAGGATGAACAATCAGCCCTCAGCAAAGGTCTCACCGACCTGGACCCAATATACCGGCCACTACAGCAGACAGCTGAAACTGACAACCGGAAGCGGCAGGGACAGGCCACTATAAATGCCGGATGAAACACCACAGATACGATTCACAGGAGGCTCCCAAGCACTGAGGATGTCACCTAGACAGGGGACGAAACGTTTGCAACAAATATTTCCAGCTCGGCGAACAGAACCACAACAAAGGTCTCACCTTCACCTCACTACGCTCCCAGATCAACAAATTCCACACATGTTGCAACATTGAATGTTTCTTCTGCTGCCTCCATCTCCGTGCTTACCTTTACAATCAATCATGAGTCCTACCCAACCACCGAGGACCCCTTCTCCCGAGTCCAACATACTCCATCCATCTGGACACCCCGTGCTGGTCTGTTACCCACCCTCACTCTATTCCTCCCCAACTGCCACTGCGACATTGACCACCTCAACCTATCCACCCCCTCACCCACTCCAACCTCTCACCCTCACAACATACAGCCCTGCCCCCAACTTCTCTCTAACCCAAACCTCACCATTAATCCAGCAGACGGGGGTGGCGGGGTGGTGTGGTTGTAGTTTGGCGCATCGACCTGTACACCACTGAAGGCAGGCACCAACACACGGACACCACCTCCTACTGCCCCCTCGACCACAACCTCACCTCCCAAAACCGAACTATCATCTCCCAACCATCCACAACCTCATCACCTCAGGAGATCTCCCACCAACAGCTTCCAACCTCATCGTCCAGGAATCCTGCACCTTTCGGTTCTACGTCTTACCCAAAATCCACAAACCTGACTGCCCTGGTGAACCTAATGTCTCGGCCTGCTCCTGCCCCACTTATCTCCTCATATCTCGACACCATCCTATCTCCCTTGGTCCAGGAACTCCTTACCTACATTCGGGACATCACCCATGCCCTCCACCTCCTCCATGACTTTCATTTTCCCAGCCCCCAATGCCTCATCTTCACCATCGACATCCAGTCGCTATACACGTCCATTCACCATGGTAAAGGCCTCCAAGCCCTCCATCTCTTCCTCTCCTGCTGACCCAACCAGTATCCCTCCACCGACACACTCATTCGATTGGCTGAACCGATCCTCACCCTCAACAACGTCTCGTTCGAATCCTCCCACTTCCTTCAGACCAAAGGGGTAGCCATGGGCACCTGCATGGGCCCCAGCTATGCTTGTCTCTTCATCAAGTACATAGAACAGTCCATCTTCCATTTCCATTAGCACCATTCCCCGCCTTTTCCATCACTACATCGATGACTGTGTTTGTACCACCTCGTGCTCCCACGAGGAGATTGAACAATTCGTCAACTTCATGAACACCTTCCACCCTGACCTCAAAAGTTCACCTGGACATCTCCCTCCCCTTCCACGACCTCTCTGACTCCATCTCCGGTGACCCACACAACACAGACATCTCCTTCAAACCCACCGACTCCTACAGCTCCCCGGTCTACACCTCGTCCCATCCTGCCTCTTCTAAAAATGCTATCCCTTATTCCCAACGCCTCCGCCTCTGCCGCAACTGCTCCCAGGAGGAGCAATTCCACTCCTGGACATCCCAGATGGCCCCGTAAATCAAGGACTGTAATTTTCACTCCCACATGATCAACAATACCCTCCAGTGCGTCTCCTCCACTTCCCACACCTCCACCTTTGAACCCCACCGCTCCAACCACAACCAGGATAAAAACCCCAGTCATCACATTCCACCCCTTCAATCTCCAGATACAACACATCACCCTCTGCCATTTCCACCACCTACAGCCAGGCCCCACCATCAGAGATATATTTCTCTTCCCAACCCTATCTGCATTCCGCAGAGACTATTCCCTCTGTGATGCCCTTGTTAGGTTCATGCTCCCCCCCAACCCACCCTCCAAACCTAGGACCTTCCTCTGCTGCCACAAGAAGTTTAAAACCTGCACATACACCTCCCCTGTCACCTCTGTCCAAGGCCCCAAGGGGTCTTTTCACATTCAGCAGAGATTTTCCTGCACTTCCACCCATCTCATCTACTGTGTCCGTTGCTCTTGATGTGGTCTCCTCTATTTTGGGGAGACAGGACGCCAACTCACAGAGCGTTTCAGGGAATATTTCAGGGACAGACACACCCAACAACCCTACCACACTGTGGCCGACCACTTCAACTCCCCCTCTGACTCCGCCAAGGACATACGAGTCCCAGGGCCTCCTTCACCGCCAAATCCACACCACCCGACACCTGGAGGAAGAAAACATCATCTTCCTCCCTGGGACCCTCCAACCACACGGCATCAACATTTACTTCATTAGTTTTCAAATCTCCCCTCCCCCCACCTCATGCCAAATCTAATCCTCCAACTCGGCACCGCCCTCTTGACCCCTTTCTACCTGTCCATCTTCCTTCTCACCTATTCGCTCCACCCTCCCCACCGACCTATCACAATTAATGCCCAACTGCATCCACCTATTGCCTTCCCAGCTACCTTAACCCCACCCCCACCACCCAATTATTTGTCAGCCCCCTTCCCCCATCGCATTCCTAGTGAAGGACCTACACCTGAAAAGTTGACTCTCCTGCTCCTCACATGCTGCCTGACCTGCTGTGCTTTCCCAGCACCACAATATTCGACTCGGACTCTCCAGCATCTGCAGTCCTCACTTTCTCCAAATCATTGTTGAGTTGCTGGGTCTGGACAAGATTCACTCCAATCAGCATGACGCTTGTGTCACACAACATTATGAAGGGGTATCCTCAATGTGAGGTGGGACCTAGGCTTGTAAGGATCTCATTATTTTACTTTTGTTTCCCTATCAGCATCTGGACAAAGGGAAAGCCTTATTGGCAGCTATCTGGTATGTCATGTTGTAGTGAACTTAATAAACTCAAATATAGAGGCAAGTCAACTAAATTTATTAAACAAAAGCTTTTGGGATGGCAGCGTGATTCTGACCCTAACCGCTGGAATTGACCATGCTGTCTCTCTCCGAACAACAGGTACAGCAGTTTTTATAGTCTGAATAACATGTACAACAAAAAGCCCGTAAAAGACTGTTTCTTGTGTTTTGCACATGGGTGCAGAGATCACTGTTTCTGGGAATGGTGTATCAAGACGTTGTGTTCTGCAAGTATTTCTTTTTTAGTTAGCTTCTGTCTTCAGTCAAAAAGCACCTAAACAAATTCTTTGAAAAGCTGTGACCTTCAAGGTATGGTTTCAATGATATTTATCTAATAGAGCCAACAGCTCCTGCCTCCCTTTCAATGCTGGGTTTCCTGAACCCTCTGAAACATGTACAGCACCATCAATTTTAACTTAGCCTCCATTCATGCAAGATCCCACATAGATATATTCATGAAATATTCCCCTCTCCAAGTTACGTTCAAAGTCCAATATCCATTGTTGTCCAAAAGACACGGGCATGTACAAGGTAAATATTTAAATATTAAACTACCTAAGCGCTGACCCTGTCATGCCCTTGAATGGGGCTTAACAGATGCCAAGACCTGTTCATTAAGACTGAAAGAAAAAGCAGTGGTTAGTTTGCCCTCAGGAGTTTTTCGCATTTTTAGCATATTTCTAACCCATTAGGATGAAAAGACGGCAAGTGACAACTTCTTCTGTAGTAGAGGCGTGAGGCTCCCTTAGATTCAAAGATCAGGGTTTGGCCTGTTACTTAATCATTCCTTTTCTTCTAGTTTATTCTGTTTTATAACAGTAACCAAATAAGGAAAGAGCTATATTTATTTTCATATGTGTGAGTAGTTGTTCAGAAATAAGGCAGCTTCTGTCCTGGATGTTTAACATTGGCCCTCACTTTGTAAACATCTTAATATTATTTTTTTTATCCTCATGTTCAAATTATTGCATGGCCTTGCCCTATTGTGTCTCTGTAACTTGATCCAGCTTTACAAAATTGAGAACTGTATGTCCCTTCCCATTCTTTGCTCCATTATTGGTTTCAGCTTTCCATTGTCTAGCTTTAAGTTCTGGAATTCTCGTCCTGAGGGTGTGATATTCAGATCTGTAGCATTAATATCCACAATCCAATGGAAACCTCAGGCCTTCAAATTGAGGATATATCCCTTCCAGAGGAGATCACATATTGCAGTGGGCCTCCCCTACTTGTCCATTTACAACATTTTTGCTTGTCACTCTGCCTAAACATCAGTACAGCAGCAACCAACAGATAAATACGTTTATTCATATTCAGGACTGATATCTCAAAGTCTCTGGGAGTACATGCTTTGGAGTATTTTTGCAGGAATTGTAATGAGGTTCTAAAATTTACAAGATATCGCAGGAAGGACAAAAACACATAAAGAGAGAGACTAGTGAGTTTGGAAAGTTTGTTTCGATTGTGTTTTTGGAGCAGAGAGATGGGTTTTCTCTTTGTCTCAGATAGATGGGCCAAGAGATCACAAAAATCAGGGCAAATTAATTGTTTAATTTGAACTATAGCAGCTTTTAATAGGTCGGTGTTCATCAAAAGAAGCAATCTGAATTGTGGATTTAAACCACTTTTGTAAAGTAAGTCGTTATACTCTTTACCTTGTACTGTGTACCATCAGTTTCAGTCAAATAATATTAAAAATGAACTATCACAGGAAATGAATTTTCCAAAAGAAAACATCTGACAAATGTTTGTCTTATTTGGGACTTATGAAACATTCAATATCAAAAAGCCTGCCATAATTCTGCTCATGGTTGTCAGTTGGTTTTTTGAGGATGTGGCCAAGAAGATAGATGAGGGCAGAGGAGTAGACATTGTCTAAATGGACTTTAGTAAGGCCTTCGACAAGGTTCTGCCTGGTAGACTGATGAGTAAAGTTAGATTGCATGAGATTCAGGGAGAACTTGACAATTGGATACAAAGTTGGCTTGACAGTAAGGGACAGCGGTTGTTGATAATGAAGGGCTGTGTTTTGGACCAAAGACCTGTGCCAAGTGGTGTTCTGCAGAGATTGGAGCTGGATCCACTGTTGTTTGTCATTTATATAAACAATTTGGAAAGAACTATGGGAAGCGTGGTTAGTAAGTTTGCGGATGACACCAAAATTGATGGCCCAGTTGACAGTCAAGAAGGTTATCTAAGATTACAAAGGGAACTTGATCAATTGGGCAAATGGGCTGAGGAGTGGCAGATGGAGTTTTATTTAAATAAATGCGAAGTGTTGCATTTTGGTCAGATGAAAAAGGGCAGGACTTACATAGTTAATGGTAGGGCCCAGGGAGTGTTATTGAACAGAGAGACCTAGGAATTCAAGTATATAATTGTTTGAAAGTTGCATCACAGTTAGACAGAGTGGTAAAGAAGGCATTTTGCACGCTTGCCTTCATTGCTCAGACCATTGAGTGCAGGAATTAGGATGTCATGTTGTGGTTGTACAGGACTTTGCTGAGGGCTCTTTTGGAATATTGTGTTCAGTTCTTGTCGCTCTGCTATAGGAAGGATGTTATTAAATTAGAGAGGATACAGAAAAAGATTTATAGGATGTTACTGGGACTGGAGTATTTGAATTATAAGGATAGGCTGAATAAGCTGGGACATTTTCACTGGAGCATAGGAGGTGGGAGAGACGACCTTATAGAGGTTTATTAAATCATGAGGGCGTAGATATGGTCTTTTTCCTAGGGTAAGGGAGTTCAAAACTAGAGGGCATAATTTTAAGGTGAGAAGAGAAAGATTTAAAAGGGACCTGAGGGACAACTTTTTCACACAGAGGGTGGTTCACATGTGGAATGAACTGCCAGAGGAAGTGGTAGGTGCAGGCACAGTTACAACATTTAAAAGACATTTGTACAGGTACATGAATAAGAAAGATTTCAAGGGATATGGCCCAAATGCAGGCAAATGAGACTAGTTTAGTTCAGGAAGCTTGGTTGTCATGGAAGATTAGGACCAAAGGCTTTGTTTCCATGCTGTATGACTCTGTAAGTCGAATGGAACTAAAATGAGGATTGCACTGTGGAACAATAGAACTGTGTCAAACATCACTGTCAATATGATATGCTCTGAGTCCTGCCCTGTACATTAGCTTACGTAACATATACTACAAACATCAAGCTCTTGTTAAAACAGATGTCTTGAAGTTTAGTAACAACACTAAATATTTACATTACTGCAATATCACAGATTTACACCTAATCTGAGTTATGTAATTTCTGATGTTGCTGTACATTGCATCCACACAAGTTATTGAATGAACACACTATGCTGACTGCATTGCACTGAGAGCAATTTGAAGGTGAGACAGGTATCTTTGTACTGAAATGTCACATGATGTGATGACATATAAATAACCTATTTGGTCTGGAATCTATGCAACAGCACAAGGCAAATATCACCTGATAAGTCATTAAGCCATTTTGTGCTCCTGCTTAAGATACATTCTCTCCTCCATTATTTTGCATGAACTTTATCTGTGTTTCAATTTAAGAAATGGTCCAATTGTTAGTGACAAAACAAGAAATAATGAGTTTCAAATGTACTCATGGCACCTGAAGAATTTTGAGAGACATAAAAGCATCAAATAAATATATCTTTTATTATAAAATATGATACAGGTCTCTTTTGAGTCTATTTCTCATTTTCTATGTTAACCTTTAAATTTAAGTACCTTGCTTTTCACTTTCAGGGAGGCATGATTATCTACATAATCCATTGGAGAACAAGATATAAAGGCTTCGATGTGGTCATAACAGAGCCCCTACTCCTTTAGTTCAGGAGAGGTTGCCCTGACATAGTGAGTCTTGGATTCATTGATTGCGATCTCCTCCATTGGCTAGTTACAGTGAACCTCTGTCCAGATAGCTAACTAAATACTCCCAGATCAAAGATGCAAATAACATTATAAACTTTTAGAAGTTGCGTCAGTTTAGCGTCAAAATTAGAGTTATTTCCAGGAAACACCAGTGCTTCTGCTGAAAACTTACTGGGACTTCCCCTGAAGAAAAAGAAAGTGTTTCATCTACAATATTTGCAAATGAATTATATTCTGAAAAGCTAACTATCATGAAGCCTGATGAATTATTACGTTCCTTGCTAAACTTTAGCTTTTCCAATCAGATTTCTTGAGCCTTCACCAAAATCTTAAACAAAAGCAGACTGCAAACAAACTTAGATTAAGAATAAAATTGCCTTTTGCTAATCCAAAAACCTGCCATCATTAAGAAGAGGCACCCATTTATTTTTGCAGCAGTCGTATAGCAGCTCCCTTATTAAGCTTTCATAATAAACTTCAGTACCATTAACATGCTCCCCACCACCCACAGCCCACTTCTCTCCCAAAACTTCAATCAGCATGGACCTTCGGAGTTGCACTTGCAATAAACTGCTCCCTGACATGAAACATGAATCATGTCAGAACCATGAGACGTTAGTTTTCAAGCATGGTGATGTCACAAGCATCGTACTGAGCTTATCATGTCTTGAATAAGTTCTAATATTGAAACTAAACCTCAAATGTTCTCTTAAATGAATAAGAGATGCATCTGTTTTCTTGGAAAAATTATCCAAAAGTAACACTAACAGAATGACACCAGACACCCCTGTACTTAACTTCAAGTGTTAAGGTTAAAAAGAAACAAAGATCTGCAGGTGCTGGAAATCTGAAACCGAAAGAGATATTACTGGAGAAACTTCCAGAAGTTCTGAAGAAGGGTCATTTGGATGCAAAATGCTAACTCTACTTTCTCTCCACAGGCTTGCTGAGTTTCTCCAGCAATTGCTGTTTTTGTTATTGTGTTTGGTAAGATGTTTGTCTCTCATAGGATTGATATTTTTGAAGATTCAAAAGCTGTTCAGACTTCCAAATCTGTACATTGATTCCTATCACAGTCCCTTGATAATCTCCTGTAACTCATTATAGTCCAAAGATTGGAAAGTTTGAGTAACTGTGTAACTTTAAATAAAAGGAGAATATTTTCAGAAAATTAAATATTAGCAGAAATGTTGCACTTAATTTTTAGGGCCTATATTTCCTCTGTACTCCTGTAAGCTCGACTTCACTTCCTATGAATGTAATATGATTTGATATCCAAAGTCTTAGATGGCATGAGTGGCACGGTGGTTCAGTGCCTCCCAGCACCAGGGACCTGTGTTCAATTCCAGCCTTGGGTGACTGTCTGTGTGGAGTTTACACATTCCCTCTGTGTCTGCGTGGGTTCCATCCCACAATCCAAGTTGTGCTGGTTAGGTAAATTGGCCATGCTAAATTGTCCATAGTATTCAGGGATGTGTAGGTTAGGTGCATTAGTCAGGGGTAAATGTAGGGGAGTGTCTTTGGGTGGGATACTATTTGGAGGGGTGGTTGGGCTGAAGGGCCTGTTTCCCTATGGGTCTACATAGCATTGTTTAGGGAAAGTTCTTAACTGCAACGTTCATATGTTAGTAAGCAAGGTTCATGTTAACTTCTACGTTGATGGAAGACTTGAAAAAGGTTGTCAGATGACAGTCATTACTTGCAGAGTTTTGTTCCTTGGATTTATTTTCAATGATGGAACAAGATAAAAATCCAACTACAGTGGATCTGGAGCTGTGGTGTTTTCCCAGATTGTGGTCTTGGTAAACTCTCCCAGTACTGGGTATGTGTCGTTTAAGGTAGTTTACTGCCACAAAACCTCCTTAGACTTTTCTTTCTCTTAAGCTTATCTAGTGACTGGTGAGAGAGCATTTACTAATCCAGAGCATCTACACTGCTCTTAGATAAGAATAAGGTTTGTTGCATGACAGCAGTAAACATAACTACATTTGTCAGGTATTATTACTAGGACTTTAGGGAGATACCACTGGTCCCGCCAAAAGCGAGAGTAGAACTCCATGTGCCATGGAATGTGTGTGAAAGCAGTCAAACGGGTGGCAACAATATAACAAAAAGATTAACACCTTCAGACCCTTTGTCTTATATCGCAGAAACTGGGGGAAAACTTTTACTGGAAATCAGAGAAGTATTCATTTTGCTGCAATTCATGGAGAGTTTCTTTCTGTGAGCCTTGGGGGAGCCATGGTCCCAAATTTACCTCATTATCAATACACCTTGCCTGCATGCTGCATCCTGCAATTCACTGCAAATAGAAGCATATGCCATTGCCAGGACCTCCTGGTATTGCCCACACCATCTTTAAAACACAGTTATGCACCAAAGTCAAGCACTGAGCATGAAGGTACCCATAATGGTTCCTGTTAATCACCATGGCTATGATGAACAAGAGGAAATTTGCTCTCCACCTTGCCAATAGGCATTTGGAGGTCCTGGTAGATGGGGTGGTACAGAAGTGTGTCATCCACTTTCATCAGGACCAGTGAAGGTGACCATGCCAATAGACACTATCAGCTTGTTATGAGGCTGCCACCTGAGTCAGAAATTCAGGAAGATGGTCAATGACCTTCTACGCTCCAAAGAAGTAAATGTGGCCATTTTCTCTCTGCTACCTCACACTCACTCTCCTTCACTTCTATGGACATGTCCCACCAATACTCATGACGTACCACACTTACTATTGCATGCAACATCTTGCCTCACTGGCTCTCACCCGAACAAACCCCCCCTCCCGCCACACTTCACTCACTCTGCATGCCCTGTGCACAGCCTGCTCACTCAGTCGGGGCATTTCACCACCTTTCTCCCACCTCCATCCGCAATAACAGCTGTGCCAGCCACCTTCATCCAACAAAAATCCTCACTTTGTCCCACTCAAGAAGAAAAGGCCCACATTCAGGCAGAAGGAGCCAAAGCAGATGGTGATGTGCCTGAAATTCTGTTCCTCACACCTTATCAGCACAGGATCCTAACCTTGACCACCCCAGTCCATACTGTGCCCAAGGCCCTGAACTTAACAAACTGTGCAAGAACTTCTGTCTCAAAGCTGTAAACTTTGATTGATCTGTGGACCAGTCAACACTTCCAATCTCAGGCAATTTTTCCAACTTTCTCGTCATGTCCAAAGATTCTGCCCAAGAACGATAAATGTTGCATGATTGTTATGGCGAGTTCCCTTAACCTCCATTTCCTCTGTTATGATTAGGTGAGGAGGGGAATTGGCTCCTTATTTTTAACTCTCTCTTGGTTGGTCACAACAAATTTTTTTATTTCTGTTTTAAGCTTATAGCTTTCACACTTCAATTAAAACCTAATTCACTAGAAAGTAAAGGAGCCAATTTCCAAGGATTTCTTGAGTGAAAGAAATAAAAATTTTATCACTTACTGAATCAAATAAAAGTAATAACAATGCAACATAATGCACACATGGACAAATGTTTTACCACCATCATAACATTTCTAACATCAGTTGTAATTCATGTAATATCTATTTCACCAATCAGATTTGAAACTGCAAGAAAACTAAACAATCATTTAATGGAACACATGATTGGTTTTCCAATACAGCTTTAATACTCTGAACAGTTACTTACCAGTTTATGAAGCTAAAGTCCAAAGCATGTAGAGCAGCTCAGTAAGAGCTCGTAGGGAGAAATATTAGTTTAACACTTATAAATTGGCCTGATGAACATTTCTAAAACTTTTTAATTCCCTATTTTTTGAAATTGTTCTTGTTTATTTGTGATTTTAGGTGCAAAGTTCTTTTGTTATTACATGTCTGCTCTGGCACCAGTGTAAGTGCATTTTTTTTTGCATTTTATGACATGGATTCTCAATTTGCTCAGCCTTATTGGGTTTTGATAATCTGGGGTTTGATACAGTATCACATGAAGAATAACTCCAATACTTTCTGCCACTGTGTTGCCAAAGAGATGAATCAGTCAGAACTCAGGCAGAGACTTAGGAAAGCTGGCACCTAACCTGATGGGCTTATGTGAAACAGAAACTGATGCGCAACGTTTCTTTAAAATGCTATGTTTACAAGTATATCTGTATTATATTACATGAATTAGTATTGAAAAAACAAGTAAAGTTGAAGCCACAAGTTGCGCATCTTACAGGGAATTGTGGTAGCTATTTCACAGGGTGAATTGTGTTAAAAACAGATGACGTATTTGAACAGGGCCTCTGTTTACTTAGAATTTGATAAAATCTTACATGTCTGTGGCTTACAGGTGTGAAACAATTTCTCAGCTGGAGAGAACACAGCTATGTCATTGATTCGATAAAAATAATTTTATTCATCTTTTCCTCTCCCCTCCCTCCATGATCTCTTCCCAGAATAATATTCCAACATTCATCAGGTGACAGTCACCCTTGGGAGCTCAGTTAGGATGTCATTACTCATGAGCAAGCTTTGATGGCGATTGTTCATAGACTAGTTGACTGCCATAGGCTAGTTTACTGATTTCTTAATGTTCCAACACAACTAAATTCCAGTTGGATTGTGATCATCAGTGGATAATTAAGAACAACGTTCCCTCTTCAGAGCTCTGAAGGAGCAAAACCAATGCTACAATACAACCGAATGTGCTTTTTGAGCAACAAATCTAACAAGTTCCCAGTTTGAATTACTCAGATTTTTTACCAGATGAGCAACTTGTATTTTTATAATGCCTTTAACTGTGTAAAACAGTCCAAGTGGATTCTGAAGAGGTTAGAATTGGAAAAGCAGAGATAGACTGGAGGAGGTTACAGCCATGGTGAGGTTTGAAAGCACATACGACAATTTCAGAAACAAAGCATTGTTGAACTGGAGTCAGAATAAATTAACCAGTATACTTGTCAGAATCAGCCTTCAGTACATACTTAAAGGAGAACTAGCAAAGTGTCAATAAATGAGTTATGTCTCATATTTTGCATTAGCGCAAAGAAGTTGATTCTGTTCCATGATTTTAATTTTGCAGTGCCAATAGGTTTTCAATTGAAGGTTATACTAAAGAGCTATCTAGCTTTTGAACAGATTTAGATCTACTGTCACCCACCAATTATGGATCTGCAATAATGAAGTGTTCAATAGCAGCATTTTTAAAAATGCTACGGTGTAAGATTCATACAAATGATTGATGAAAGAAAATGAATATGAATTATCCTCACTTCAAAATAGCAAGAAACTTGTAAACCTTCTGCATGTTATTTTGAAAATCTCACAGGATTCTTCAAATACAATCATGGGTTTTTTTTCAGCATAATGACTACATTGTTCCTCAGCGATGATTACTAATACAGATGAACTATTCACTCACATCATTGTTATTTGTGCAGTTTCCCTAAGATAGTTGGTCTGTTGGTTGGTCCAATTCCCGTTAAGTTTTAATCACCAGCAAGTGATGACACTGACTCATTTGACAGCTCTGCACTTTAGAATGGCCAATTGAGTGCTGCATTGAAGTATAGACACAACAGTAATGTAAAAACAAGTCAACCAATTGGCTTATAGCAAGGATGTACCAACAGCAATGTCTTATTGGCCAAATAATTTGCTTTCAGATATCAAGTGAGGGAATAGTATTGCCCAGGACCTGAGAACAACTCTTCTACGCTCCTTCGACTTGTGACATGCATTCAACAGAGAAGGTAGACAGGGCCTCAATGTGACATCTCAACTGAATCTTGGGAAGTGCTGTACTCTTTCAGTATGGCATCAGAGTGTCAGGCTGCATGTTGAATTCAATTCCCTAGAGTGGGATTTAAAATCATAATTCAGAGGTGCCACATGCTGCTACTGAGCCGAAGCTTATACCTTCAGTAAAATAATCATGGGATTAACTGATGCTTGAATGTCGGAGCATCTGGGACCAGAAAATGTATAAAAACCCTTTAATTCTGGCAAAAGAATGGAATGAGATTCACATCTATTTTGAACAGTACATGAAGACCTAAGAAATGTTTCAGTGAAATGTGATTAGAAGGTGGGTAAACAAATGGATGGCAAGTTCTTATTAAAATCATAACACAACAGTCATTTGAATTGTGGTGAATGATGCTTGATATGTCTGTTATGTTTATGTGACTAGGGCTCTATTTCTCCTCACCAGGACTCTGTGTGGTTGAACAACACAACTGAGGTCTGTTAGCTCTGGATCAGCAAAACAAACATTAATTGGTCGTGAAAAAATATTTCTGTTATGTTTCCTGCTCTATTGAGAACACAGTGAGGCCTCAGTATTGCTCACAGTTTATATGAGGTGGAGTAATAACGTTCCAAAACCTCACCACTTTCCTTTCTGTTGCACTGCCAATTGTCACCCATAAGGATCTAATTAAGAACATTTAAAGACAAAGGCTATTGTAAAGATAGTGTCATTAGCCCAAACATCTTCTGCTGACTGATCAATAACTTTCTCTCCTTCATAAGATTAGAAGTGAACCATGTTCAGTACCATTCACGACGCCTCAGATACTGAAGTACTCCATGACCAAAATTAGCAAGATGTGAATAATACTTAGGTTTGGGCTGACAAGTGACATGCAACATTCATGCCACACAAATTTCAGGCAATGACCATCTCCCAGAAGAGAGATTGCAACCTATGCTCTTTGACATTCAATAGCATTATCATCACTGAATTTCCCGCTGTCAACACCCTTGGGGGTTACTATTGACCAGAAACTGAATTGAACAAGACATGTAAATACTGTGGCTACATGAACAGTTCAGAGGCTAGGAATCCTGCAGGATGTAATTGCATTCTTGACTCCTGTAAGCCTGTCAACCATCTACAAGTGAAAGTCAGGAGTGTGATGGAATACTCATCACTTGCCTGTATGAACGCAGTTCTAACAACACAGAGGAGGTCTGACACCATCCAGGACAAAGCAGTCCACTTGATGGTACCACATCTGCAAACATTCAATCATTCCACCACCAACATTCAGTGGCGGCCATGTGTAATATCCAGTCGTTACAATGTAGAGAGTCACTAAGGGTCCTTTGACACCACTTTCCAAACCCATGATTACTACCATAGAGGAGGACAAGGGCAGCTGGGAACATCACCAATTGTCAGTTCACTTCCAGTGCAACAGATTAAAGGATGAGTTTCTACTCTAAGGCAGTGGAAAATCAAGGACTAATTCATATCAGGTGTCATTTAACAAATATTTTCCAGTCAGGTTGGTTCAAGGCTTGGTTTGTTGATAAATTAGGCTCTTTAAAGGGCCAAAGAAAGTACACTCTTTACCAGGTTCTCGGGTTAACCCAAGTAATACAAATGACTGTTGGAAAAGCACAGCAGGTCAGGCAGCATACGAGGAGGAGGAGAGTCGATGTTTCAAGCATAAGCTCTTCATCAGGAATTCCTGCCTTTTTGTGGATTAAGTCACTTTCACTCAACTCTGAATCATTGGGTCAGTAGTTCAAGCTCCACTCCAAAGATGTACACAAAGTCCAGACAGATATTCTACTGACAGGGAGCTGAACTGTTGGAGGGCTGTCTTTTGAATTAGCCTTTAAATAAAATTGAAATAAAAGATTGCACTATTGCTAGATTGAGCTGGTAAGATATTAACCTTTCAAACCAGCATCTGTTTAAAAAAGTAAGCAGATTCTGATACATTTGCTGTTTGTGAGACTTTGTTCTGCAGAAATTGGTTGCCACATTTCCTACATTACAGTAGGGACTCCATTGTATAAAATACTTCAATGGCTATAAAGTGCTTTGGGATCCCAGCCTCTTGCAAAGTACTTTACAGTTGAAAGTCTATATTTCTCATTCAGGCTTGAGGAAATAGGAGAAACAGTGATTGGTGTGGGAGGGTGTTTCCAATGGTTCGCAAACTATAATGCAGGTTATTTATCAATTAGATCTTTTTGATGAATGTTAAATGCATCAAGTTGAGTCTCACCCAAACTGGGAAATGACAGATTAGTTTAATTTTACTATTTACAGAACTGCAGCTTAATTAATAACGGCTTGAACTGAGATGGTAACGCCCAGCACACTTATTATTTAGGTCAGATGCCTGCTATTGACCTTGAATTTCCTCAGCCTCCAAAATACCATTTCTTCTGATATGTTCAGGAACAATAAGCTGCTGCTCAATGCCTAGTTGAGACAGGTGACAAACATGTAGACATAATGGAGTGTCCACCATCCCCAGCCCTCATCCCACAACTACCCAGCCACATAAAACTGTCTTTGTTGATCAGATGCCCACAATATAAAACAAAATCCAATTTCCAATGTGGTTTATTTAAAAAAATATGACTGCATAGTTATGAAAATATTGGCACTACATTCTATTATTCCTGAAACTCAGCTGTGTTGCTAAATTGATTGACATTTAAAAACATTCATTTCATATTTACACTGATAGAGTCCTATTTCTATTTATTACAATCTTATTAGATTCTCGATCAGCAGTGGAATCAAGGTTTTTGGGGCAGAGGCAGGAAAGTGAACATAAGGTGTGTCAGATCAGCTATGATCCATTGAGTGATGTAGCAGGCTCAAGGGGCCGAATGGCCTGCTCTTATTCCTATTTTTTCCTTGTTTGCAACATGGGGTTTTCTCAACACTGAAAAGACCACTTTGTTGGACAGACTTGTTCAGTCTTGTAACACCATTCTGAGTTTTCCATCATTTACATTCCCTGTTCCTATTTCTTATGGTCTTATGTTTAATGTCCAGAAGCCACAACTTCTTTAACAGAAGATTTAAATCGCAAATAATGCTTATCTATGGCAGATGAACTGATTAGTCAAGGTGTACATGTATCTTGTGGGCATTTTACAACAGTGTCTGACAATATCACAGGTGCAAATTTGCAATTCACAAATCCCTTTTAATATTGTACCCTTCAGTACTGACTTTCTGCACGAGAGGCCTCTCTTGTAGCAGGGCTCCCTCTACAGACAGTATTTTATATTGTCATACAAAACCATTAATTTGATGATTTCCTTGATTCAAATATTATTTCTTTTCGCCTGCTTTGCATGTTGGTACAACTGTGTATTATTTTCCAGTCTAAACAAGAAAAATAGTAATGTACATCAATCTGTGAAAATAAACCTTACATAGATCCACAACAAAAGAAAATAAGGGTTGCATTTACCACCTTCAGTTCCAAAGAGCTTCACAAGACAATTATTTTTTTTTAAATGGAGGCAGTGGTTTTGTGGAAAGTTTCACGTGGATGACCACTGGTTGTGAGATAACAGGATACCAGGAGCATACATGGGATATTTTACCTCAAACTGAACAGACCCCTGGGACTTCACAGCATTCCTACAATATTCCACTGAAGTGTCAATCCAAATACTGTTGTCGAACACTGCAGTGGGACTTGATTCTATCGCTTTCTAACTCTGAAGTCATGATTTGGAGATGCCGGTGTTGGACTGGGGTGTACAAAGTTAAAAATCACACAACACCAGGTTATAGTCCAACAGGTTTAATTGGAAGCACACTAGCTTTCGGAGCGACACTCCTTCATCACTATCACCTGATGAAGGAGCGTCGCTCCGAAAGCTAGTGTGCTTCCAATTAAACCTGTTGGACTATAACCTGGTGTTGTGTGATTTTTAACTCTGAAGTGTTTGCTAACTGTCTGTTGACAATGAAAGGCTGCTTTCACAATTCTGACTAACTTTGGGATACTTGAAATGGAACATTTTAGTCTCAATCCAATCTGTGGGCCTATAGGGCAATATTGGCCTCAATTAGAAAGTGACAATCTGAGCCAAGGAAGTCAAAAGATAGCTGAGGAATGCGATGGGAAGTCACCATGCAGTGATACCATGGCACTATATAGGGATTGGAGAACATTGTTGTTTCACAGTAAAGGCAGGGTAAATCCATACTTAGGTGGGCTATTGATAAATGCTATATTTATTGCTTGCAGTTTCACTTACACTACACAAAATTTTAAAAATCAAAGATAAAATGGATTATTAATTCTGCATTTTGAATAATAGGGTTGCATTTACACTCTTTTGCCTAGTTGTTAGTATACGGTTTGTCAGAGGCAGTAAACAGAAGCCCTCAACTCATTTGAATTGTTATGTGTTGCTTTGGACTTTTATAGGAAGGCAGTGGGAAATCTGGCTTCTAGATAACAATTGGGTGGAATTATAACATAGAAAACCCTCAGGGTTAGTAGACTGTGAGAATATTAAAAAAAACTGCATGACAATGTTTCAGGTACTGAATTTAGCTGATTAACTTCCAGATTTCACTCTGAGCTGTCAGACTTCCTGCACACGACCCCCTTGGGAGACACAGTTTTTCAAGCTAATAGGTCAATAAATTAATATTGCCACACTGTTCTCACTTTAAGGTCGAGTGCACAAGTTTCTCAGACTTTGTGAAACTCACCAGCAAAACCCTGACAATTACATAACAGCTATTGAAAGCACTGAAGTCATCTCAATCAAAGATACGAGTGACTATTCACTATTCACTGCTTTCCTAAAAGACACAAGACAGCAAGTCATGGTAAATGCTGTTCCTCAGACTGGAGGATAATGAACAAGGGTGTTCCCAAATGCCACTGCTGTGACCCCTGCATCTTGTGATGAATATAAATGACTTGGTATTAGAATTCACAGTATAATTTCATCATTTGAGTACAATTTTCCCATTGCACTAAACTTGTGAATATGACAAATAGTGAGATGATGTCAACTCACTGCAAAAAGACAAAGAGATTCTTTGGGACAGATATATGGCAAGATGAAATTTATTACGAAGCAATATTGGGTGATGGAGTTTTTCAGATGCAAAATAGAGGATAATGTAAACTAAATGACAGAGTTCTAAATAGTGTGCAGGGTCAGAGGCCTTGAGGGATTAATGTATCTTTAAAGGGGGCAGGACACATTGTGAGGGTGGTGAGCAAATCACCTGGGACTCTGTGTTTCGTAAACAGAGAAACTGAATGCAAAAGCAGAGACATTATACCAGATGGTTGTAAAGATCTGATTCAACCACAATCAGAACATGGAATCCAATTTTGGTTATAACAATTTGCAAAGGATGCAGGGGCCCTGGAGAGATTTGGTGAGATGCACAGTTTTAGCTACACAGTTGGATTGGAGAAGTTGAGTTGTTGTCCTTTGGGGTAAAGGAGATTGTGGACTGGTGTGATAGAAGTAATCAACCAGTTTAGACAATGTAGATAAAAGAAAACCTGTTATTATTAACTAATTGCACAAGGACCAGGAGACACAGATCTAAGAATTTGGGCAACAGATACAGAGGATATGTGAGGAAAATGTTTTACACGGCATATGTTAAAAACCTAGACCTTACTTCCTAGAGCAGGTGGAAGGAGATCTGAGCAATGATTTAAAAAGCCAACTGAGTGGGCACTTAAAGTCGTAGAGTCATAGAAATATACAGCACGGAAACAGACCCTTCAGTCCAACTCGTCCATGCCAACCAGTTATCTCAATCTAATCTAGTCCTATTTGCCAGCACTTGGCCCATATCCCTCTAAACCCTTCCTATTCATATACAGATCTCGATGCCTTTTAAATATTATAATTGTACCAGCCTCCACCACTTCCTCTGGCAGCTCATTTCATATATGCAACTGCCTCTGTGTGAACATATTGCCCCTTAGGTCCCTTTTACAGTAGAAGCTCGACTATTTGAACATCAATTATCCAAATTTTGGGTTATCCAAACAAGATGGGCGGCACGGTGGCACAGTGGTTAGCACTGCTGCCTCACAGCGCCAGAGACCCGGGTTCAATTCCCGCCTCAGGCGACTGACTGTGTGGAGTTTGCACGTTCTCCCCGTGTCTGCGTGGGTTTCCTCCGGGTGCTCCGGTTTCCTCCCACAATCCAAAAGATGTGCAGGTCAGGTGAATTGGCCATGCTAAATTGCCCATAGTGTTAGGTAAGGGGTAAATGTAGGGGTAGGGGTATGGGTGGGTTGCGCTTTGGCGGGGCGGTGTGGACTTGTTGGGCCGAAGGGCCTGTTTCCACACTGTAAGTAATCTAATCTAATCTAAAGGTCCCTTAAGAACAGCATTAGGTAACTCACCATTCAGTTATCAGTTAAATGGCATTATGGCATGCATTGCCGGATAACCGAGAAATGTTCAATAATCGGCATTCATAAATTACCTCTTATTTATGATCAGATTATCCGAATGATCTATTATGTGAATAAAATACTCCCCACCTGTCTCACTCATCGAGGTTCTACCGTGTATCTTTCCCCTCTCACCCTAAACCTATGCCCTCTGGTTCTGGGCTCCCCCTCCCCAGGGAAAAGACCTTGTCTATTTACCCTACCCATTCCCCTTATGATTTTATAAACCTCTACAAGGTCAACTCCCAACCTCCAACGCTCCAGAGAAAACAGCCCCAAACTATTCAGCCTCTCCCTATTGCTCAATAGACAATAGACAATAGGTGAGGAGTAGGCCATTCTGCCCTTCGAACCAGCACCACCATATTATGATCATGACTGATCATCCTCAATCAGTATCCTGTTCCTGCCTTATCCCCATAACCCTTGATTCCACTATCCTTAAGAGCTCTATCCAACTCTTTCTTGAAAGTATCCAGAGATTTAGCCTCCACAGCCTTCTGGGGCAGAGCATTCCACACACCCACCACTCTCTGGGTGGAGAAGTTTCTCCTCAACTCTGTTCTAAATGGCCTACCCCTTATTTTTAAACTGTGTCCTCTGGTTCGGGACTCACCCATCAGCGGAAACATGCTTCCTGCCTCCAGAGTGTCCAATCCTTTAATAATCTTATACGTCTCAATCAGATCCCCTCTCAGCCTTCTAAACTCAAGGGTATACAAGCCCAATCAGTCCAATCTTTCAACGTAAGATAGTCCTGCCATTCCGGGAATTGACCTCGTGAACCTACGTTGCACTCCCTCAATAGCCAGAATATCTTTCCTCAAATTTGGAGACCAAAACTGCACACAATATTTCAGGTGCGGTCTCAACAGGGCCCTGTACAGCTGCAGAAGAACCTCTTTGCTTCTATACTCACTTCCTCTTGTTATGAAGGCCAGCATGCTATTAGCTTTCTTCACTACCTGCTGTACCTGC
This sequence comes from Chiloscyllium plagiosum, assembly GCF_037043375.1. Lineage (NCBI taxonomy): Eukaryota > Metazoa > Chordata > Chondrichthyes > Orectolobiformes > Hemiscylliidae > Chiloscyllium > Chiloscyllium plagiosum. The sequence goes on from NW_028270151.1 coordinate 72,254,476, forward strand.
ATGCTTACTTTCATTGACTGATGTACAAGAACACCTAGATCTCGTTGTACTGCCCCTTTACCTAACTTGACTCCATTTAGATAGTAATCTGCCTGTTGTGGTTCTGTTCGCCGAGCTGGAAGTTTTTGTTGCAAACGTTTCGTCCCCTGGCTAGGCGACATCATCAGTGCTTGGGAGCCTCCTGCGAAGCGCTTCTTTGATGTTTCCTCCGGTGTTTATAGTGGTCTGTCCCTGCCGCTTCCGGTTGTCAGTTTCAGCTGTCCGCTGTAGTGGTTGGTATATTGGGTCCAGGTCGATGTGTTTGTTGATGGAGTTTGTGGATGAATGCCATGCCTCTAGGAATTCCCTGGCTGTTCTCTGTCTGGCTTGCCCTATGATAGTAGTGTTGTCCCAGTCGAATTCATGTTGCTTGTTGTCTGCGTGTGTGGCTATTAAGGATAGCTGGTCGTGTCGTTTCGTGGCTAGTTGATGTTCATGTATGCGGATTGTTAGCTGTCTTCCTGTTTGTCCTATATAGTGTTTTGTGCAGTCCTTGCATGGTATTTTGTACACTACATTCGTTTTGCTCATGTTGGGTATTGGGTCCTTCGTTCTGGTGAGTTGTTGTCTGAGCGTGGCTGTTGGTTTGTGTGCCGTTATGAGTCCTAGTGGTCGCAGTAGTCTGGCTGTCAGTTCCGAGATGCTCCTGATGTATGGTAGTGTGGCTAGTCCTTTTGGTTGTGGTATGTCCTCGTTCTGTGGTCTTTCTCTTAGGCATCTGTTGATGAAGTTGCGCGGGTATCCGTTTTTGGCGAATACCTTGTATAGGTGTTCCTCTTCTTCTTTTTGCAGTCCTGGTGTACTGCAGTGTGTTGTGGCCCTTTTGAATAGTGTCCTGATGCAGCTTCGTTTGTGTGTGTTGGGGTGGTTACTTTCATAGTTCAGGACTTGGTCTGTGTGTGTGGCTTTCCTGTATACCCTTGTAGTGAATTCTCCGTTCGGTGTTCTCTGTACCATCACGTCTAGGAATGGGAGTTGGCTATCCTTTTCTTCTTCTCTCGTGAATCGGATTCCTGTGAGTGTGGCGTTGATGATCCGGTGTGTTTTTTCTATTTCCATGTTTTTAATGATTACAAACGTGTCATCGACATATCTGACCCAGAGTTTGGGTTGAATTTGTGGTAGGACTGTTTGTTCTAACCTTTGCATAACTGCCTCTGCTATGAGTCCCGAGATTGGTGATCCCATGGGTGTTCCGTTGATTTGTTCGTATATCTGGTTGTTGAATGTGAAGTGTGTTGTGAGGCACAAGTCCAGTAGTTTAAGTATGCCGTCTTTGTTGATAGGTTCAGCGTCCTGTTTTCTGTTCTGTATGTCCAGTAGGTTGGCTATTGTTTCTCTGGCTAGGGTTTTGTCAATCGAAGTGAACAGTGCCGTCACGTCGAATGATATCATGGTTTCTTCTTTGTCTATGTGTATATTTCTGATGATGTCCAAGAATTCCTGTGTTGATTGTATAGAGTGTTTGGATCCGCTGACCAGGTGTTTCAGTTTCTGTTGTAGTTCTTTGGCCAGTTTGTATGATGGTGTCCCTGGCAGTGATACTATGGGTCTGAGTGGGATGTCTGGTTTGTGTACTTTAGGTAATCCATAGAATCTGGGGGTGTTGTTGCTTTCCGGTTTCATTCTTTGTAGGTCAGCTCTGGTTATCTGTCCGTTTTTTTGTAGATTCCTTAGTGTGTTATTTATCCTATTGGTGAGCTGTGGTGTGGGGTCAAATTCCTTCATTTGGTAGGTGTTGATATCTGCAAGTAGTTGTTGTGACCAGCTATCCTTAGTAGCCACACACGCAGACAACAAGCAACATGAATTCGACTGGGACAACACTACTATCATAGGGCAAGCCAGACAGAGAACAGCCAGGGAATTCCTAGAGGCATGGCATTCATCCACAAACTCCATCAACAAACACATCGACCTGGACCCAATATACCAACCACTACAGCAGACAGCTGAAACTGACAACCGGAAGCGGCAGGGACAGACCACTATAAACACCGGAGGAAACATCAAAGAAGCGCTTCGCAGGAGGCTCCCAAGCACTGATGATGTTGCCTAGCCAGGGGACGATGCGTTTGCAACAAAAACTTCCAGCTCGGCGAACAGAACCACAACAACGAGCACCCAAGCTACAAATCTTCGCACAAACTTTGAGTAATCTGCCTTCCTGTTATTGTCACCAAAGTGGATAACCACACATTTATCCACATTAAACTGCATCTGCCATGCATCTGTCCACTCACTCAGCCTGTCCAGATCACCCTGTAATCTCCTAGCATCATCCTCACATTTCACTCTGCCACCCAGCTTTGTATCATCAGCAAATTTGCTAATATTACTTTTAATACCATCATCTCAAATCCTCCAATCCTGGCAACATCCTTGTAGATCTTTTCTCCACCCTTTCAAGTTTCATAACATCTTTCCTATAGCAGGGAGACCAGAATTGCGCACAGTATTCCAAAAGTGGCCTAACCCATGTCCTGTACAGCCACAACATGATCTCCCAACTCCTTTACTCTATGCTCTGACCAATAAAGGAAAACATACCAATAAAGGAACTGACTTCTTCACGATCCTATCTACCTGTGACTCTACTTTCAAGGAACTATGAATCTGCACTTTCAGGTCTCTTTGTTCAGCAACACTCATTGAGAATAACAAGTCTACAGAGCAGGCAAATGGAACTGATTAGATTGCTCTTCAGAAATCCAGCGTGAATGGGTTGGACTTAATAACCTTGTTCTGTGCTGTAAAGAAAGCGCAAGGCCAAAGTTTAAAGTTGCACACACTCTCTAAAGCTCAGCCTTTGAAAATTTCATTTCTAACGCTGGATCAATTTTGTTTGTGAGAATCATTTCAAGATAGAAGAATTTTGTTTGATTTTCTAATGTCATATTGTTCATACTTGGTCACGAGATGTGGGCTTCACTTACCAGGTGCCTATCCCTAATTGCCCTGGAGATGCTGGTGGTGAGCTGCCATCTTGAACTGTTGTAATTCTTGGCATGTAGGAACATCCACAATGCTGTTAGAAAGGGTGAAGCATGATGGGTAATGCTTATGGCTATCCCCATGATGGGCTAAGCACTATGGGAAATAATCTTTAGAGCTGTGTCAATACTATTTGCATTGTTAAAAAGCAACATGTTGGAAATCTGTGTAAAAGTAATTTACACTGAAAATTTTGGGAATGGTCAGCAGGTCTGACTGTGTCAGTGGAGAAAAATAAAATCAAGTTAACATTTCAGGCCTTTCATCTTTCATTAGGACTGGGAAAAAGTTAAAAATATATCAGTGTTGAACAAGTAAAAGAGGAAACTTTCCATTTTAGGGCAAGGAAGTGGCTTCGTTACAGTCATCAATTGACTGGGGAGATATTAGTTAAGGCATACTAAAACTAGAACAAAGAATTTATCATAAATCCCACATAATGGCAGGCTTTGGACTGTGGAGACCAAGAACAATGCATTTTGTTTGCTGGAGTTACAACCAGGTGAGAAAGGGTACATGAATTATGTCACACCATCTCAATAACAGATATTTTCATTTCTTTCTAGAATGCTGCTGTATCTCATTTCAATTAAAATATAATATCAGTCAGAATTTATGAGCTGATTACAAGATTTATGAGAGCTGAGTGGAACCTCTTTAGTTCAAATAGTTTGGATGAAGCAGTTTTTGTCAGGTGTGTCAAGAAAGGGTTTCTGACACAATGTGTAGATAGGCCGACTGGGGGGAGGCTATATTGGATTTGGTGCTTGGCAACGAACCAGGCCAGGTGTCAGATCTCTCAGTGGGAGAGCATTTCGGTGTTAGTGATCACAACTCCCTGACCTTTACTATAGTCATGGAGAGGATAGGAGCAGACAATATGGGAAAGTATTTAATTGGGGGAGGGGGAATTACAATGCTATTAGGCAAAAACTGGGGTGCCTAAATTGGGAACACATGTTCTCAGGGTACTGCATGACAGGAATGTGAAGGTTGTTTAGGAAGCACATGCTGAGAGTGCTGGACAGTTTTGTCCCTTGAGGCAAGGAAGGGATGGTAGGCTGAAAGAACCATGTGTGACAAGGGATATGGAACATTTAGTCAAGAGGAAGAAGGAAGCTTACTTAAGGTTGAGGAGGCAATGATCAAACAAGGTTTGAGAGGGTTACACAATAGCCAGGAAGGAACTGAAGAATGGACTTAGGAGAGCTAGAATGGGACATAAAAAAGCTTTAGCAGGTAGTATTAAGGAAAATCCTAAGGCATTCTACATTTATATCAGGAACAAGAGGATGGCCAGAGTGAGGGCTGGGGTCATCAGGGATAATGGAGGGAACTTGTGCCAGGAGTCAGAGCAAGTTGAGGAGGTCCTTAATGAATACTTTGCTTCATTATTCACTGATGCGAGAGACTTTGACATTTGTGAGGACAGTGTGAAACAGACTGATATGCTCAAACAAATTGATATTAAGAAGGAGGACGTACCGAAAATTTTGAAAAATATAAGGATAGATATTTCCCCTGCGCTAGACGGGATACACCTTAGGTTACTATAGGAAGTGAGCAAAGAGTTTGTTGCACCTTTGACGATAATCTTTGTATTCTCAATGTCCACTGGAGTACTGTCAAATGATTGGAGGACAGTAAATGCTATTCCCTTATTCAAGAAAGGGAATAGGGATAATCCTGAAAATGAACGACCAATCAGTCTCATGTAAGTGGTGGGCAAAATATTGGAAAGGATTCTGAGAGACAGGATTTATGATTACTTGGAAAACCATACTTTGATTAGAGCTAGTCAGCATAGCTTTATGAGAGACAGGTCATGCCTCACAAACCTTATTAAATTCTTTGAGGATGTGACAAAACATGTTGATGAAGGTAGAGCAATGGATGTGGTGTACCTGGATTTTAGCAAGATGTTTGATAAGGTTTCCCCATGGCAGGCTCATTCAGAGAGTAAGGAGGCACAGGACAAAGAGAAATCTGGCTGTCTGGATACAGAATTGGCTGACCCATAGAAGACAGAGGGTGGTGGTAAATGGAAAGTATTCAGCCTGGAGCTCGGTGACCGGTGGTGTTCCACAGAGATTGGTTCTGGGACCTCTGCTCTTTGTGATTTTTATAAATGACTTGGATAAGGAAGTGAAAGTTGGAAATGCGTTGCTGAAAAAGCACAGCAAGTCAGGCAGCATCCAAGGAACAGGAGAATCGACGTTTCGGGCATAAGCCCTTCTTCAGGAATGAGGAAAGCGTGTCCAGCAGGCTAAGATAAAAGGTAGGGAGGAGGGACTTGGGGGAGGGGCTTTGGAAATGCGATAGGTGGAAGGAGGTCAAGGTGAGGGTGATAGGCCGAAGTGGAGTGGGGGCGGAGAGGTCAGGAAGAAGATTGCAGGTTAGGAAGGCGGTGCTGAGTTTGAGGGATTTGACTGAGACAAGGTGGGGGGAGGGGAAATGAGGAAACTGGTGAAATCTGAGTTCATCCCTTGTGGTTGGAGGATTCCTAGGCGGAAGATGAGGCACTGTTCCTCCAACCGTCGTGTTGCTATGGTCTGGCGATGGAGGAGTCCAAGGACCTGCATGTCCTTGGTGGAGTGGGAGGGGGAGTTGAAGTGTTGAACCACGGGATGGTTGGGTTGGTTGGTCAGGGTGTCCCAGAGGTGTTCTCTGAAACGTTCCGCAAGTAGGCGGCCTGTCTCCCCAATATAGAGGAGGCCACATCGGGTGCAGCAGTTGCAATAAATGATGTGTGTGGAGGTGCAGGTGAATTTGTGGTGGATATGGAAGTATCCCTTGGGGCCTTGGAGGGAGGTGAGGGGGGAGGTGTGGGCGCAAGTTTTGCATTTCTTGCGGTCGCAGGGGAAGGTGCCGGGAGTGGAGGTTGGGTTGGTGGGGTGTGTGAACCTGACGAGGGAGTCACGGAGGGAGTGGTCTTTTCGGAACACTGATAGGGGAGGGGAGGGGAGGGGAATATATCCCTGGTGGTGGGGTCCGTTTGGAGGTGGCGGAAATTACGGCAGATGATACGCTGTATATGGAGGTTGGTGGGGTGGTAGGTGAGGACCAGTGGGGTTCTGTCCTAGTGACGGTTGGAGGGGCGGGGCTCAAGGGCGGAGGAGCGGGAAGTGGAGGAGATGCGGTGGAGGGCATCGTCGACCACGTCTGGGGGGAAATTGCGGTCTTTGAAAAAGGAGGCCGTCTGGGTTGTACGGTATTGGAACTGGTCCTCCTGGGAGCAGATGCGGCGGAGATGAAGGAATTGGGAATATGGGATGGTGTTTTTACAGGGGGCAGGATGGGAGGAGATGTAGTCTAGGTAGCTGTGGGAGTCGGTCGGTTTATAGTAAATGTCCGTGTTGATTCGGTCGCCCGAGATAGAAATGGAAAGGTCTAGGAAGGGGAGGGAGGAGTCTGAGATGGTCCACTGGTCCTCACCTACCACCCCACCAACCTCCATATACAGCGTGTCATCCGCCGTCATTTCCGCCACCTCCAAACGGACCCCACCACCAGGGATATATTCCCCTCCCCTCCCCTATCAGCGTTCCGAAAAGACCACTCCCTCCGTGACTCCCTCGTCAGGTCCACACCCCCCACCAACCCAACCTCCACTCCTGGCACCTTCCCCTGCGACCGCAAGAAATGCAAAACTTGCGCCCACACCTCCCTCCTTACTTCCCTCCAAGGCCCCAAGGGATACTTCCATATCCGCCACAAATTCACCTGCACCTCCACACACATCATCTATTGCATCCGCTGCACCCGATGTGGCCTCCTCTATATTGAGGAGACAGGCCGCCTACTTGCGGAACGTTTCAGAGAACACCTCTGGGACACCCGGACCGACCAACCCAACCATACCGTGGTTCAACACTTCAACTCCCCCTCCCACTCCACCAAGGACATGCAGGTCCTTGGACTCCTCCATCACCAGACCATGGCAACACGACGGTTGGAGGAAGAGCACCTCATCTTCCACCTAGGAACCCTCCAACCACAAGGGATGAACTCAGATTTCTCCAGTTTCGTCATTTCCTCTCCCCCCATCTTGTCTCAGTCAAATCCCTCGATCTCAGCACCACCTTCCTAACCTGCAATCTTCTTCCTGACCTCTCCGACCCCACCCCCACTCCGGCCTATCACCCTCACCTTGACCTCCTTCCACCTATCGCATTTCCAAAGCCCCTCCCCCAAGTCCCTCCTCCCTACCTTTTATCTTAGCCTGCTGGACACACTTTCCTCATTCCTGAAGAAGGGCTTATGCCCGAAACGTCGATTCTCCTGTTCCTTGGATGCTGCCTGACCTGCTGCACGTTTCCAGCAACACATTTCCAACTCTGATCTCCAGCATCTGCAGTCCTCACTTTCTCCCCTAAGGAAGTGGAAAGGTGGATTTGTATTTGCCAATGCCACGAATGTTGATGGACTGGTAGATAGTGTTGAGGGCTGTGATAGGTTGCAACAAAACATTGACAGGATGCAGAACTGGCTGATAAGTGGCAGATGGAGTTCAACTCGAAAAGTGTGAAGTGATTCCCTTTGGAAGTTTGAATTTGATTGCAGTATACAGGATTATAGACAGGATTCTTGGAAGTGTGGAGGAACAGAGGGGTCTTGGGGTCCATCTCCATAGATTCCTCAAAGTTGCCACTCAAGTCGATAGGTGTTAAGAAGGCATATGGTGTGTTCATTTTCATTAGCAGGTGATTGAGGTTAAGAGCCCCGAGGTTATACTGCATCTATATAAAGCCCAAGATAAACCAAACTTGGAATATTGTATTCAGTTCTGGTCACATCACAACAGGAAGGATGTGAAAGGTTTAGAGAGGGTGCAGAGGAGATTTACCAGAATGCTGCCTGGACTGGAGGGCATGTCTTATTTGGAAAGGTTGAGGAAGTTAGGAATTTTCTTATTAGAGCCAAGAAGGATGAGAGGTGACTTTATAGAAGTGTACAAGATGTTGAGAGGCATAGATGGAGTGGATAGTCAGAGACTTTTTCCAATGGTGGAAATGTCTATCAAGAGGGGACATTATTTTAAGGTGATTGGAGGAAGGTTCAGGGGAGCTATCAGAGGAAGGTTCTTTACACAGAGAGTGATGGGTGCATGGAATTCACTGCCAGCAGTGGTAGTAGAGTCAGATACATTAGGGATATTTAAGAGAATCTTGGATAGGCACATGAGTGATAGTAAAATGAAGGGTGTGTAGGCTGGTCTGATCTTAGAGTAGGATAAAAGTCCGGCACAACATCGAGGGCCAACGGGCCGGGACTGTGCTGTACTGTTCTGTCTTCTATGAGTACATGTTGACCATGAGGTTGATTGAGGTGGTCAGGAGGGATTATTGGTTGATGAAGTTCGGGTCTTCACTAAGGATTGATCATTCAGAGTCAGGGATGTGATGGTCAGAGGGTACCATCATTTCAGAACATGGGTGAGATTGAGAATGGGAACCAGATCTGGGGGTAAACGGCTTGAAGGAATGGTCAGGAGAGGTGTTGACACTCATCTGCTTTTGAAGCTTAAAAATCTTTATTCCTGAAGGAAAGAGAATAGTTTTTTTTATTAAAGCAGTGGATGAAAATAACTGTAGATCACTCATGAACCCAGTCATTATGATCCAGTTACTGGATAAAACACAACAAACTCTTTCCTTTCTCCATCTCCCTGTGCATCGCTATGGAAAATCTACTTATTTAGAAAGCTTTTGGCAAACACCAGCTCCTGGTGTTATTTTCTTAGTTTAATATCAATTTTTGTCCAAATTCAACTTTTCAACTCCTTGGAACACTTTCCAGTTTTAAAGATATGATATAAATAGCTATGAATTTTATCAAAAGTAATATTAGTAATGGGAAAGTAAGTGAAAATGTGGGGTGTGGATGTCAGATCATGTCAGAGTGAGGGTTAAACATAACTACAGACAAGGTAAGACAGGATATCTCTGAAAACTAACAGATTCAAGTTCCAATGTTATGTGATTTAATGTCACTCTGACATTTTTCTTCGGGACATGGAGTCATCGAAATATAGAGATGTACAGCACGGAAACAGACCCACCCCAGGGAAGAGACTTTGTCTATTTATCCTACCCATGCCCCTCATGATTTTATAAATCTTTTCTGAACCCTTTCAAGTTTCACAACATCCTTCCAATAGGAAGGAGACCAGAACTGCACATAATATTCTAAACATGGCCTCACCAATGTTCTGTACAGCTGTAACGTGACCTCCCAACTCCTGTACTCAATACTCTGACCAATAAAGGAAAGCATACCAAATGCCTTCTTCACTATCCTATCTACCTGCAACTCTACTTTCAAGGAGCTATGAACCGGTACTTCAAGGTCTTTTTGTTCAGCAATACTTCCTAGGACCTTACCATTAAGGGTATAAGCTCTGCTAAGGTTTGCTTTCCCAAAATGGAGCACCTCACATTTATCTAAACGTCTATCTGTGCCTTGGACTAGAATATCCCCTATCACAATTGACCTCTTGGAACCCAACGTACACCTTGTTGCATTAGAGCCAGTCTCGATACCAGAATCTTGGCTGTTTGTGCTACGTTCCCCTGAGAATCCATCACCCCTACATTTTCCAAAACAACATGCTTGTTTGAAATGGGGATAGCCACAGAAGGCTCCTGCACTACCTGCCTACCTCTCTTACCTTTCCTGGAGTTAACCCACCTATATGACCGTATCTGAGATGTTTCCCCCTTCCTATAACTGCCATCCATCACATCCCCTTGCTCTTGTAGATTCCTCATTGCCTCTAACTGCCTCTCCAACCGATCCATTCAATATGATAGGATTCGCAACCAATGGCATTTATTGCAGATATAATCCTCACTAACATGTAAACTCTCGCTAAACTCCTACATCCGACAAGAAGAGCATATCACTATACTAAAGGCCATTTTGTTTCTTCCAATACACAGACACAGAAAATAGCACTGTGCTATCCCGCTACAAAACATTTGCTGAATAGCTATGCTTAGAGTAAAGCTATAATTAACATTTATGCCCTGTGTATGAAATGAGCAGCTAATCATACTAAGTCAATTCTCCATTAGGCAGGTCATGTTAAAGTTACCTCCAAGCATTCAAATACTTTTTTTAACAAAATAGGCTTCATCCGAATAGGTGCAGATCAAAATTTGCCCTATGTTGGAATGTACAAACCCAGCACATGATTGTGCATCATACAGAACAACTCTTCAAAAAGGCAGTAGTGCCATGACTGTGTCCTCTGGGCTGTCCCTGATCTAGGAAGTTAAAAATCATTTGCTTCCAAATTTTTGCTTCCAATCTTTGTTTCCAAATAAACCTGTTGGACTATAACCTGGTGTTGTGTGATTTTTAACTTTGTACATCCAGTCCAACACTGGCGTCTCCAAATCATGGCTGTTCCAGGAAGTGTGTGCATACATATTCCACAAGGTGGCAGCAATGGTGTTCTTACAATTTCCATACTGAAGCGGCAATGAGAAACTAGTGCATTGTTTTGTTGAAAACCCACTGTGCAATACTTCTAATAAATACACCATGCTTTACTGGTAGGTGAGTTCAGAACGAGAGGGCATAGGTTTAAGGTAAGGGGGAAAGATATAAAAGAGACCTAAGGGACAACTTTTTCAAATAGAGGGTGGTGGGTGTACTTGAGTGGTTCTCAATCATCTTAGTTGAAGGGTGCCTTTTCAAAGAGGTCAGTGATAATAGTACCCCTGATCGCCCAGTCCAACACATACTACAAAATGTCACAAAATGAAAATTCGGCATGCAAAGAATGTTTTGATAACATCTTAAGTAAATAGATGTTCACTTCCAGATACCAATCAGATAATTCTGACTGCCTCTCAAAGAACAGACTGTCTATCCTTGGCAGAAGTGGGGTTAGGACAGGAACTTGGAGAAAGGAGGAGGCCAGGGAGAACAGACGACCGAGGTAGACAACAGCAGGGGCACATGGAAGATTGAGGGCTGGGACAAGGGTGCAGGAGCCCAGAGTCAGAATGCAGGGAGAAGAGAACAGCAGAACATGCTTCTGATCACTCATGAGGTGCTGGATTTTGGAAAGGCAAATCAGGGCAGGACTTGTACACTTAATGTTGAGAGTGTGTTGCCAGAAAAGCACAGCAGGTCAGGCAGCATCTGAGGAGCAGGAAAATCGATGTTCCTGATGAATGGCTCCGGCCCGAAATGTCGACTTTCCAACAACACACTCTCAACTCTGATCTCCAGCCTCCGCAGACCTCACTGTCTCCATTATACACTTAACGATAAGGACCTTGGGAGAGTTGCTGAACAAAAAGACCTTAGAGTGCAGGTTCATAGTTCCTTAAAATGGTGTTACATGTAAATAGGATAATGGAAAAAGGTGTTTGGCACATTTGCCTTCAGTGGTCAGCGCATGGAGTTGGGAGATCATGTTCTGGCTGCATAGAACATTGGTTAGGCCACATTTGGAATACTGTGAGCAATTCTGGTCTGCCTTCTATAGGAAGGATGTTGCTAAACTTGAAAAGGTGCAGAAAAAAATTACAAGACCTTTGCCAGGGTTGGAGGGTTTGAGCTACAGGAAGAGGTTGAATAGGCTGGGGCTGTTTTCCCTGGAGTGTCAGAGGCTGAGCGGTGACCTTATAGAGGGTTATAAAATCATGAGGGATATGGATCAGTTGAGTAGCCAAGGCCTTTCCCCAGGGTAGGTGAGTTCAGAACGAGAGGGCATAGGTTTAAGGTAAGGGGGAAAGATATAAAAGAGACCTAAGGGACAACTTTTTCAAATAGAGGGTGGTGGGTGTATGGAATGGGCTGCCAGAGGAAGTGGTGGAGCCTGGTACAATTACAATGTTTAAAAAGTATCTGGATGGGTACGCGTATAGGAAGGGTTTGGAGGGATCTGAGTCAAATGATGGCAAATGGGACTAGATTAATTTTGGATATCTGGTCAGCATGGATGAGTTGCACCAAAGGGTCTGTTTTTGTGCTGTACATCTCTATGACTCCATAAGTCTATTGACTCTGGACAATGGCATCAAGGGTCAGCACTCTTTACCCACACGTTAGGCAGGTTCTGCATCACAGCACTTGCGAAAAGTCACTGTTTGTCCAGCAGGATCCATGAAACCCAGTTTGAGAACCACTGTTGTAAATAAGTCACCCCTGCCCATTCCTTCAAACCTGATTCCCAGTAAGGGAATATATTTCATAATGTTGTTGTTGTAAAATGAGCGAGTTAGCAATCTAGAAAGGGACCATTCTTCCATTGAATTTTCATTGCTTCCCTCCCAGAGAGACAGAAAGGGTATAGATTCATGTGACACTAAATATTTAAAAGTGCTTCACTGCCTCAGGATCACAGCCAAGAAACTATGTATTTTGGATGAAGGTTTCTGCAAAGAGTGAGGTTTTGAGGGATTTTTAAATGGTGAAGAAAAACAGTTCAAGAGAATGGGCTCAAGAAATTTGTGTGAAAAGCTGGAGAGGTTGGCAGGAAGGGAGAGAACATACAAAACAGCTGAGTTGGAAGAATAGATGATCCAAAGTGGACTCTTGGAAATTGCTGAGAAAAGATTGTGATTTCAGGATTTGTAGCTGAGAATAAGTGCTTTGAAGCAAACAGCCTGATGAATGACAGGCAACAAGAAATAGCAAGCAGAAAATGAGCAGCAGCTTTCTATGAGTTACACATCCCATAAGGTACAGCTTGGAAGATTAGCATAAAAAGGAAATCAACTCAGAAGAACAAGCAGCAACAGATATTGTGACATGTAATACTTTTCTTTTTTGAGGGGACATTGCAAGCGTCAGCACACCTGAAATGCAATGGGATAAAACCTGGGAGAACTGTTTTTTTTTGCTTCAAAAATATACTTTATTCATAAAACATCTTTATATACATACATAGTCACTGAAGCAGTTCGGTTCTGTGCAGTTGCATGTGGAAAAACAAATAAACCTTGGAGTTTGACTCTATCCAGCAAACAAACCAAAGGACTTTCTTACTTGTACAAGACTATGTTTACATATATTTGAGGCACTGGGAGGATCTGATAACCGAACAAACACCCATTTATCTTCAGCAGGAGGACCTCAGACAGCAGTCTTTCCTGATGAAGGGCTTTTGCCTGAAACGTCAATTTTCCTGCTCCTTGGATGCTACCTGACCTGCTGTGCTTTTCCAGCACCACTCTAATCTAAACTCTGGTTTCCAGCATCTGCAGTCCTCACTTTTGCCTGGTCTTTCCAAGCCCCAAGCTTTACTGAGTCCTTCAGCCTGTAGTACTGGACCTTGGAATGTGCCAGTCTGCAACACTTGCTCAGGAAGACCAGAAAGTTTCAGGAAGATCAAGGAGTGTCTTTCACTGAGATGATGATCCTCCACGCACAGTCGATATTTGTCTCGATGTGGATCCTGGGGAACAGACTGTAGAGCCCAGAATCCTGTGGCTTGGAGCTGCTCGGGATGAATCTTGCCAAACACCACTGCATCTTTCCTCCAGACTTCTTTGGTAAAGGCACATTCTAGAAGGAGGTGTGTGACAGTGTCTACCAGCATCCCACTGCTGTTTCAAGGGCAGCATGTGGTGGTGCACAGAGTCCAGGTGTACATGAAGGATCTCACAGGTAGTGCCCTTCTCACCACCAACCAAATGATGTCTCGATGCTTGTTGACAAAGTTCTGGTGATGAGGCATTCTGCCAAATAATTTTTTTATCCTCAGGGAATCATGCAACAGGATCTACCCTTTCCTTTCTCCACAGGAGTTTGAGGACACTGCAGGCTTACTTGTGCACAAACGTGTTTCTCTTTGCAAATTTCTCCAACAATATGGAACGGTCCAACAACTTGAAACATTCGGCAGCAATGAGGCCAGTTCCATTCTTTGCAAACTCAGGGATGGGAAGAACGTCAGTATATACTGGTGTTTGTGTACCGAGGGTCTATGCACAGCTTGATGCAGCTGCACACAGAAGTGGCCATCAGGATAAGGGGAACGTTGAGTATTTTTCTGCCCTCCTCATCCATCATTTTGTACATGGTGTCTCTGCGAACATGGTCCATCCCGGACCCACAGAGGAAGTGGAAGATGGCTCGCGTGATGCAAACTTGTGCCATGTACAACAGCAGAGAGAGTACCTCACACCTGATGACCAGGTTTTTACCCCAATGGAGAGACAACAGTACTCCCAAAACTCCAGTTCCTGCCTCCTCTTGGTGATACCCTCCTCCTAAGATTTTGTGCGTGCCCAGCCCCTCCGAACCATATTCCCAGCACCTTCAGGTCATCTGTCCTTATGGTGAAGGGGATAAAGAGTGAGGTCAAAGAACATGGCCTCACTCTTGCCTTGATTTACCTTGGCTCCCAATGCCAGTTCGAATTGGTCGCAGATGCTCATGGGTCTGCACACTGATAGTGGATTCGAGCAGAAAATAGTTATGTCATTGTGTACAGGGAGACTTTGACCTGCAGATCTCCACTGCCTGGAATAGTCACCCCTCTCAGGCTCATCTCCTTCCTGATGGACTCAGCAAAAGGCTCTGTACAGCACACAAACAAGGCAGGAGAGAGTTGACAGCCTTCCCTGACCCGGATCTGATTGGGAAGCTTTCTGATTCCTACCCATTGATTAAGACGACACTAACCATGTTGGTGTAGAGCGGACAGGTCCAATTGTGGACTCACTCCCCAAAGCCCACTTTGTGTATCATATGTAGGTGTGCACTATCCTGTCAGAGGCCTTCTACTGGTCCAGGCTGATGAGGCAGGCTGCACCACCCTGTCCTGCATGTGGGCGAACATATCCCTGAGGAGCATCCTGCCCGGACCACAGGTTTGGTCGGGGTGAATTACCAATCCTTGAAAAGCCTCTGTTCTGGTTAGCAATCACCTCAGACAGGATTTTGTAATCTGCATTCAGCAGTGAAGTTGGTCACCATTTCCTCCCTCTCCCCTTTCTGCTTGTAGATGAGGGTGATGGTACCTTTCCTCATGGATTCGCACATGCTCCTTGCCAGAAGCATACTGTAATACACCCCAAAGAAATCCTGGCCAATCAAGTCCCCCAGAGCTGAATACAACTCAACCAATTAGCCATCGCTTCCAGGAGTTTTAGTCTTTACGAAAGACTTGAGGGCCTTGATCGCCTCATCCAGCAATAACGACTGGTGAAGCCTTTCCCAAATGCTGTCGTCTAAGACCTCTGTGATAATAGGCAGAACCGACTGGGATCCCGCACTGTCTGTGGACCTCATGTCATACATATTGGTGTAAAAGGATTTGCTGATCATGAGGACATCAAACTGAGATGGCGTGACTGAACCATCTTCTTCCTTCAGGACAAGCTCTCCCTGTGCACTTTCTGGAAAAAGAAAAGTGAGCACATCTCAGCCTGCTCCATAGTGCAGACCCTGGAGTCCTTATCTTGGAGGCCTCTGAGGCAAAGGGCAAGGGTTGTTAGCTCTTCATGCCCTGGAGATTCTCCATGACATTGACCCCCATTGTCTTCAGCAGGAGTAGGTTCTGCATGCTTTTCTGGAGTTTGGACAGTTTTCCCCATCTCTCTCTCTCTCTCTTACCTTCTCAACACCTTTGAGGATAAAGAACCTCTTGATGTTCCCCTTGACTGTTTCCCACCAGTCTGCTTGAGACTCAAAGAGGGGCTTCACTGTTCTCCAACCTGTGTAATCCTTCTGAGCTCCTCACAGTTTTCTGGGGTCAACAGTTTCATGTTCAGCTTCCACATTCCCTTACCAGCCCACTGGTCATCCTGAATGTGACAGTCAGTCAGCAGGAGGCAGTGATCAGAGAGGAACACCGGCTTGGAATCGATGGATCTGACCAAGAACATGTGGGATACAAACAGGAAATCTATCCTTGAGTAGATAGACTGGTCTGGCTGTGAGCAGGTGTACCTATGCTGTGCTCTGTCTGCAGGGGAGTAGATGTCATGCAGCTTGGCGACTTTAACGTTTCCATCAGGAATGTGGACGTGGTGTCCAGATGGCTGTCAGCCCCTCCAGATCGTCCATCCGCATCGATGATGCAGTTTGAGGTCTTTGCCCAGTCTGACCGGCATGGACATCGCCAGCAGCAATGGGAACTGCTGCAGGACGGCCAGCCACTCATTCTGTACCACTGCAGCGAGTGTGTTAATTAGTCTCTGGGAAGCCTTTCTGTACACAACATCTGCTATGGGGAGGTACCCGCCTATCACCTTCTTAACGTTAGAGATGGTGATGTTGCTTCCTCGTAGCAGAATCCCCAGGCTGGAAGAACAGCAATCGCTTCCCCCTGACCAAATCAAAGGCAGGTGGGCCCAGAAGCTTGACCATCACCTGTAACTGCTGAGGTAGGGTATCCCATACTCCTGTGCAAATGGGCAGTTTTAAAACCCATTGAGAGTTTATAGAAGTGCCCGTAGTCCCAATATCCATACCCTTGTCACTGAGGGACTCCCTGCATTCCCTTAGAGTGGGCAAAATGTTGGCGAACTGAGGTAGCTGTCCTGTTCCTCATAGCGGGCATTCCCTAATTCCGTGCCGTCGAGGCTGGAACAAAGCCAGAAAGGTCCGGTTCTGAGACTGGCCGAGAGGCTATCGTGTTCTGCTCCTGCATCACTGCTCTCGGTTGCCCGGTGCTGAGTAACCATTGGTTCCCGATGGCTGGAAGTTTGTGTTTCACTGGGCCCCTCAGATAAAGACCATGACTATTCACCATATCCATGTCCCTCGTGACTTTAGAAACCTCTATAAGGTCACACCTCAGTCTTCGACACTCCAGGGATAATGGCTCCATTTAACATGAAACCGACATCAAAATCAGCAGATGTTTGTGACTAAAAATGGACAAAGAAGTGCATGGGGAACAATTTCCCCACCCTTTCTTTCCCCCATACAACCTCCCTAATGCTTAAATGTACAAAACCTCATTTGTATACCTATAATGTGAATTATGTTCAGCTCTAAAAGACTTAGAGATATCTCAGCTCTAATTCACTCTGTGTAAATCTTCACAAAAATCTTGTTCTGCTCTCCCTTGTCCAGTTCAGTTCAGATTTCTACTCAAACAAGTAAACTCAGCAAAATAATTTTAGATCTGGACACAAACCAAGTGAAGGTCAGGTTCAAACAAAATGAGAAAGTGCTATTTGGCAAATGCGAGAGAAGTGTGGGCCTGCACATGCAATGTAATTGATAAAATACGCCTTCAGATTTGGAGCACAAGAGGTAATAATTTTCATTCTGCACACCTACAAAGGGCCAGGTAATGAGTGGGCTGTATAAGTTAATGTTATATTGTTATGTAAGCACTGTGTGGGTGGAATTCGTCTTGGATGGTTGTGTAAAAATGGCTGATATTGTATTGTAGGCTTTTACACCCTCCTATTTTCCTTTCCTCTTCAAATCAATGGTTGGTGATAAAATGGGCTTTTTGCCTATTTTTGCACTGATGCACAAGTTCAATATCTCTGCTATTTAGAGTTCTCAGGACTCTCCATGGAGATGCAGAGTACCCTGGCTGTAATTGCCTTCAGTAAAACCACATTGTTTGAGCCTTCTGTTCCACTGCTGTTCACAACATTACTTGAGGATGCTGGCATCAGGATCAGCAAACATTGTGAAACATGAATCATACCATCACTACAGTGTGGAAAGAGGCCATTCAGCCCATCAGGTCTGCACTGACCCTCTGAACAGCATCCTACCCTAACCCTGTGATCTCAGGTTTCCTATGACTAATCCACCTAGCCTGCATACCACAGGGCAATTTAGCATGGCCAATTCACCTAGCTTGCACATCATTGGACTGGGGGAGGAAATTGGAGCATCCAGCAGAAACCCCAACAAGACACAGGGAGATTGTCTGCATGGAGTGTGCACAGTCACCCGAGGTGGGCGATTGAACCCTGGTCCCTGGTGCTTTGAGGCAGCAGTGCTAACCACTGAGCCACCGTGCCGCCCTAAACAAGTAGCCAAAGACGAGAAGCAGCAACACAAACTGGAAAATGAGAGAAAAGAAAGTGAGAAGAGAAATGGGACATGGATGGAGTGAGAGAAATTAAATGGGGATGGAGCATGGGGGTAGAAAGAGAAAAAGAGTGAGAGGGTGTGGAAAATGCAAACTGGAGAGTGAAAGAAACATAAACTGTCAGAGTTAATATGGAAACTTGGCAGGAGATCATTTCGCTTTTCGAGGCTGTTTGACCATTCAATGAGATAATGGCTGATGTACAACATATTTCTATTTACCCACGTGCATCCTATATCCTTTATCCTTTAGTTAACAAACAAATGACCATTTATTGATTTAATTCTAACAAGTACCATTTCTGGAGAGAGTTTGAGACTCTTACTATCTGTTACATGTAGAAATCTTTCCTAACTTCATTCCTGAAAACTTTGGCACCAATTTTTAAACTATGTCCCTTCATTCGAAACTTTATAACCAGCTCAAAACATTTCACACTATTTAGTTCATTTATTTATATAAACATTTTTGCCAGACAGCTAAACTTCTATCCTTGCTGATATATTATCATGAGCTCTTGCTTATCGCAATAGCCTTTAACGTAGGAACTTGTTAAATGCCTTCCAGCAATCCAAGTACAGAATATCTGCAAGCACCACTTTAGCTACAGTGTACGTTACTTTTTCAAAGAATTAAGATGAATTAGTTAAGCATGATTTCCCTTTGAGAAACCTTCTTCCCAATTACCTTGACTTTTCTATGTGCTCAGCCATAATACCTTCCCAATGACAGATGTCGATCTAATTGGCTTACAGTTTCCTGTTTTCTGCTTCCCTGCCTTCTTGAA
The DNA here is from genome assembly GCF_037043375.1 of Chiloscyllium plagiosum. NCBI lineage: Eukaryota > Metazoa > Chordata > Chondrichthyes > Orectolobiformes > Hemiscylliidae > Chiloscyllium > Chiloscyllium plagiosum. The sequence continues at coordinate 72,273,330 of NW_028270151.1, forward strand.
TAGAGGGCTTATATTTGTTGTTTTCCTATCCATTGGAATCTTTCCAGAATCTCATGAATTTTGGAAAATTAACAATAACACACCCAGTACCTCAGTCGCCACATCTTTTAGATGTTAAGGGTAATAAGAGTGTCAAACTCTTTCCAGAAATGGTAATTGTTAGAATTAAATTTATAAACGGTCATTTTTGTTAACTAAAGGATAAATGATATGGAATGCAAATACATTGGAAATGGTAAATGAAAATACATTATACACCAGCCATTATCTCATTGAATGGTCAAACAGTCACATCTTTTAGAGGCATCGAATGTAGGAACTGGGATTTGTGAGCCAGCAGCTCCATCAGTTTCCTCAGTACCCCAGTGATTGCAATTTCACTGAGATCCTCTGTCTCTGCCACTACCTGATTTACATGATCATTTGAATTGTTTTCATATTCTCTCCAGTGAAGACAGAAGCATTTTTTTTCACACCATCTGTCATTTTCTTAGCATCTACTGTTAATTCCACATTCTCACTTTCTGGAGAACCAGTACTCACTTGTTTTCCTTCTTGAATACCTGTAGAAACTTGCGCTATTCATTTTTGCACAACTACCTGATTTCCTCTCACTCTTTAATTTCCTTTTTCCAATTAATCTTTTAGTCATTCTCTGCTGTTCTTTACATTGTCTTATCATAAGACCAGCCACTTATCTTTGCACACTTGTATGTTTTCTTCCTTAACTTTTTACTTTGCTCAACCTCTTTATTTATCAATGGATGAAACTTCCTTCCATTGTAATTTGTTTTTTAGTAGGTGCCTACTTATTCTGAAATATCTCCTTCAACATTTACCGTTGCATCACTATTGATTTATCCCCCAGCTTAGTTTTCCAGATCACTTCAATTACTTCACCCTCCATGCTTACAAAATTGCCCTTACACATGTTAAAATATTAATCATAGGTTGACTCTCCTACCTCATAAATTGGGTATAAAGCTCAATCATATTGTATTTTCTGCTACTTGGTATTTTGAGGCCACTAATTAAAGTTGTCACATTACACAATACCATGCTGTGCTATCTGGTTGGTTCCAGAGCAGACTGCTCCAAGAAACTATCTCAAAAGCATTCTAAGAACTCTTCATCCAGGCTATCGTTTTCAATCTGATGTTTACAGTTTATATGTTGATTTAAATCACACATGATTTACTGCCTTATCAAAAGCACCTAACATTTCTTCTTGTATTCTTTGTCCTACATTGTAATTAATGTTCCAAGCCTGTAGGCCGGTCACACAAGTGACTTATTTCTCTTTCTCATCCTCATCTCCATCCAAATTGATTCTACATCCTGATTGCCTGAACCAATTATTGCTTCAATGCTAACCATAATTAACCCTAGTGCTACTCCTTCATTTTAATCTAGATTGCCATTCTTTTTCTCTCTCAGTGCTCCTCACCTTTCTGGATCCAATTCTTGTTACCATGCAGCTGTATCTCCGTAATGGCGAACAGCTATATCTATTTACTTCAAACTGAGCTAACAATTCATTTATTTTGTTAAGATTGTTGCAAATATTTAGGAATAGAGTCTTTGGCTTTGCCTTGAAAGCAATCTTTGCAACATCTAGTCTTGGTTGTTTATGTATTCTTAGGTTTATTCTCTTAGTCGCTTCCAGCCATTCCCCAATCTTTATTACTGATAACACTGTGTGGCTTTCATGCGCAACTCTACTCCTTCATTTGTTGCAATGACCCACGTTTGATTCCTCATCCCAACTATTTAGTTTAAAGCCATCACTACATTCCAAGATATATCATTTCCTAGATACCATCACTGATGGGGAGGTGACGGCTGAGTGGCATTATCGCTGGACAATTAATCCAGAGACCTGGATTATGTCTTGGGTACACTGGCTCAAATCCTGCCATGGTAGATGGTGGAATTTGAATTCAACAAACTTCTGGAATTCAGAGTCTGACGATAACCATTGTTGAAAACACCCATCTGGTTCACTAATGCATTTTGAAGGGAAGAAAACTGTCATCCTTACCTGATCTGGTCTCCAGACTATGTGACTCCAGACTCCCAGCTCTTAAATGTCTTATTTTTTATTAGATTAGATTCCTTACAGTGTGGAAACAGGCCCTTTGGCCCAACCAGTCCACACCGACCCTCCGAAGAGTAACCCACCCATACCCATTTCCCTCTGACTAATGCACATAACACTATGGACAATTGAACATGGCCAATTCACCTGACCTGCACATCATTGGACTGTGGGAGGAAGCCCATGTAGATATGGGGAGAATGTGCAAACTCCACACAGACAGTCACCCAAGGCTAGAATCAAACCTGGGACCCTGTTGCTGTGAGGCAGCAATGCTAACCACTGAGCCACTGTGCCCCCATCATGGGTTGGCGATGTCATTTCCTGTGGTGATGTCATTTCCTGTTCTTTTTCTCAGAAGGTGGTAGATGGGGGTCTAGCTCGATGTGTTTGTTGATAGAGTTCCGGTTGAAATGTCAAGCTTCTAGGAATTCTTGTGTGTGTCTCTGTTTGGCTTGTCCTAGGATGGATGTGTTGTTCCAGTCGAAGTGGTGTCCTTCCTCATCCATATGTAAGGATACTAGTGAGAGAGGATCATGTCGTTTTGTGGCTAGTTGATGTTCATGTATCTGGTGGTTAGTTTTCTGCCTGTTTGTCCAATGTAGTGTTTGTTACAGTTCTTGCACAGTATTTTGTAAATGACATTAATTTTGTTTGTTGTCTGTATAGGGTCTTTCAAGTTCATTAGCTGCTGTTTTAGTGTGTTGGTGGGTTTGTGGGCTACCATGATGCCAAGGGGTCTGAGTAGTCTGGCAGTCATTTTCGAGGTGTCTTTGATGTAAGGGAGAGTAGCTAGGAAAAAACTAGGCAAACTTACACAAAGTAACAACACTGACAACACAGAAGCATGGATAAAAAAACTTATCTGACCGATCCTTAACAGACACAAAAAAATCCATCTTAGTAAGAGGATTAAATTACAACTGCAAGGATGCAGACAAGAAAGATTTCTTAGCAGCATTAGAAACAATACTAAAAGACAACCAACTCACAGAAGAAACCCAGCAAACTATCAGACAGGTAGTTGCACCAACATTATGCAGAAAAAAGGCAGGATACACAATCAATACACAAGAAAGGAAAGCAGGGAAAAACTAAAAAGATAAAAAGATAAGAAACTAAAAAAAGATAAAATTATTGTTATCTACCTGCAGACAAAGGATGCTTGACAGTCATTCTAAATTGAAGCGACTGCATTGAAAAAGTGAACACACTTCTTGCAGATTCAAACACTTACCAACAAGTGGTAATAGACCCAACCCCACAACTAGAATCACAGCCCTACTCAAAAAACTTCTGAAATCTGGAGAAATAAATAAGACAGACTTCCAAAAACTGAAACCAGACAGATCCAACACACCACGCTTCTATGGATTACCCAAAATTCACAAACCAGGACTCCCCCCCCCCCCCCCCCCAGACCCATAGTTTCACTACCTGGAACATCAACTTACAGATTGGCCAAGGAGCTACACAAAAGACTAAAACACTGAGTAGGAGACTCACGCCACTCCATCCACTCCACCCAGAATTCCTGAAGATCATCAAAGACACTAAGATAGAAGAGGATGAAATAATGGTCTCCTTTGATGAAACAGCTCTGTTTATATCAATCAACATTAACCTGGCCAAGGAAACACTGACTACACTATTAGAAGACCCAAAGACACACACACCAAACACCACTAACTTTATCAGCAAGGACAGTATCTCAAGCTAGTGGACCTATGCCTTACCACACTCTTCACCTTCAACAACAAAACCTACAGACAACCCAATGGAACGCCCATGGGATCTCCGATATCAGGGTTCTTTGCAAAGGCAGAGGCTTGAACAAACAGCTCTGCCAACCATCCAGCCCAAACTTTGGGTCCGCTACATGGATGAACCTTTGTCATCACAAAATGATGCAAATTAGAGGAAACCTTCAAGACCATCAATTATACCCTTGCTGGCTTAAACTTCACTAAAGAGGAGGAAAACAACAACAAACTGCCATTCCTAAATGTCACAGTAGAGTGAACAGTCACTGGGGAACTTCAAACCAGCGTCTACAGGAAAACAACACCTATGGACCAAATATTGAACTACAGAAGCAATCATCCCAAAATCCACAAACAAAGCTGCATCAGAACATTATTTCAATGAGCCAACACACACTGCAGCACAGAACAACTACACAGAGCAGAGGAAAATCACCTATACTGTGTATTCAAAAAGAATAGGTACCCAATGAACGCAGTCTGACGACTTCTCAGCAACAAACCCAAACAAGCTGAAAAAACATATCCAGAAACTCTAGACACTCTCCCCTACATCAAAGACACTTCAGAAATGACTGCCAGACTACTCAGTCCCCTTGGCATCATGGTAGCCCACAAACCCACTAAAACAGCAGCTAATGAACTTGAAAGACCCTATACAGACAACAAACAAAATTAATGTCATTTACAAAATACTGTGCAAGAACTGTAACACACACTACATTGGACAAACAGGCAGAAAACTAACCACCAGGATACATGAACATCAACTAGCCACAAAACGACATGATCCTCTCTCACTAGTATCCTTACATATGGATGAGGAAGGACACCACTTCGACTGGGACAACACATCCATTCCAGGACAAGCCAAACAGAGACACACACGAGAATTCCTAGAAGCATGGCATTTCAACCGGAACTCTATCAACAAACACATCGAGCTAGACACTCATCTACCAGTCTCTGAGAAAAAGCACAGGAAATGACATCACCAGCAGAAATGACATCAACAATCCAAATAAACCCAAACATACAAATAGAAAGCAAGTATCATCAGCAGTGATTCACTCAGAGGCTCACTGAAGCTGTTATGGAGTAGGGTGACGAAACGCCTGGATATGAACCTTCCAGCTGAGCAAGTAAACATACATGTCTAATTATTAGTAGACCCTCATCCCTTGAATGAATTTTAAAAAATATTGGTCCCAATACAGTTCAGGTGCAGATTGCCCCCCGGGGTATAGCCTGCTCTTCCGTCAGTATTAATGCCAGTGCCCACAAACTGGAAACCACTTCTCTTATAACAGTCTTCAAGCCAGCTATTGATGTCACTTACCAATGAGCCTTCCGCCGATTGCTGCGTGACTCAGGTAGAAGTCTGGAGATGACTTTTACCTAAAAAGTTTGCTTTTCGGTTTGGTAGCTAGCTTGTCCCATCTCTAAGCTATAACTTTTTCACAGTCATGCCTATGCTCTTGGTACCTACATGGACCAGGACAACCCGATCATTCCTGTTCTAGTCCAAATTTCTGTCCAGCATGATAGGATGTCCCAAACACTTGCACCAAGTAGAAAACAGAACCTTCTGGATTCAAGTTCTTGGCTGCACAAAACAGTGTTGATCCACTTTGTCATAAAAATCAAAAAATCAGAATGTATGGTCTCTCAATCAAGAGAACTTTGGAAGATATCACTTAGGGATGAGTATTCTTACTTTCACTATAATACCCAGGGATAGGACACATCTTTAGTTTGATCACTTGTGGGAAGTAGGAATTTGCAGCATTTATTCTCCATCTTTAACTTCATCAGAGATCTTGGTGGTGATGAGCTGACTTCTTGAACCAATGTCGTCCTTTGGCACAATTGCATAGAAGGGAGTTCCAGGATTTTGGTAAAGTTACTATGAAGAGACAGCAATAACCTTTAAGGTGAGGATGGTCCTGAGGATCTGTCTCTCTTTGGCACCATTATTTTATTTGTTATGGTTATTTTGCTAAGCATAATTCCTGTGTGACCCTGCCCCTAAATCCCATTGCCTAGATCTACTGATGTGACAGGACTGGATGTTGAGACATTAGCTATAGTTGCATTTAACAGGTCTGTTAATTCATACACAGTATTTACTGAGGAGGTATAACTTCCACTGGGCAGAATTTATTCAAATACCTCAGCCCTGACAAATGTGTCCTTGACACTGATCATGGCATTGAAGATTTGGGCTCAGTGCCTGGAAATTAACATAGAAGTATACTTCAGCACAATCCCACTTTTAATCATATTCATAGCTCACAGTTGGCCCTAATTAACAGTGGGAATGAAGTTTGGAAAGAATGAAAGTGGATTTCAAATTAAAGCCTGAACAATGAACACTCTCTCAACTCCACCAAGTTCTCCATCTGGCCCCATCACCTTAACACCCCAAATCCTCATCAGCATGAGACATGAGAAATTGTCCTTTGAAAAAACCCTTAATAAGTTTTAAACAAAAGTTAGCATTTTGTATTAAGCTTGCTGATTACTAATAATGATTACTCACTGACAACAAAAGGTGATGTTACTTTGCCATGTCACCTTGCCATTCTTGTTTGTGAATTGCGGCAATAGGCCCCACTCCTCATTCCAAGACAGAGAGCCCCAGCTGCTGTGGCAAAACATGATACAGTCATACTTCCTGTTTCAGTGAGAGATGCATGCTATCTGGTAGATATGATTTTCCGATGTCCAGGCAGTATTTAGGCCACCACTGTTTGAAAACAGTGGTGGCCTAAGTACTGCCTGTCCATCAGACTCCACAGCCTCCATCACCATGTTACCTCATATGGACCAGACCCCTCTCCTTCAGCCTCTTTACCCACCAGGAAACAAACTCCTTCCCCACTTCAGGATCCCACAACAGAAAATATAATGAACCACTAGTACAATGAGCACATAACTCACAGGCTCACTTTTCAATTCAACACAGTGTATCTTAGAGGTATAAAAATAAAGTTAACTTCCATGGCAGTCGATACCTTACATGAAAAATAGCATTGGGGTTCAGACGCAATATCACAAGTTCTTTGTGATGACAGCAGCAGATATTTTGGTCAGGCCCTCCATGCTATGCTCAGATCTGCAATCTGAGGTTACAGACAAGCAATGGTCATGTACTGAAAGAAACAAAAGCGCAGCCAGGTGGACAATTCCTGACACTCTTAAGTTAACTCTCTGATGTGTGTCTTGCCTCCAGCAGAGTATCTTCACTTGATGTGGCAATGATTATGTAATCCCTTTAAGCATAAGAATTCGATATGGTGCTGAAGAATCTAGTATAAAGTTTATTATAGCTCACTGTTAGACACAAACATTACATTTACAGACACATATATAATCTGGGCTCATATCCAGCTATTTGGTTACAAAGAGCAGTACGCTTTCATTAGCATATCAAGCTTTAAGTGACCCCAGTTAAGATAGAGTCTGAGACCATTATACCCTCAGGTTACTTGCTATTGTGAGTATATCTTGTAAAGGAATACTTTTGTTCCAGCTGTGAAAGCCAGCACACCACTGTTAACTCAAAGCTGCAAATTGGATGCTGGACCACAGTGAGCTATTGCTCCACTTAATGGGTTCAAACGTGGCAGACAGAGGTTTCTGAGCCACATAGTTGAACAGGAATGAAACCAGATTCCAACGATTATGAATGAAACTAGGATAATAGAATAGATTGTATTCATTTTTCTCCCACACCAGGTGGTGGGACTAAACCAAGGGACAACACTTTGTGATGAGACCTTGGCCCCCATAATGATATATCACCCACTCTGATGATCTGGTCTCACAGGGTCGGGAAAGGTTTCAGTTCTGGTTGTGAAGGCTATTTTGTTTTCCCCTTCACCACCAGCTGTTTTAGTTCTGCCAGGACTGGACCTTTTTGTGTCCACACACTGATATTGTCAGAGGTTATCGGAAGGGTGCCCAGAAAGTTTAAAACCATAATGGACTCTTCTAGAGGTGGTACCACCGCTGGTGTATCCGCCAGTGAGAGGCACCTTAGGGTATCCACATGTGCCACTTGGTCTCCCAGGCAGTGTTCCAATTTGTAATTGTAATTGTTCTGAATAAAAGACAACCGCTGAATTCAACCTGAAGCTATGGATAGCACAGCCCTGACATTTTTAAGTAGTCTCAGCAGGGGTTTGTGGTCCATTACTGTTATAAAGTTTCATCCATTTAGGTATTGGTGAAACTTCCTCACAATAAAGCCTTCCTTCTCTACCTGGGCATATTTTTGGCATTAGCCAAAGTCCAGGAAGCATATGCTGCTGGGTGTTCCTCTCCGCTGGGCCACCAGGTAGCCAAAAGAACCCTGATACCGTACAGGAGGCATCACATGTCAGCAAAGATCGCACTTGAGATTGTCATGAGCCAACACTTGCTGCTTCTTTGCTTCCCTAAAGGCCGTGTCTTGGCTATGAGACCACGTTGAAAGCTGACCATTTTTCAGCAACAAATGTCAGCATGCCAGGATGGAGACAGGTTCTATATGAATTTTTCATAACAATTCACCAACCCAAGGAAAGATCTAAGCTCCAGTACAGACATGGGAGGCAGGGCACATTTGATCAGCTTCACTTTATCTTTCAACGGGTGTTACCTAGACTTGTTGAATCTGTGGTCCATGTAGGTCACTGGGGTGCCTGGAACACACATTTTTTTCCCTTCAAAGATGTACACCTGCCTTAGTGAAACAATTCAGCATTATGTCCAAGGTCTTTAAATGCTCTTTATTAGTCATCCCTGTTAATTACACCATCCAGATAAATGGCGATCTGCGGTAGGCCTTGATAAATGTTTTCCATTGTCCACTGGAAAATGGCATAGCTTGTGACACCCCAAAAGGCAATTTCATATATTGGTACAAATCCTTCTGGGTTGAATTGTAGCATATTTCTGGGAATCCTCATCCAATCGCAACTGCAGTTACGTATGGCTCATGTCCCCTCCCAACTAACCCACCCACCTCCCCCCAGTTTTGCATATAAATCCTCTATGCTACAGATTGGGCATTTATCCAGCTGCAAAATGCAGTTTACCATTTTGAAATCCCCACAAAGGCAAACTGATGGATTGGGCTAAAATCAATACAACCAGTGCTGCCCAATTCTGTAAACTGTGCTGGTTTGATGCTTCCTTTGATTTCCAGCCTTCTGATTTCTGCCTTTACTTTTTCACTTCAGGCAAACAGCACTGGGCGGGATTTGCAGAATTGTGGAATGCTTCTTGGTCAACATGCAAGGTGGCCTTGGACCCTTTAATAATCCCTAGTCCATCCCAAAAAAAGCATCCAGGTATTTAACTAGGACCTCACTCAGGCATCCATTTTCCAATTGAAAAATGTTGAGCCAATTACGTTGAATCTATCTTACCCAATTTCCCCCTCATCAAGCTTGGATGAACCATTTATACAAACAGTGGTAACTGAACCAGCAGCTTCTCATAAGACCAGAACTGAAGTTGTATCCCAGTTGCTCCCCAGTATAGGTTCTCAGCCTGGTTGAGGTCTTACTTAAATGTAAGGGTAGGAGGTTGAATTTTGGTAAAGACTGATTCTGCAATCACTGATATAGCCGCACCAGTATTGACTTACATTAGAACTGGGTGACCATATAACCAGAAGTTTATTTTAATTGGTTCTGATTTGGATGTTGTTAAGCAATGTAACTGTTCTGAACCAGCTGTAGGGGAACTTTCCAGGCTGTGCACTCTCCTGGATACTGGCCCGAGAGTTCTCTTACTCAGTTTAGGCCTAGCGAGACTCTTTTGCTGTCTTGAGTCCACATATTTGCAGCAACTACAATGGCCTGCCAGCCTAGATCCCTGAGAAAATTTTATCCATTTGGCTGAGGCTTGGCTTTGTCTTGGGATTTCATTGACCTGGAGTCCCTCTGCTCAGGATATGTCACTATGCAATTGCATGCACTCAAGTGGCATTCCCCAAGCTCAGTCAGACTGGTGAGAGTGTCCATTTCCATAAGCATACCCTGTAACTCATAAGCTCCACTTGCCGCATCTTCTAATGACAAAGGCAGTCATACTGCCTGTTTGAAGTCCAGTTGGGCTTCAGCTAGTAGGTGCTTTTACATGGTCACGTCATTAACCCCACACACCAAATGGCCTCTCAGCAACCCATTGAGGGTTAAACCAAAATCATATGCTTCTACCAGTCGTCTCAATTTCACCACAATACCGATACTGATTCCTCTGCTTCTCGAACTGCCAAGTAAAACCAATAGCATCTCAGAATTAGAAAAGGTTTGGGATTGTCATATTCCTTATCTAAATCTGTCAACTCTTGAAATGTTTTAGCCTTTGGTGCCTCCGGGAAAGTTAAGCTCCTAATAACTGAAAAAGCTGTGGCTCCACAAGATTTCAGGAGAATTACTTGCTGCTTTTCATCTGCCCCAATGTCATTTGCACGAAATAAAAAGATGCCTTCTTTCCATATGCTGGACCCAGTCTTTGATGGCAGAATCGAATAAGTCAAGCTTCCCAAATAACAGTATGATGCCAAAAATGCTTACCCCAACTCACAGACCACTGTTGAAAGTGAGTCTCTTCAGGGGTGTGTATTTCTCACATTACCACTGAAATAACTCCATTAAGGTCAATATCTCATCACTATTTCACCCTTTATTTACATGTACATAGTACATGACACTGACCCAGCTAGCTCAGAACCAGTCTCTAGAGTGAGCAGAACCCCTGACACTCCTGTTCTTACCTGCCAGCTAGATCTCTCTGATTGGAACAGGTTAACAGCCCCAGTTAGGGAACTCTTATCCTATGAGATCTACCTGGCTGGCCTTGTTCCAATCACTACTTTAAGTTTATCATTCACACTCATTCCACTATTGTACCTTTACATTCAACGATGCTGGATTCAACATTTCCTTTTGTCCGTGTGCTTAATGATGGGGTGGAGGGGGGTGGTTATGTTAAGTCCAATGGGTTGTCATTGGCTGACTACCTACCCAGCCACATCTGTCCCGCTGCAACTTTATCAGTGGGGGGATTCAGGCAACCCACCTTTCAGCGGGTAAAAAGTGGACAACAGATCCCGCTTAAGCGCCTCATCCTATACTGCTGACATGCCAGTGGTGGTAGCAGAGGCTCACGCCATGTTGAGCTGGTAACAAGCTGGGCGTTGTCCCTTATCAATCAGTGCCCTGGGCCCATCAGACAGACCTCTCACAAGGTGTCAAACTTCCTACATCCCCCTCCAAACTCCTAGGCTTCCTTCCCGCTCCCACTAATGGGGCAGCCAACATGGCCCCAATGAGAACACATGGGCACTCTCTTGTTGGGCCGAATTTGACATCACGTGTTTCCCCTCAGCATTGCTGCAATGCCAGTGGAGACCACACTCTTGGTCACTCTTGGTTACCGAGGGGCAAAAGGCATGTCTAATCGCAATTATAGCCAACTGCTTCATTTAAAAGCTGTGCGGCACTCGTGTGGAGGAGTTGGGTCCCCCTGTGTAATGTTTTAGTCAAGACACGGGGCAACCTGTTAAATCCAATGCCTAAGATAGAATCAGTATCTTCACCACTTCATACAGAATAACAGATCATCAAGGAATGAGCCATGGGTATGTACCTGTGTTTCTTCTTCCTCATGGTTTGCCTCTCTCATAAACATTCAGTTTACAACCCTCTTGGTTGCACTATTCATGTATTTACAGGGAAAAGCCAGTCAGGCCTTTAAGGGGGTCTGTAAATTTGTCTCTGGTCATTACCACAAAATGCAAAAAGGCGTGGAGCAATCTAAATTTGTTTCACATGACTACCACCACCTCCATGCAAAGACACTTATAGATACTCAGAGGAGGCTGTGGAACATGCATTGTGCTCTTTTTGTTACTGTACTTTTTATAAAATCTTTTGCTGAGCAGCACACCCACCCAGCCCCCTCACATCATGACTACTTGGCGTAATCCCCGATGTGCATTTTATACATCCTCTGGTTATCACGTACCACCTTCACTGGGGCAATTTTCCACGCTGAGTTGCTGACTCTGTGCCAGAAGGACAAGAAAAGGTGTGAACGGTCCAACTCACACAGCCTTCTGCTTTTCCTTACCTTGCTTCTACCACCTCAGACAGAACATCTTACTTCGAAAACCTTCAGCCCACATAGTCACCACAAGAAGCTTATCACTTCCTCAATTGGACTCTGCACTGGTGAAATAGACTTAATGCGCAGCTGTGTGGAACCCACAAAGTTGAATTAGATCTCTTCAGAACGTTGTGTTAAGATAGTGCTGATAATATCATTAATTTTTTTATTCATTCACAGGATGTGGGCATTTCTGGCTGGGCCAGCGCTCATTGCCCATCCCTCATTGCCTAGAAGGCAGTTAAGAATCAACGGCATTGCTGTGGGTCTGGAGTCACATGGAGGCCAGACCAGGTGAGGATGGCAGATTTCCTTCCCTAAAAGCCAGCAGTGAACCAAATGGATTTTTCCTGAACATTGAAAATGGTTTCATGGTCATCATTAGACTTCAAATTTCAGATTTTCATTGAATTCAAATTTCACCATCTACCATGATGGGATTCAATCCCAGATCCCGAGAACATTACCTGAGTCTCTGGATTAACAGTCTATTGACAATACCGCTAGGCCATCGCCTCCTCATTCTATCACTAACTTTAGCACAGCATGTAACACTTAACTAGTAAGGCCCATTTATCATTTATTAATGATTTATTCCCCTACAATTAACAACCCACCACATACCTTGCAGCCTCACACATCGTGCCACCCCCTCCACATTTATCTTACCAACTAGCAAGCATGTTTTTCTGTACATGTTAGACAAGCAGGAGGCTGGAAGAACACAGCAAGCCAGGCAAGCCAGGAGATGGAGAAGTCAATGTTTCAGGTGTAAGCCTTCTTCAGGAATGGGGTGTGAGTGTAAGAGGAGCTACAGGTGAAGGAGCTTTTGGGGGTGGGGGCAGCGTGGTGAGGTGTAGATAGGTGAACACAAGCAGAGGGTATGACCTGATTGGGGCATCAAGGAAAGCATTAGACATAAATATACCCAGTCTTGATGGGCCGCATTACGGGATAGGAGAAAGTGACTCGGAGGAAGTGAGGACTGCAGATGCTGGCAATTACGAATGGAATTCAACTACGCTACCGCTGTCACGGACTTCATCAGCAAATACATGGAGGACTGTTTACCAAATAAGGCGAAAGTGAAGATTGCAGATGCTGGAGATTAGATTCGAGAGTGTGGTGCTGGAAAAGCACAGCAGGTCAGGCAGCATCCAAGGAGCAGGAGAATCGGCGTTTCAGGCATAAGCCCTTCATCAGGGATGGTTGGACTGAAGAAAGGATTGGCAGTGAGATGAGCTCTTTTATTAAAATGTCTAGCCTTGGATTAATGTTTATAATATAGACGGGCTCCTTGTCCTTCATTGGAAAGTACCTGTTGTGTGGCTGCCACAACAAGTGTGGATGAAAACCACATCTAGGCCACTCATAAACCAAACTTCCTTAGATATACTGTTTCGCTCCCCCTCTCTGTAAGACTGTACATCCTAAATACTTCAATAGGGTCCAGTTTCCAAAAGATTTCTTCCTCTCTTTCTGCAAGATGCCTGGGTCTTCATGTCCAACTGGTCAGGAAACGTTGCTGAATTGCTTGATCCATGATCCAGTTTCACCCTTAATGTTACAGTTTCCTCACGGAAACAGGCTCAATAACATTGAGGTGAAAGCAGACACATGCTATTGCCTTGCTCCTGAGCACATTTCAATCCACAGCTGACTGTAATGTATAGGAAATGTTGGCAGTAATAAAGCACAGGTCATTATTACTACCAGAAGTGGACATAATACACAAACCAACACTGTAGGCTGTAGGACATTTGGGGAGACAAACATTCCAAGCACATTACCGTTGCAAACTATTGTCAGTTGCTATTTACAGAGTACACAAATAACTCATGTTATGACATTTGCACATCGAAACACAAGCTCAGAACCACAATTTCCACCAGAAACTGCAAGTAGATTGCATTGTAACACACTCACAGAAGGAAGAAAATAAGCTGGCTCCAGGGTGACTGTCTAAATCCTCTATGTCCTATAGAATGCTCTATATAAGTTTAGAGTATGGAAAGGCTTCTTTGCATCAGACTTTCAGAATGGTGAGATGAATGAGCAGCTTGGAATTTTGATGCTGCAGTACAGTGGATATATTCCACTTATTAGTCTTTGCGGAACTTATTTTCTCTTGCTCAGTAACAGAGAAGAATACAGTGTTGGGTGAACAATAAGCTGCCTTTTCCAACTTAACTCTTTTACAAAACACTTTCTCCAGTCTTTGACTGATTTCTTCCCAAGCTATAGAGTATCAAAACTTGCTGAATATTCCATGGTTTAGATTTTACAAAGGGAATGGGGGAGGGTAGTAAAAGAGGTGTGTGTGTGTGTGGGGGGGGGGGGAGGGGAAGGGTGGCATTGCTAATCAGAAATAATATCACAACTGTAGAAAGAGAGGTCGTCGAGGAGGCTTTGTCTACGGAGTCAGTATGGGTGGATGTCAGAAACAGGAAAGGAGCAATCACTTTATTGGGAGTTTTCTACAGAACCCCTAATAGCAACAGAGACACCGAGGAGCAGATTGGCATATTTTGGAAAGGTGCAGAAACAACAGGGTTGTTGTTAGGGTGACTTTAATATTGATTGGAACCTACTTGTTCAAATAGTTTGGATGGAGCAGTTTTTGTCAGGTATGTCCAGGAAGGATTCCTGACTCAATAACTAGTGGGGAGACCATATTGGATTTAGTGCTTGGCAACAAATCAAGCCAGGTGTCACATCTCTCGGTGGGAGAGCATTTTGGTAATAGCAATCATAACTCCCTGACCTTTACTATAGTCATAAAGAAGGATAGGAGCAGACAGTATGGGAAAGTATTTAATTGGGGGAGAGGGAATTACAATGCTATTAGATAGGAACTAAATTGGGAATGCATGTTCTCAGGGAAATGCACAGCAGAAGTGTAGAGGTTGTTTCGGGAATACTTGCTGATAGTGCTGGACAGGTTTGTCTCACTGAGGCAAGGAAGGGATGGTACACTGAAAGCACGGTGGGTGACAAGGAATGTGGAGCATCTAGTCAAGAGGAACAAGGAAGCTTACTTAAGATTTTGAGGAGGCAAGGATCAAATAGGGTTTGAGAGGGTTACAAGGTAGCCAAGGAAAGAACTGAAGAATGGACTTAGGAGAATTAGAATAGAGCATGAAAACACTTTAGTGGGTAGGATTAAGGAAAATCCTAAAGCATTCTACATTTACGTGAGGAACAAGAGGATGGCCAGAGTGAGGGCTGGGCTAATCAGGAATAGTGGAGGGAACTTGTGCATGGAATTGAAGGAGGTAAAGGAGGTTCTTAATGAATACTTTGCTTCACTATTTATTGATGAGAGGGACCTTTGCATTTGTGAGGACAGTGTAAAACAGCTTGATATGCTCAAACAGGTTGATGTTAAGAAGAAGGATGTACTGAAAATTTTGGAAAACATAAGGTTAGATAAGTCCCCTGGGCCAGACGGGATATACCCTAGGTTCTACAGGAAGTGAAGGACGAGATTGCTGCACCTTTGGCGATCGCCTTTGCGAACTCACTCTTCACTGGAGTACTGTCAGATGATTGGAGGACAGTAAACAGTAATCCTGGGAGTTACAGATTGAACAGTCTTACGTCTGTGGTAGGCAAATTATTGGAGAGGATTTGGAGAGATAGGATTTATGATTACTTGGAAAACCATAGCTTGATTAGAGATAATCAACATGGCTTTATGAGAGGCAGGTCATGCCTCACAAACCTTACTGAATTCTTCGAGGATGTGACAAAACACATTGATGAAGGTAGAACAATGGATGTAGTGTACATGAATTTTAGCACGGCATTTGATAATGTTCCCCACGCTAGACTCATTCAGTAAGTAAGGAGGCATAGGATACAGTGAAACCTGGCTGTCTGGATACAGAATTGGCTGACCCATAGAAGAGAGAGGCTGGTGGTAGATTGGAAAGTGTTCAGGCTGGAGCTTGGTGACCGGTGGCGTTCCACAGGGATCTGTTCTGGAACCTCTGCTCTTTGTGATTTTATAAATGACTTGGATATATAAACGACTCTTGAATAGCCACATGGAAGATAGTACAATGAAGGATATGTCGGTTAGTTTGATCTTAGAGTAGGATAAAAGGTCAGCAAAACATTGAGGGCTGAAGGGCCTGTACTGTGCTGCACTGTTCTATGTTTAAAACCTAGTGTCATTTATTAATTCAGCACTAAACAATAGTTCAGATCAGTTATGTTCGAGCTGAATGGAAGAACAGCTTCTAGGGGCTGAATGGTCAATTCCAAATCCAATCATCTTGTTCCTCAAGTAACATTCACACCACACAAATTCCAGGTAATGACTATCTCCAATAAGAGACAACCTAACCACATACCCATGACACCCAACTGAATTACTATTGTTGACTATTGACTGTTATCAACAGCCTATGGTTACCATTGACCAGAAACTCAACTGGACCCATCACATAAATACAATGGCCACTAAAGCAGGTCATAGGAATACTGCAGTGAGTAACTCTTGACTCCTGTCCACCATCTACAAAGCACAAATCAGGAGCGTGATGGAATACTCCCCACTTGCCTGAATGACTACAGCTTCAACAATACTGAAGAAGCTTGCCACCATCTAGGAAAAAGCAGCCCACTTGATTGGCACCACATCCACAAATAGTGACTCACTCCACCACTGACGCTCAGAGGCAGGGGTGTGTACTATCTACAAGATGCACTGTAGAAATTCTCTGAAAATCCTCAGTCAGCACTTTCCAAATGTGCAAGCACTTTTACCTGGAAGGACAAGGGTAGCAGATACACTGGGAGCACCACAGCTGCAAGTTTCCCTCCAGGTCACACACCATCCTGACCTGGAAATATATTACTGTTCCCTCACTGTTGATGGACCAAATCCTGAAATTCCCTCCCTAAAGGCAATGTGGGTCAACCTATAGCAAATAGACTGCAGGAGTTCAAGACGGCAGCTCACCACCACCTTCTAAAAGGCAGCCAGGCAGGGGAAATAAAGGCTGGTCAGCCAGCAACACTCATACACATTAGTGAATTAAAAAAATAAAGCTTTACCCCAATGTTAGTGGATAGTTAAGGATTGCCAACTTGTCCAGGCTGACAGTATTTCCAGCTCCGGGCATTATTGGTCTGTGTGCAGATTGCACTGTGAAGGTGAAAATCCAGGAATAGATTACATCAGATTATGCCATCCTTGATAAATTCTGGTCATGTAGTGAAGATGGATTAAGACAAAGTTCCTTGAGATTCATTGTACTTGTTGTGGTGCCTCTTTGTAAACTCATCTGGATTATTATGTGCAATTTAAACACATAAATTCCCATTGTATGTATATTTGGTTTATTGCAAGTTAAATTGCAGCTTCAAGTAGGAATATTATTGGAAACGCACCAGCAAATGATTGTACCAAAAGGACATAGGGAGAAATAGGTAGCCCCCACTCTGGCAACTGGTGTTTGTCATATAGCTCTGTAGAATCATAGAATCCCTACAATGTGGAAGCAGGCTATTTGGCCCATCAAGTCCACTCTGACCCTTCAAATTGCATTTCCCATGGCTAATCCACCTAACCTGCACATCCCTGGATACTATGCACAATTTAGCAAGGCCAATTCACCGAACCTGCACATCTTTAGACTGTGGAAGGAAACCGGAGCACCTGGAAGAAACCCACGTAGACACGTGGAGAATGTGCAAACATCGCACATACAGCTGCTCGAGGCTGGAACTGAACCCAGGTCCCTGGCACTCTGAGGCAGCAATGCTAACCACTGAGCCACCCTCCCATCCCTGTGAAGTCATCCATGTTTTTGTCTATAAAGGCAGTTTGGAATATTTTCTTAATGGTGAGGGGCAAGAAACTTTTGGAAAGCAACAGGATTTAGATGTTGATGGACAGCAATCTACAAAAGTGCCATTATTTCAATATCAATGTACGGAACCTCTGCTAATCTCTGAACATGCTGAAGTTAGATAGAAGAGAAAGGGCCTGTAGCAATAGAGTGCATATGAACAATATTTGCATTGAGCCGTGGGTGAAGAGTCCGTTATTAATAAATGTTACCATCACTTGTGTATTCACTTACACAGAGGTGCAGTCTCAGGCTGATCATTTTGTGGATAAATGTTGTCGCTCAAAGGCTTGCAAATTTTCAGAATTCTCCACCTTTGGAGTTGAGAACGTTCCATGAAATGTATTTAAGACAGAGACAAACAGACTTTGCATATCAGGAAATCAAGGGATAGTCAGGGTGGGAGGGAAAGTGGAATTAAGGCTCAGGATCAACCATGCTGTGCTGAGAGGTAGAGCAGTCTCAAGGGCTAGATGGTCCACTCCTACTTCTACTTCTTACACTGCTACATTTTACAGCTGATTTTGGATAAATCACAAAGGACTTGAATGACTGCAGTAAAGAAAAAGCTTTCACACTGCCATAATGGCAGAAATAACCTGATCTTTTAGGATAGATTATCCTCCCTAAGAGCAACAACATGCTGTATGGTGTCTTTAAATTTTAATATCTTCCAATGTACTTCATTGTCAGACAAAATTAGTCACTGGTCATCGAGGAGATACAAGGACAGCTAAAATCTGATTCAAACAGGTTCCTTTTTAGGAGTATCTTCAATGAAGTGGGAGAGGGAGACAAACTGAAAGGTTTCAGGGGGAATTCCAGATTGAAGGATCTAAACAGCTAAATGTGTGGCTGGCAGAGAATGGATAATAAAAAAATGGAAATGAGTACAGGAACAGAAATGAAGGGATGCAGAGATCTAAAGTGAAAACAGGAATAGGAGGAGAAACTCAGCAGGTCAGGAAGCACCTATGGAGAGAAAGCAGAGTTAACATTTTGGGTCCTGTGACTCTTCTTCAGAAGCCAGCGTGTTGAGACCTAGTTAGATTATAATGAGCAGAGGCACCTCTAGGAATAAAGGTGAGAAAATAAGGAATTTGAAAGAAAGGATCAGACAATATTTTTTATAAAAAGCCTTTGTGAGGTCTCAGTGTCCTCGACCCATAGTTGAGGAAAGAATGCCCATTTGTGTAATGCTTCTGTTAGTATTACTCCTTCTCAGCTACAATGATGAGACGTAGACTGAGCTATTAATGCCATGAGGCATGATGACATGTTTGACTTTCTGGGAATGTAAAAAGAAGGCGTATGTGTTGTAAACAATATGGTGTGTGAAAGGTCATGAGAATTATCATGGAGCATCAAAGTGTGCCATATAGGATCACACTTCATTTTTGTCTATTTGCTTTGTAAAGTTGTATATTGTGGCTTGGTTTTCAATTTTAATTTTCAAGTTTGTTAATAATTTAAAAAGTGAATGCGTTAAAGTCAAAAAATCGCCTGAAGTTGCTTCAGTAACTGATTTTGAACCACGTTTCATTTGATCAAATAGATAGAATGTCAATTTAAATGTTACCACCAGTGCTTTCCCCCACCTCCAGCCTCTGTGATTAAACATGACATCATGTCTTTGCCAGCCTCCTGGTATCTCTGGCCAGTCATCGAGTGCTGTTTAGTAAAGACAGTAAGCTCAGTGAAGAGATTTCCTCCACTTCTGATAGACAATGCGAACAACAATTCCACTATATGACCTCAATGGTGTGAAAATTAAAATCCATTGTTTAATTGACCAAAATAGATTTCTTGATAAAAGTATGAGTCTTACATCCTGGTTGTGCTGTGACTCACATTGGGTTCTGGTTGTTACTTTGCCATCAAAACCTAACCTGCTGTCAATTTCATCTCAATCCAGATTGATTACTCCTAAGTAATTTTGCTTCTGTTCTCTGTGAGATCCTGTCACCACTTCCATCAATATCATGTTGCAAGTCCCACAACATGAGGTAGCTGTGAAAATGTATGTGATACCCTCAGCTGATGCAAGTTACTGCAATCCCATAACAGTGTGTATGTCATTCTTCCAGATCCAGAACATTGAAGGGTCAATTCAACAAACTCATGTTGCTTGGATGGGGCTGGTTGGAGGTTGAGAGCTGAGGCAGTGATAGAGAAAATGAATAGGTTCACAGTGAATGTAAGGTTCTTAGGCTAAAATGCTGTAGCCCCAATCCTATCAGTGATGCCCACATGAAATGCAGGTTTTAAAAAATCACCTTCTGAGGATAAGAGCATCATGAAATCACCATTTATTTTTCAACTCTATTTGCCCTTGAGAATGTAGTGGCAAGCTGTCTTATTAAATTATTACAATCCATCTGGTAAAGAATCACCCACAATGAGAGGAAATTCCAGCAGTTTGATCCGATGGAGCAGCGGTACATTTCCATGTGGCATAATATGGAGGAGAACTCATGGGTGGCATTGTCATATGATTGTACCCTTGGTCTTCTGAATGATAGAGGTCCCAGCTTTGGAAGGTGATGTCAAAGGACCTTTGACGAGTTGCTTTAATTAATCTTCTAGATCTTGCTGCCTCAGTATACTGATAATGGAGAGACTGAAGGTTTGTTCAGGTGGTGGGTGAGACACCAATCAAGTGTACAGATTTGTCCTGGCTGGTGTTGATCTTCTTTGGTGTTGAAACTGCACTGCTGACTTCTGACTAGTGGACAGACTTTGGGGATTCAGGAACTCACCACAAAATTTTCACTTTCTGACCTGCTTTTGTAATTACAGTATCAATGTTGTAGTCATTGAGTCGCCGAGTTCTACAGCACAGATAATGACCCTTCGGCCCACCAAGTCTGCTCCTGTCAAAAACAAGCGTCTTTTCCAGCACTTGGCCCACCACCTTGTATGCCTTGTCATCACAAATGCATGTCTAAATACTTTGTAAAAGTTGTGAGAGTTTCTGCCACTACCACCCTTACAGACAGTGAGTTCCAGATTCCCACCACCTCCTGAGCGAAAAACAAATTCTCACATCACCTCTAAACCTCCTTCACCTTATGTTAAATCTATGACCCCTGGTCATTGATTCCTACACTAGGGGGAATGGTTTATTCTTGTCTACACTGTCTATGCCCCTCAAACATTGCAATGGCATCACTTCAGTTTCCTCTGCCCTGGGCAAAACAATTGCAGTCTATTCATTCTCTCTTCATAACTAAAATCCTCCAATCCAGCTAACATTCTCCTCATCCCACAGCAGAAAATGTAATAGAACAATTTGCACACAACCTGATTGATTGATTGACTGTCATGTGTGCTTAAGTACAGTGAAAAGCTTTGTTTACGAGCAGCACAGGCAGATCATAGTGAGCAAGGACATACAGATCATAGGGTGAGAAAAAACTTAGATAGAGGTATACAGGTTACATTACACAGAGCGTGAGCTAGGCAAGATCAACACTAGCGAGATCAGCATCATTTGAAGTTGAAGGAGAAAGTGAGGACTGTAGATGCTGGAGATCAGAGTTGAGAGTGTGATGCTAGAAAAGCACAGCCAGTCAGGAAGCATCCGAGGAGCAGGAGAATCGATGTTTTGGGCATAAGCCCTTATTTGAAGTTGATCATCAGTCTAAAAACGGCCAGGAAGGAACTGTACCTGAACCGGCTGGTGTGTGTACAAGCTTCTGTATCTTCTTCCTGATGGAAAAGACTGTAGGAGATCATTACCAGGGTGCGATGGGTCTTTGATGATGTTGACAGCCTTTCCACAGTAGCGAGCTGTGTAAATGCAGTCTATGGATGGAACGTTGGCTTCTGTGATGGTCTGGGCTAGGTACACCACCTTCTGTAGTTTCTTATGGTCCTGAGCAGAGCAGTTGCCGTACCAGGCCATCACGCAACCGGACAGTATATTTTCAATAGTGCAACTGTAAAAGTTGATGAGGGTCCTTATGGACAAGCTGAATTTCCTGAGCCACCTGAGGAAGAAGAGGCATTGTTGTGCCTTCTTAACCATCACATCTCCATGGGACATCCAGTACAGGTTGACGGTTATTGTCACTCCTAGGAACTTGACGCTCTCTATCCTCTCAACCTCAGTTCCTTTGTTGTAGATGGGGATGTGTTCTCTTTCTTTCTTTCTGAAGTCAGTGATCAATTCTGTAGTTTTGGGCCCATTTATCTCACCAACCCCTCGGCTCACAAGCCTCATCCCAGGTGAAGAGCTTTTGCCCAAAACATCGACTCTCCTGCTCCTTGGATGCTGCATGACCTGTTGTGCTTTTCCAGCAACATGCCCTCGACTCTGATGTGCAGCGTTTGCAGTCCTCACTTTCACCTTATTTGGTAAACAGTCCTCCACACATTTGCTGATGAAGTCCGTGACAGTGCTGGCATAGTTGAATTTCATTCGCAATTGCTGCGATAGTCATTCAGTCAGTGTTCGCATCCACAGAAGATTGACAACATTCAGCTTGGGCTGGGAAGTAGCACTGAGTGTGAGGCAATAACCGTCTTGTAGAAGGGACAATCTAGCCACCTATTATTAATGTTCAATAGCATTACTAGCACTTAATTCCCCACCATCGACACCCTGTGGCCTACAGTTGATCAGGAAGATCACTAGCACTTTGGTTTTCCTGTTAAGGTCAGCTGGAGGTCTGAGTGAGTTATTTAAATTTCTGGTGGGATGAGAATGTCAAGAATAGAATTATTCCCATTAGTCTGTGATTGGAGGTCACAAATGTAAAATTGTCACCCAAAAGCTTAGAAAAGATTATTTTCCACAGGAATGTTATGTGGATATGTACTGTCTTGTCAGGAAGCATGGGAAATAAACACAGTATATAACTCAGTACATAATCAGTTTTGCATAAAAATAGATAAATAAAGTAAAACAAAGTCTATGAGTAAAAGGCAGGGGAACGGAACTTATTGGAAGGATATTTTAGTGCTGTAAGACGCCAAATGACCTTTACTATGCCGTATTCTTCCATCATTCTGAAAGGCCACAATACTCAATTACTCACTCCATTCAGAATAAGCAAATGGTTCAAGTGGAAAAACCTCAAACTGCAGCAAGAAAATTGTGCTCTTTTGAGGTTGGGAAGGAGTAAAGGAACCGTTATTTGTCATTTAGCTGCCCTAATGTCTGCCGTGGGAGTAGTTCATTTTTTTTAGATGGGTTGTGGATCCAAGGCGAATGTTCCATTTTCCTGTACCTTTCGAACTCAAAATTTGGTCTAAAAAAACCATAAATAAATAATTGGGCCACAGAACTGATCTCAATACTTTTCGCAGCACTAGGGCGACAGAGGTCCAAGAGAAAGAACAGTAGTCCGAATGATTCCAGTCACCTGCGTCCCAGAGAACCTAGGGTTACCTTAAAAAGGCGCTGGTGAGATTGTGTGCTTACAGTCCAGCAGAGTGGGTGGATTGCATGTCAGTCAACACCTAATGCTGAATTGATTCATGTGCTGCTAATTTCCCTGATGCAGTCCTGTTAACACTCTTTCCTAATCACCTCACCAAGACTCCTTTGACAGTAAAGCTCCTTCCAATCTGTGACCTCTCCAAACTTTTGATTTATTTATTCACTCATGGGATGTGGCCTTCCCCAGCTCAGCCAGCATTTACTGCCCCTCCTTAATTGCCCAGAGGGCAGCTAAGAGTCAACCACATTGGGGAGATCCAAGATGGCGGCGATCCAGTAGGTCTGCCCTGTTGAGCTCTGCACCAGAACCCAGACCAAGTGGTGCATTCACCCTCCCTTTCTTATTCATTGTGGTAAAAATCGATAGCATTTGATCGCCAGAGTTGTTGTATATCTGTCAAAATGAGTAAGGAAAATGACTAAGGGAAAAGGACCACGAAGATCACAACAAGCAGAGCACTCCCCTGCAGCAACAGACACACCTGTGGCCGCAGCATCGGCCTCCGCGAATGCTCCTGGGGACTAACCTGTGCAGCAGAGCCTGGTCTCAGAGTTTGTGAAACTCTGAGAGAAGATCGATTCAGCGATGGAGGAGACCTGGACCAGGCTGAAACCGATCTTAGCCATGCTGCAGAAGCATTACCAGGAGACCGGGGTAGGGGAGGGGGTTGCATTTTTTTTTACCAGGATTGCGTAGGATCAAAGTATGGATGGGATGTGTTGAATGCCCAATTTAATTCTCTTGTTGAAAGACACGTGTAACTCTTTTGTACTTTGTTTTGCCTGGGGCGTGGTTTCAGCTAAAAGGAGTCATGGAGGGGCTAGTGGGTAGCATGAGCGCCCCCTGTGGGCAAGGGGGAAGTCTCCTCCTATTTGTGTTATATGTTGGTTCATTGTAGAAGTAGTTGTTAGAAATTTTGATTTGATAGTTTTTGTAGTTGTATTTTCAAGTTTATACAAACTGTTTACTGCTTCCACTCAGTGTGCTATAAATGGGGTTCTTTCTTCCAGGGGGTCACGGGCTGTTTTGGATGACTATGGCTAACTGCTCATTTAAATGGTACACCTGGAACATTAAGGGGAGTCATTCACCGATTAAGAGAAAAAAGATATTTCCAAGCTTTAGAAAGGAAAGGATTTATTTAGCCCTGCTGCAAGAACTACATTTAACTGATAAGGAACACTTAAAGTTTCAGCAGGGAGGGTTCGGCCGGATTTTTTATTTATCCTTTAATTCGAAAAGTAGAGGAGTAGCTACACTCATTAAGAAGAACATTCCATTTCACTTGTAAGACCAAATTAAGGACAAATGTGGATGGTTTATGATCCTCAAATCTTTAATACATGGAGAGGAATATGGGATCTTGAATGTATATTGTCCCCCGGTACACTCCCACAAATTTTTAAGGAATGTGCTCTCTAGGGTGATGGCCCTTTGAGCGTGTCATACAATTATAAGGGGACACTTTAACCAACTTATGGACCCAGAGATGGATAGGATGCCCAGGGGTATTGCAGGCATTTCCCCACAATCCAGGCAGTTGGTGGACCTTACCAGTCAGCCAGGGTTGGTGGATGTGTGGAGATGTCTTCACCCTGAGGGTAGGAACTTCACTTTTTTCTCTAACTCACATAAGTGCCAAACCAGGATTGGCATGTTTTTGCCCCATCGACCTTTTTGAATTTGGTGCTGTCGTGCAGAATTGGGAACATAGCTCTTTCTGATCATGTGGCTGTGTACATGGAGGTTAGAGCCAATGGCGATGGGACAGGTTTGTGGCACTGCCGCACGGATGCTTTCCTCCCGAAGGATAGCAGGTTCATTGAGTATTTTTCACAGGAATTTAAAATATTTTGGGACATTAATTCGGGTATGGCCTGTTATCCATCGCTGCTCTGGGAGACTGCCAAGGCTTATGCACAGGGTTTGATTATTTCTTACTCGGCGACCCACAAGTGGCAGAAGGGAGAGCAGTAGCGTATGCTTGAGGCCTAGCTGAAGGCAGCAGAGATAGCATATTTTGACAGACCATCTGTAATTAAGTTGCAGGGGATTACAGCCCTCTAGGCTGCTCTGAACACTGTGCTCACTCAGACAGCAAAGAGGGAGATTTCCTTTGTGAAACAGAGGTTATTTGAGTACGGTGATAAACCAGGTAGGGTATCTGGTGTACTTGGCCAGAAAGAAGAGAGTGCCCTCCAATCTATCACATCCATTCAAGAGTATGCTGGTACCATTGCCTGCGATCCCAAAAAGATTAATGCAGCATTCAGGAAGTTCTACTCTGGGTTGTACAGGTCAGAGGGCTGTAAGGACTGATTGGCAAAGATGAAGTCCTTTTTTAAGACTTTAGACCTCCCAGGTGTAACATCAGAGCAGGCGTCTCTTTTGAATGTCCATCTGTCAATCCAAGAAGTACAGGAGGTGGTGAGGCAGCTCCACAGTGGTAAAGCACCCGGCCCAGATGGATTTCGGAGTGAGTTTTATAAGGAGTTCATAGACATGCTGGCCAGGCCAATGTTGGATATGTACAATTATTTGTATAGGCAGGACTGCCTCCCATCCTCTCTGAGAGAAGCAAATATTTCTCTTATTCTCAAGAGAGGGAAAGCCCCAAAGGATTGCACTTTGTATAGGCCCATATCGTTATTCAGCATGGACTTTACAATTTTGTCAAAAATGCTGGTGTTGATGCTGGATAAGGTCTTGCCCTTCATTGTGAAAGAGGACCAGACAGGTTTTATTAGGGGTCGCAGGTCCTCTAATAATATGAGGAGAGTGCTAAATATAGTTCAGGTGTGCCAGCAAGGGTTGATTCTGGGCTTGGTAGTGTATGACCGGGTGGTGCGGCCGTACCTCTTTTATGGAATGGCTTGGCCTTGAAGGGCTCTTTGCCAGGGTGGCAGTGTTGTATTGTGACCCTAAAGCAGTGGTTCCCACGAATGGTATAAGGTCTAACCATTTTAGTATTGGTAGTGACAGGGATGCCCCTTTCACCGTTACTATTTACATTGGTGATTGAGCTGTTGGCAGAGGCCATCTGGAAGGACCCCAATATAACTGCCCTGGAGGTGGGATCAGGAAGGCATAAGATCACCCATTATGCAGATGATGTTCTTCTCTTTCCAACTAACCCGGCGATATCTGTGCTTTGTTTTATACGAGCGATTAATTTATTTGGCTCTTTC
The DNA here is from genome assembly GCF_037043375.1 of Chiloscyllium plagiosum. Classification (NCBI taxonomy): domain Eukaryota; kingdom Metazoa; phylum Chordata; class Chondrichthyes; order Orectolobiformes; family Hemiscylliidae; genus Chiloscyllium; species Chiloscyllium plagiosum. The sequence goes on from NW_028270151.1 coordinate 72,299,853, forward strand.
TTGGGGTATAAAATCAATTTTATGAAATCAGAGGCCATGCCTGTTGGGGTTTTATCAGAGTACCTGAGCTTGGGGCTGGAAACCGATTCCCATTCAGGTGATGACAGGGAGGTTTTCTGTATTTAGGCATTTTTATCACCCCAGCCTTTGATCAATTATATAAAGCTAACTTTGTGCAGTTGCAAGAGAAAATAAGACAGGACCTTTGGTGCTGGTAGGATCTTCAGATATCTTGGTTGGGTAGAATAGCTCTGGTTAAAATTAACGTTCTTCCTCGTTTATTATGCCCCATACGAATGCTCCCTTTGATACGACCCGGGCAGGCGCTACGGAGGCTAAGATTTGGCTCGGCCTTTTCATCTGGCGTCACAGGTGGCCTCTTATTAAGCTTGCCAAATTTCAGCTTCAGTGGATTTTCCAGACTTTAAGAAATACCAACTCAGTTCCCTACTATCCTATGTGGCTGATTGGGCTTGCCAGAACCCGCGGTTAATCTGGCTGGACATCAAGGCCTCCCAGGCAAAATGTTCTTTCATTGACCTGTTGTTCATGGACAAGATGAGGACTGTTACAGACCATTGCAAAAACCCGATTGTCCTTAATACAGTTAAAGCATAGAGAATGATGTAACAAAGGGAGGGCAATTCCCCTTTTACTCCCATAGTAGGATTGGTAGGAATCCGGCCAGGAACGACGAATTCCAGCTTTAGGCTCTGGGAGTCCAGAGGAGTTTCCTGTTTGGGAGACTTATTTGGTGGGGAGGTCATGACATCTTTTCAGCAGCTGAGCCAGAAATATGAAGTATCTAGGAAGGGACCTCTTTTGTTACTTTCAGTTTAGGGACTTTATACAGAAAAAGACTACATTAATGGTTAGTCCCTATAATTATATATGGAGAGGAGAGTGCTTTGGTCTACGGGCACTCTCTCAGTTAATACCCTCTATCATTTATTAGGAGTTAGTGTCTCGAAGGACATCGAGTAGCTGTGTGGAATCTGCGCTCAGGAATTGGAGGTGGACATCTCACCAGAGAAGTAGGAAGATATTTGGGAGAACGTAAGGAAGATTTTGATTTGCAATAGGACACAGTCTATGCAATTGAAGGTACTCCACAGGGTTTATTTGGCACTGGAGCGGCTTACGAAATTTAAGGCAAGAGCATCCCCAGTGTGCCTCAAATGTAAAACAGATGTTGGTACTCTTACTCATTATTTGTGGTCATGCCACAAGCTTTATAGGCATTGGGGTGCTATAGTGAATGTTTTGGAAGGTGTCATGTGAACTGAGGTCAAGGTAGATCTGGTGTCCCTCCTCTTGGGTTTGCCAAACCGCCCCTCTTTGGACATGCATGGGAAGAAATAGTTTAGTATTCTTCCATTATGTGTGAGGAAGAACATTGTGATGAGCTGGGTGTTGGAAAATCCCTCAGGACTCTTGGGGTGCCGTAGGTTAGTTATGGAGCCCATCCCCCTGGACTTCCAGAAAGGTATGGTGCACCAGAGAAAGGAACGTTTTTATAGGAGGTGGCGGCCATTTTTTAACTATATAGGCGCAGACCTATTGGCTATATTGGTCAGGGCCTTTGTGTAGCCCTGAGGGCTGTGTCTGGGGGGCCGGGGACCCCTGGGAGGAAGACTTCTGAACAAATATGAGTTTGCCAACTGATGCTCCCTGTGATGAGGAGCTTTGGTGGGATTGCGCTGAGTATTGTAACATAATGTAATTTAATTTAATTTGCCTTGGTTTAATTTTTTTTTTGATTTAGTTATTTATTGAATTGTAGTTTGTGTCGAGTTTTATTTCCTCCAAAATTGTTTGTGGAGTAGAGTAGTATTTTGTTTACTGTTATTGTTATTATATTGCAAGATTGTTCTATTATTTTGTAGTAATTTTATATTTTTGTAAAAAAATTCAGAATCTTCTTCTCAATAAAAATATTTATAAAAAAAAGAGTCAACGACATTGCTGTGGGTCTGGAGTCACAGGTAGGCCAGACCAGGTAAGGATGGCAGATTCCTTCCCTAAAGGATGTTAGTGACCAGATGAGTTTTCCCTGACAATCAGCTATGTTTCATGGTCATCACTCGACCCTTAATTCCAGATTCTTTATTGAATTCAAATTTCTCCAGAGCAACATTTGAACCCAGGTCCCTAGAACAAGGGCTGAGTTTCTGGATTAATAGTCTAGCGAGAATACCACGTGGCCATTGCCTCCCCAAAAACTAGAAGAACAAGGGCAGCAAATGCTTGGGAGCATCACTTTCTGTAAGCTTTCTTCACTACCATGGACTAACAAGACTTGGAATGATGAGGCCATTCCCTCATTGTCATCAGGTCAGAATTCTTGAACTCCCTTCCTAACAGCACTGTGCGTGTACCCGCACAACATGGAATGCAGTGAATCAAAAGTGTGACTCCCCACTGCTGTCTTAGGGGTGATTAGGAATGGGTAATCAGTGTTGGCATTGCCAGTAATGCTCACATCCTCTGAACAAATGTATAAAACAAATCCCAACTGAACATGTTCTCTGGCCAGAGAAGACTTTGAATTGGCTTTGTTACTATAGTCTGTGGAAATGCTTTAATATTCCTGAAGGAGCTTGGATATGTGGATTTTTAAGGGAACAATGTTGCACCCAGACAGTGAGATCAGAGGTACTTTCTCTCTGTGAAGAGAAAACCCGCTTTAGTAAAGGGAGGAGCTCCTTCTGAGCTGCTTATGGAAATGGAGTATGGGGACAGAGAATCAAAACAGAATTCAAGGAGGGTAGGAGAATTCTTACGCATGTTGTGGATTTAGGGAACACTCCTCCAGCTTTCAGGTGAACCAGGAACGTGAGAGACATCTGCTTTTCATCACTTCATTGAATTGAATTAGCTTTATTGTCACATGTATGTAAGTGAAGAGTCTACAAGTTGCACTTATTGTGTCATCTTAGGTAGAGATACCTCGGTATAGAAACTTAAGTATTTGGCATAAAATTTTTTAAAAATCCACCATATGAAAGAAAAGGAAAAGTTAAAAATTAAAAATAAAAATACATAATTTACAATCCTTTCACCCCGGTCCGTGTCAGCATCCAGTCTCCAGACCACACCAGACCAAGTCTCTAGACCACATTGGACCAAATCTCTAGACCAATCCAAGTCCCAAGAGTACACCAGTCCAAATCCCCAGACCACACCAGCCCAAGACCCCAGACCACACCAGACCAAGTCCCCAGACCACACCAGGCCAAGTTTCTAAACCATACCAAGCCAAGTCTTAGACTACACCAGTCCAAGTCCCCAGACTATATCAGGCGAAGTCACTAGACCACACCAGTTCAAGTCTCCAGACTACACCAGACCAATTCTCTAGACCACACCAGTTCAAGTCCCCAGACTACACCAGGCCAATTCTCTAGACCACATCAGTCCAAGTCCCCAGACCACACTGGTCAAGTCTCCAGACCACCCCAATCCAAGTCCCACGACCACACCAGGCCAAGGCTCTAGACCACAACAATCCAAGTCCCATGACCACACCAGGCCAAGTCTCTAGACCACACCAGGACAGGTCTCTAGACCATGCTGGGCTTCGAAACTCAAGGCCTCATCTCCAGTCCATGATGGGGACTCACCTCCTTGTGATGGCCTCCAGTCTGGGGACTTGCCTCCAGTTCAGGATAAGGACTTGCCTCCCAGCACCTGCCTCAAATTCAGTATAGGGACTGCCTCCAGTCTGTGTGCCAACTCACCTCCATTTCTGACTAATTCCATTTGAGTAAGTTTAAATGTTTTTTAAAAACGTTTTATAAGTGCCTAAACTACAAAGCAAAGGACTATCTGGTCGGAGGGTTCAGGTGAAACAAGCATGCTTGACCACCTGAAATCTGTTCACCTCTGTCCTGTTATGGGCCAAGTTGTTTTATATGAGAAAGTAAGGCAAATCAGTAATTGCGCACAGCAATGTACTTGGGTGTCGTGCCTATTATACTGAGTATTATACTGGATATTCATGGAAGCAGTTACAGGTAAATATCAGGCTAGCATCGAGGAAAGATGTGTGAGAGAGACATGGAGTGTTTGGGTGATAAACGTTTGTACAATTTGCTAGTGTGTTAATGGATGGTGAAAAACTCTGGTACATTGCAGTGAGAGAGGCTGATCAAATGACATGCAGAAGCTGTAATGTGTCCATTGATTATGTGAGGTCACTGATTTTCTTTCAGCACTGCTGTCAGCTCCCCAGGGCCAGGTTCTCCTTAACCACCAGCGCCCAGTCTCTTCTTAAGCTTAATGGACCTCTTGCCTTCAGTTTTCTCTTCCTTTTCACTGACTGTACCAATGTCTCCAAAAGTATATCAGAAAACCTATCTTGGCCATTGCTTCATTTTTGTACAATTTGTTCCTCTCTGTGTGTTCCTCTCGACAGTTTGCATGACTTCTGTACACTGAGTGCAGATTCCTTTTACGAAGGTTAGACTTACTTTAAGATGTGCAGGTGAGCCAAAGCTAATGCTAGCAACGCATAGTGTTGGGTCACTTTCCAAGCATGTAGCTAGTGAGATTGCATGCATATGGTGAAGGATAATGGTATAATGTCACTATTGCAGTAATCTGCACCCCCAGGCTAATGTCCCAGGAACATAAGTTTGGATTCAACCATGACAGATGGTGAAACTTGAATTCCCTGAATTATCTGGGAGATAAAGTAAGTTCAATGGTGACCATGAAATCACTGTAAAAATCCATCTCATTCAGAAATGTCCTTCAGGGAAAGAAATCTGCCAACCTCAGCTGGTCTAGCCAACGAGTGACAACAATGAGTTTGTTTCTTAACTGACCCCTGGCCAATTAAGGATAGGCAATAAATGCCGGCTTAGCCAGTGACACCCATATCCCATAACCAAATGCGAAAAGATGTTTGACTCAACATAACTGGGCCCAGAGTGAGCACAACCCCACATTATTACAACCAGGCCTTGATATAAACCTTTCCCATGTTTCATTCAGCAAAATGTTTCATCTCAAATTTCATGTGGCCAGAAATCACTCAGTAAAACTTCCTGATGTATTTCCTGTTGTCTCTAACTGCCTGCCGACTAAGGGGGTCATTACCCTGCTAACTACTGTGGTAATGTGCTATCAGTGGTTGATCCACCAAGCAGCTTTGCACTTCAATTACATGGAGTTGTTCTTTTGCTGCAGTTATCTACTGTGGGGCTCTGACAGTAAAATTATGAGATGAAGTCTGCAACAAAATTGCTTGATAGGCTTCACAATACACATGATTTAAAAATTAACATATACATAAGAAAGATCTGAAGGTCTTGTAATAAAGTTGACAGTTATGAAACATTTATGCACTTGTTGTGCAAACACCTTAAAAGATGCCCTCTCGTGATTCTTGCGTGCTCTTTATTCTGCATTCAGTGAGACCTGTTGATGGAATTAACCCTTCGATAACATGCACAATTTTAATATATTCCAACAGTGAATGCACTTCAAATGTACTTCATAAGCTGTAAACTATGGAATATCCTGAGTTCATCAAAAATACTGCGTAAAAGCAAGTCAGGAAATCCCTACAGTGTGGAAGCAAGGCATATGGCCCATCAAAATTGCACTGATCCTCTGTAGAGTATCCCACCTAGACCACCCCCACCCCCACCCCCCACTACCCTACCTCTGTAACCCCGCATCTCCCATGACTAATCCACCTATCCTCCACATCCCTGGACACTACGGGCAATTTAGCATGGCCAATCCACCTGACCTACACACCTTTGGATTCGGGGAGGAAACCAGAGCACCCAGAGGAAACACATGTCAACGGAGGAAGAATGTACAAACTCCACACAGAGAATCACCTGAGGACAGAATCGAACCCAGATCCCGGGCACTGTGAGGCAGCACTGCTAATCACTGAGCCTCTGTGCCACTCGGTTTGCCCTTTCTCATTTGTTATAGGAAGAAGGCAATCCAACAGCTTTCAGTTGGAGCTGATTGTGCTCTTTTTCTGGCAGCTGTCTTTGTTTGATGTTGAATAATGTATCAGAAATTGATATGAACACACCAGTAACTGTGTAACCTGGCACCATTGTGAGAAGGTCATTTGTACACAGACTGCAGTGGTTCAAGGGGAATTAATCCTACCGACCACCTTTGTAGAGATGAGCAATGAATGTCACTTTGCCGTCATCAATCACATCACTAAAATAGTCTGAGGCCAGATTTAGTCAACGACATATATTGTTTCTCCAAGTTCTTCCCATCTGTCATTTTCCTGATGGTGTTAACTCATTTCTGGATTCTTCTTTAATCTTCTTTGAAATGAAACAGAAAACAATTCAGTTATATCAAACTACACAAGCAGGAGGTTCATCACCTCCTTCTCAGGGATGGATAACAAATACCAACCTTGCCAAAATCACCTGGAAATGGATTTTTAAGAATGACCTCTCCTGTTGTCAGCAGTGAGTAGAACATACTCAATAAAAATCAGCAGTAGGAATGGCAGTTGATTTTTGTCTCTCGCCCAATTTCAGTTTTCCAATACTGTGTAGGCTGAGGTGGCATCCCTCAGCACAGACCACAGATTAAACACTTTGGACATAGATTAGTGAACGCAAGAACAGTTTTGATGTGTAAACCCATTCCCACTTGGAGCTGGTTTGAAAATACAAAAAAGCCCATTTTACATAAGGCCCACGTATCACCAAGAGAAATCCCATTGCTGTGGACAAGATTTGAACATAGGGCCCAGGGCTGATAGGCAATTATCTCAACCAACATTCCACCAATTTCTTAAAAGTTCTGACACTTGCTTTGGAGGAACTGAATAGAAGACGAATCAAATATGGTCTTCAAGTCAGTATTCATCTGAACTGTCATGTACATGATGTGTATGAATAAAGATTGCTAATACTTGAGGCAAAAACACTTTCACACACAATCATAATGATTCATTCAATTGTGACCACTCGAAACTACACGCGATCTTTCTCCATGGGAGCGTCATAGAAACTGTGACTGCTGCTTGGTAGCAACCAACAAATATTGTATCGCAGGGAACAATTTTAGACAGCAGATCCTGCAAAATGCAACCTTTGTGTGTGGTCACAGAGCAACACAGGAAATTGTTTCTATAATTGTACAACAGAGTGATGTTGCTGTACCTGATGTGGGCAAGAAGAATAAACTTTTGCATTACTACATTTACTTACAAAACAACATGCTTGCACCGTAATGAATCAAAATCAAAATGTACATCTCTCGTAGAACAATACCTTATGCCTTTCAAGAAACAAGTAAGGCATTTTTTAATTAATGTGAAACCCATAAATTGTCCATCTGAAAACATCTTTTCAGCTTTAAATGTTTTATGGAGCATTTCACCAAAATGTTTTTTTTTTATTTTTAGCTTAATAAGGTGAATTATTAATAAACTTTTCTTTTTCATTTCAAAACACTGTAACTCCAAATTGGAGACAGTAGTTAGAGGAGTTGTGTGCAACAGTATTTTGAACAGAAGCGTTGAGGGTTTTTGAAAAGTATCCAGTTAACACTTGCACAAATGTGTTGATCTGTGAAACGGATTAGAGATTCTGTTCTGGTTGAACATTGAACTCATTTGCTTGGGGTAAAGACAGACAGAGTAGACAGGGTGTATATTCTCTTTGAATATATGAAAAGATTACCTAACCTAAAATAATCAAAGGAAAACAGAATCTGTTCACTTTGGTATTAGTCGGTGTTGGTGAAGTGAAGGGGTATAGCCCAAAGAAGTACAGAATCTTACATGTTGACATTGCTAGGCCATTCATTAGTGATGACGAAAGTGAGTACTGCCGATGCTGGAGATTAGAGTTGAGAGTGTGGTGCTGGAAAAGCACAGCTGGTCAGGCAGTATCCAAGGGGCAGGAGATTCGATGTTTCGGGCAAATGCCCTTCATCAGGAAGGGCTTTTGCCCGAAACGTCGATTCGCCTGCCATTCATTAGTGATATCAAGGAACAAATTTCTTGTATGTTTGATACACTCTCCCCTAACTGTATTAAGCACCAGACAACTGAAAATTTTGAAACTGAAATTGTTAGGTTATTGCTAGGCAAGAGCACAAAAGCTGTCAAAACATTCCTGAGCTACGGAACAATAATAATCTAAATGAACAGTTGTGAAAGCACAAATTGATTAGGTGTATTCCTATGTTCTTTTATTTCCAAATTGCTGAGAGGAACTTTATCACATAGCAATTTTTTCACATTTTTTGTTATTCTTTCAAGAGATGTGACCATTGCTGTTAAGTCAGCATGTAATTTTTGTCCCCAGCGCCCATGAGCTGGATGGCTTTCTTGGTCTTTTCAGAGAACACTTAAGAGTCAATCACATTGCTGTGGGTCTGCAATCACATTTAGGCCAGGTCAAATAGACAGCAGATTTTCTTCCTTACAGAGCATCATTGAACCAATTGAATTGTTACAACAATCAATGAAAATGTCGAGGTCACTATTACTAAGATTAGCTTTCTTCTTTTTTTGATTTGGAGGTGCCAGTGTTGGACTGGGGTGGACAAAGCTAAAAAATCACACAACACCAGGTTATAGTCCAACAGGTTTATTTGGAAGCACTAGGTTTTGGAGCACTACTCTTTCATCAGGTGGTTAAAGAGAAGCGCTCTGAAAGCTAGCGTGCTTCCAAATAAACCTTTTGGACTATAACTTGGCGTTGTGTGAATTTTAACTTTTTTGTTTAAATGTATTCCTTTTGTGGACGTCGGCATTGCTGACTGGCCAGAATTTATTACCTAGTTGCTCTTGAGAAGGTGGTGGTGAGCTACCACCAGCTGTAGGTTGACCCACAATGCCGTTATGGAGGAAATTCCAGAATTTTGACCCAGTAATAGTGAAGGAATGACGATATATTTCCAAGTCAGGGATAATGAGTGGTTTGGAGAGGAACTTGGAAATAGTGCTCCCATATACCCGTTGCCCTAGTCCTACGAGATGGAAGTGGTCGTGGTTTGGAAGGTGCTGTCTGAGGATCTTCAGTGAGGTTCTGCAGTGCATCTTGTAGATAGTACACACTGCTGCTATTGAGAACTGATGGTGGAGGGGGTGGATGCTTGTGGATGTGGTGCCAATCAAGTGGCTGCTTTGTCCTGGATGGCGTCAAGCTTCTTGACTGTTGCTGGGGCTGCACTCATCCAGGCACATGAGGAGTATTCTATCCCCTCCTGACTTGTACCTTGTAGATGGTGGACAGGCTTTCAGGAGTCAGGAGGTGTGTTATTTGCCACATTATTCCTAGGTTCTGATTTGCTCTTGTAGCCATTATGTTTAGGTGGTGAGTCCAGTTGAGCTTCTAATCAATGATAACTGCCAGGATGTTGATCATGGGGATTCAATGATGGTAACACCATTGAATACCAAGGGCCAGTGGTAAGATTGTCTCTTATTCATGGTCTGAGCCACTCTTAGTGGTAGGCATTGAAATCACCCACCCACCCAGAGGACATTTTCTGCCTTGCTATTTTCTGTGCTTACTCCAAGTGTTGTTCAACGTGGAGGAGTGCAAATTCATCTGCTGGGGGAGGATGGTGTGTGGTTTCCTTGCTCATGTTTAATCTGAAGCCACAAGACTTCATGGGGACCAGAGTCAATGTTGAAGACTCCCAGAACAACTCCCTCCCAACTGTATACCACTGTGTCGCTATCTCTCCAGGGTAAGTCCTGCCAGTGAGACAGGACATATCCAGGGATGGTGATGGTGATGTCTGGGACATTATTTCACAGTTTGTGCGAAGATTTGTAGCTCGGGTGCTCGTTGTTGTGGTTCTGTTCGCCGAGCTGGAAGTTTTTGTTGCAAACGTTTCGTCCCCTGGCTAGGCGACATCATCAGTGCTTGGGAGCCTCCTGCGAAGCACTTCTTTGATGTTTCCTCCGGTGTTTATAGTGGTCTGTCCCTGCCGCTTCCGGTTGTCAGTTTCAGCTGTCCGCTGTAGTGGTTGGTATATTGGGTCCAGGTCGATGTGTTTGTTGATGGAGTTTGTGGATGAATGCCATGCCTCTAGGAATTCCCTGGCTGTTCTCTGTCTGGCTTGCCCTATGATAGTAGTGTTGTCCCAGTCGAATTCATGTTGCTTGTTGTCTGCGTGTGTGGCTACTAAGGATAGCTGGTCACAACAACTACTTGCAGATATCAACACCTACCAAATGAAGGAATTTGACCCCACACCACAACTCACCAATAGGATAAATAACACACTAAGGAATCTACAAAAAAACGGACAGATAACCAGAGCTGACCTACAAAGAATGAAACCGGAAAGCAACAACACCCCCAGATTCTATGGATTACCTAAAGTACACAAACCAGACATCCCACTCAGACCCATAGTATCACTACCAGGGACACCATCATACAAACTGGCCAAAGAACTACAACAGAAACTGAAACACCTGGTCAGCGGATCCAAACACTCTATACAATCAACACAGGAATTCTTGGACATCATCAGAAATATACACATAGACAAAGAAGAAACCATGATATCATTCGACGTGACGGCACTGTTCACTTCGATTGACAAAACCCTAGCCAGAGAAACAATAGCCAACCTACTGGACATACAGAACAGAAAACAGGACGCTGAACCTATCAACAAAGACGGCATACTTAAACTACTGGACTTGTGCCTCACAACACACTTCACATTCAACAACCAGATATACGAACAAATCAACGGAACACCCATGGGATCACCAATCTCGGGACTCATAGCAGAGGCAGTTATGCAAAGGTTAGAACAAACAGTCCTACCACAAATTCAACCCAAACTCTGGGTCAGATATGTCGATTACACGTTTGTAATCATTAAAAACATGGAAATAGAAAAAACACACCGGATCATCAACACCACACTCACAGGAATCCGATTCATGAGAGAAGAAGAAAAGGATAGCCAACTCCCATTCCTAGACGTGATGGTACAGAGAACACCGAACGGAGAATTCACTACAAGGGTATACAGGAAAGCCACACACACAGACCAAGTCCTAAACTATAAAAGTAACCACCCCAACACACACAAACGAAGCTGCATCAGGACACTATTCAGAAGGGCCACAACACACTGCAGCACACCAGAACTGCAAAAAGAAGAAGAGGAACACCTATACAAGGTATTCGCCAAAAACGGATGCCCGCGCAACTTCATCAACAGATGCCTAAGAGAAAGACCACAGAAGGAGGACATACCACAACCAAAAGGACTAGCCATACTACCATACATCAGGAGCATCTCGGAACTGACTGCCAGACTACTGCGACCCCTAGGACTCATAACGGCACACAACCAACAGCCACGCTCAGACAACAACTCACCAGAACGAAGGACCCAATACCCAACATGAGCAAAACGAATGTAGTGTACAAAATACCATACAAGGACTGCACAAAACACTATATAGGACAAACAGGAAGACAGCTAACAATCCGCATACATGAACATCAACTAGCCACGAAACGACACGACCAGCTATCCTTAGTAGCCACACACGCAGACAACAAGCAACATGAATTCGACTGGGACAACACTACTATCATAGGGCAAGCCAGACAGAGAACAGCCAGGGAATTCCTAGAGGCATGGCATTCATCCACAAACTCCATCAACAAACACATCGACCTGGACCCAATATACCAACCATTACAGCGGACAGCTGAAACTGACAACCGGAAGCGGCAGGGACAGACCACTATAAACACCGGAGGAAACATCAAAGAAGCGCTTCGCAGGAGGCTCCCAAGCACTGATGATGTCGCCTAGCCAGGGGACGAAACGTTTGCAACAAAAACTTCCAGCTCGGCGAACAGAACCACAACAACACTATTTCACATTTATTAATTCATAAATTCCATCATCTTCCACGGTTGGAACCCATGTTCCCAGAAAATAAGCCTGGACATCTGGAATACTAGCCTCGTGATATTAGCAAGACCCTACCATCTCTTCAAAATATTCAATGTATATTTTACTTAATTTCCAATAAGCTGATCTAAAACAAAACCTATTACCAGTTAAAAGGCTACATTCTAGCATGTACTAATCTTTCGAGAAAAACAAACTGGCCCAAAATGCAGTTTAGTATTGGAGTAAAATGCCAGCAGATGATTGATCCTTATTTAACATAGCATTGGCCATTCCAACCTTTGGCTAAATTGGACAAAAAAGATGGTAAAAAGGAATGATTAAAAAAAGACTAATTTAACTTAAGGACTTTGACAATAGCTAGGAAAGAAGCAGAATAAATCTGTTAGTGTGGTTCTGCTATCAAATTCTGCACACTCTCCCCAAGTTTTATACCTTTCTTGATGTATTACTAAAGTATTTAGCAAGTCTAATGTAACATCTAGTAAAAAGGGATTTTAATCCATGACTGGCTTTATTTTTGTGTGTTTAGTGAAGGGCAGAGGTATGAAATATTAGTACAGGATTGACAGTAACAAGGAATTTCTTGCCTAAGGAAATAAATGTCAAAGGCACTGGTGGGAATATCAGAGTGGATCAGGAGAGTACAAAGACTGTCTGAGTGAATGCGTACACATAACTTGCAACATGTAATTTCATAGACAATGGGTTCCTTTCAATTCAGCTGGCTAACTGGGCATAATGGAACAGACTGCTGTACAGTGCATGTAGGTAGGCATTAGTAAAAGTAATAAAAGTAAAGCAGATCTGCCAGCGAAAGTAGGACTTGCCTTTTCATAGTATTTCTCATAACTTTAGAATGCCCCACATCACTTTAGACCAAATGAGGAATTTCTGAAGAGTAGGCACAAGTAACAGCTAGAGAAATGTGGAAGAGAATTTCTGCTCTGTTTCACCAACACTCGTAAGTAACTATCAAACAGTCTGGTTTGGTTTTCAGTAATATCAGTTAAGGAATAAGTGCTGGGGAGAACCACCTCACTGTTTCTCAGTAGGTTTACATCTACTTCAGATGGCAGATGAAAGCTTGGTTTTAAAAACCTTCTGTAAGATGACACCTTTGAAAGTGCAGGATTCCCCAAATACTGCAGTGAAGTGTCAGTCTGGTTTATGTGGCATTTAAACTCATGATCTTCTATCTCAGAGGCAACACTGATACCACAGAGTGAAAGCTAGCTTTTTTACGATCTGCAATTCAGAACTGCCCAATTGCTTTAACGTTGATAGAACAAGCCTCCTCCAATGTCTGTAATGGTAATTTGTGAGGAAGCCACATTGTTGCGTGTTGTATTGCTCAATTAAAGAGATAAACTAAAATCTCCATTGCATCATGGAGGCTTTTCTTAATCAAATTGATGGGGTTGCAGGGTGAAGAACATTATTGCTTCTAAATACATGAGGCCATCAATAGATTAAGGAATACGTCATTATTAATGTTCATAAAGTATAAAAGTGTTACATTTTAACGGTCATTCTTGGGCAGCAAAATAATAAATTATCAGTAATAATATAAGGTCTCATTTTTGTGAAGTAACTACTTATTTGGCACATTATTGAATGCCTTTAGAAATCCAAATGCACCATGCCAATTGAGAATCCATTATCCTTGCTGAAGAAAATCCAATAGTTTTCTCAAAGATGCTTTCCTTTTCACAAAGCCATGTTGACTCATCCTGACTCTGTCATAATTTTCTAAATATCCCACTATTAATTCACCAAAAATGGATTCAAGGATTTTCTTTAAGATAGATGTTAGACTAACTGGATCATAGCTTCCTGCATCTGTCTCACTCTTTTCCTGAACAGAAATCCTATATTTGCATTTTTAAATGCATCGAGATCTTTCATGAATCCAGGGAATTGTGGAAGATGATCATCAATGCTTCCACTAGGAAGGCAGTCCTCTTAACACCTTTGGACACAAGCCATCAGGTAACTTGACATTCTTCTGTTTTCCAGAAATATCTTCCCCATTGATCATAATTGGCTTAAAATTCTTCCCTCTTTTCTCTCTTGATTTTCAACTATATTTAGGATGCTTTTTGTGCCTTCTACAGAGAAGACTGAGAAAGAATACTTGCTCAACACTCCTTATATTTCTTTGTCTCCTATTAATAATTTCTGAGGCTCATGTGCTAAGGGATCAACATTCACTTTGAGTTCCTCTTTCTCTTTTGCATACCCATACGTACTGTCTTTTTATATATTCCAGCTAGCTTTCTGTCATTACTTAATTCATATTTTATTTAATCATCTTATCAGGTTTCTAAAATTAGTCTAATCTTCTGACTTAAATTTAACCTTCAGAGTATTGTATATGTTTTCTTTCAATTGGAAGCTATCCTTAAACTTCCTCAGCTGGCCAGAGCATGCATCCTTTTCATAGATCTTTTCTTTCTCACCTTTGTTGTCAAAATGCTTGCTGCTGATTCTCTATTGACCAAACTTGGCCCAGTTTATTTTAGTCAACTCTGTTTTCAAACCATTGTAATTTCCTTCCATAATCTTAAAATTAATCTTAGATTGACATTTCACATCCATATATTGAATGAAATGTGATAATGTTATGATTACTGCTGCCTAGAGAATCTTCAATTATGAGATCAATATTTAATGCCTTCTCATTATATGTCACAAGATCAAAACAGCTTGTGACCTAGTGGGACATTGAGAGTATATTGCCCTCAACAATTGTCTTAAGTACGTTATGAACTCATCCTTCTTACTGCATTTACCAAATTAATTTGGCCAATCTATATAAAGATTAAAATCGCCCATACCTCTCATATTACATTTCTTATAAGCCCTTTTCCATGAATATTTTGTTGCAAAGTAAAACCACAGCTCGTGAACCTATAAAATGACTTGTTTCCTTTGCTATGTCTTATCTTCCACAAACTAATTGTGCACCTTGCTCTCCTGATCCAAGATCATCTGTCACTGCTACATTAATCTCAGAGTTTAAATTAAAATGTTAGTCCACTACCTCTTACTTTTCTCTTGTCCTTCAGGACTGCAAAATATCCTTTAATATTCAGATACCAGCTGAGGTCACCTGGCAACCTTGCCTTTGTATTGCCTATCAGATCAACTGATTACTGCTTACTGATTTCTATTTGCACATTCGTATACAGATCATTCTGTTATAACATACGGTTATTTGCCACAAATTCGCTGTAACACGATTGATGAATTGGGGATGCTACTTGGAAAGTGTAAACTTTTAAAATGAGTGCTGGCTGTAATGCAATTCCATTGTCAATACTTTAAACACTGTCTCTAAAGTGTGACTTTTATATAACGCGGGGAGGCACAAGATCGCAACCATCACATAATAGAATAACTGTCTGTATCTGTTTTGTTACAATTGCTGTGTACATTTAGTTACAGAGACTTGAATTCAATTTTTTAGCCATCATTCCATGTGAACTTTATCTGCTGGTACACTCTTAACTTTCTACACTCTGTCCTTGTTATCACACTCCAGTTATTCTATCCTATATCATCACCTTGCTGTATTGCTTTATCCTTTTTGTAAAACTTAGCAAAAGTCTCTTTCTGTGATCCTTCTCCACATTCTCCTCCACCCAATGCCCCACACCCACAATTTTCTTTTAATGCCCACTCCACAGCTCTTGATCCACAGTGCATATGACATTGAAAAACAGCTTGGTTCAGGTCAAGACAGTCCTAAAGGAAAAGCTTACTCACTCATCAGTACTAGTGGTAGTGTGGCATGAATGGAAAACTATTCCTCCCACACCAATCTTTAAAGACATGTAATCCCCTGATCTTATTTATCCTTCACCAGTTTGCTCATGGTTAAGATCGTAGCAGTAAGTCTGTTTTTCAATTTAGGCCATAGCTACTCATCGGTTCCAAGAAGAAGTCATTTCCTAGCCATGTGCCTTTGACGTCCATGCAGAACCACAACTAATGGATCCTCCCAATGACCTCGATAAATTCCTCTGCTTTCCAGACCCTGGTCAAAGCAGGCTACACAACCTTTGGGACTTCATGCCCTCAGTTGCAGAGAGGAGTATCCACCCACTTAATCCCCACCCCCAATTACATTCTGTCGTTCTTCAACTTAGAATTTGTAAAATTGTGGCAGTGCATTACAAAGTGTCCAATATTGTCATGGTGTGAGTTTGCAACATGGAGTTAAAAGAGGAACAACGCAACAATGCAAACAATGGAAAATTAAAAACCACACAACTCCAGGTTATAGTCCACCAGGTTTAATTGGAAGCACACTAGCTTTCAGAGCGAGTGTGACTACCACCTGATGAAGGAGCACCGCTCCGAAAGCTAGTGCTTCCAATTAAACCTGGTGGACTATAACCTGGTGTTGTGTGATTTTTAACTTTGTACACCCCAGTCCAACACCGGCATCTCCAAATCATGGAAAATTAGGAGGACTAAACGCTCTGCACTGCCAAGTATTTATAGCAACTTGTATTAACTAAGTCCTATATACGGAATTGTCAGGGTCTCCATGGAAATGAGATTTGGTGTTGTTATAAAAGGTTTAAGATGCTGCAATGACTACAAACATGCATAAATTCAGTCTAAGCATACTGTTCTCTATAGATAACTGACTGGTGAATATTTGCCACATATTCCGAAGCCTTCCCATGCTAAATAAAGTCAATATCGACTGTCATAATTGTCGCAAAGAATGGCTCAACCATAGGGTTACTGCAGCTTTTGAAACAATACTCCAAATATTAGTCAACCCTCATCGGGAAAGCAAAGATATGGAGAGTGTGTTGTTGGAAGGTGATTTCCTTCTCTTTACACTCTGAAAACTGAAAGCCCTTTGTGGCTTTTAAAATACATGCATTCTCACTTTCAACCAATGTCTGAAAAAATAATTTTCTGCACCTTTTCAAAGCAGAATATTGTTAGCATTTGAAAACATGAACAACAGGTATGTGTCTTATAATCTTATTCTCCACAACCACCTGATGAAGGAGCAGCGCTCCGAAAGCTAGTGCTTCCAAATAAGCCTGTTGGACTATAACCTGGTGTTGTACGATTTTTAACCAGGTAGGTATATTCTTTTAAAAACAACTCAAAACCTTGAGAAGCTATTCAGTCAGGTTCAGGAAGACCAAATGGTGGTTGATTCTATGAGTTCACATTGCATTAGACAGGATATGCTTTTGATCAGTTCTTAGTATGTGGTAGTTTTACATTTATAAGATTTTTTTGTGCATTGCGACAAAATTAAACACAGGTTTTAAAAAAACACACACACACTAAACTCAACAAGCTTGAAACAAAAAAACACCTATTCGGTTCACAGTATCATCTAGTTCCTGGTTTTAAATTGGGAATTCATCAAGAGTACAGTCACACAACAATGTTAAATATCATTTTGGATCTCATTTGGAGCTTCTTAGTGTTTTGGGATTTCTCTGATTAACGTAAATGCGAATGTGCAAAAACTTTAAGAGGAGGAAAAGACAAGCTTCCAGAGAGACCTGCCCCGCATTCAAGTATCTGGAACATCCTGGCTATCCAATTAATATGCAATCCCAGGATCCAAAACAGACTGGGCAGAAGTGCAAATCTGTCTCCAAATCGCCTGGGTACTCGAGTGGACAGAACCAGTGAGGTGCTGAGGCTCCAAACACAGGCTGGTTCTCTCTTGCAATTGCCACAGATAGGCTCAGAAGGGAGAAAGGATGAAGCTCTAATGCAAACAGGAAGTGAAGCTGCTGAGTATGGGACTGAGCCCAATGGGGCAATGGGCCAAGGCTGAGGTGCAAAGCCAGCAAGGTTTGGGGGCATGAGGATGCTGAGGATGGAAGGGAGGTCACAGGCCTGCAGGCGAGGGTGGAGGTAAGCATTCAATATGGGGAAAGAGGCGCTGCAAAGTGGGGACGTGGTAGTTTATTGTTGCAAAAGGAGAGTAAAGTGCTGTAAATTGGGAAGTGGGACAGAGAGAAGCTGCAAAGGAGAGAAGCAGTTTTATACTTTACTACAACATAATACTCAGCTAACTGGGACCAGGAAACATCAGGTAATGAATTCCTTGCAAATTAATGTAGAGTCTCTAAATTAAACTGCAAAAATTCAGGAGCTACCAAGGAGGGAACTTATAGATCACACTATTGTAATGAACACTGCATCAGTTGTATGCCAACTTCTTGTTATGCACTTTATAAAGCTCTGCAAAGTCGCCCCTCAACCTCGTATGCTCTAGGGAAAAAAGTCACATCCTATTCCGAGCATAAGAGGTACAATTTTGGCGTCATCTGCAAACTTACTAACTGTACCTCTTATATTCACATCCAAATCATTTATGTAAATGAAAAAACTAGAGGACCCAGCACCGATCCTTGTGGTACTCCACTGGTCACAGGCCTCCAGTCTGAAAAACAACCCTCCACCATCACCCTCTGTCTTCTACCTTTGAGCCAGTTATGTATCTAAATGGTTAGTTCTCCCTGTATTCCATGAGATCTAACCTTGCTAATCAGTCTCCCATCGGGAACCTCGTCGAATGCATTACTGAAGTCCATATAATCACATCTACTGCTCTGCCCTCATCAATCCTCTTTGTTCTTTCTTCAACAAACTCAATCAAGATGTGTGAGACATGATTTCCCATGCACAAAGCCATGTTGACTATCCCTAATCAGTCCTTGCCTTTCCAAATACTTGTACATCCTGTCCCTCAGGATTCCCTCCTCAACAACTTTCCCACCACTGAGGTCAGGCTCACCAGTCTATAGTTCCCTGGCTTGTCTTTACCACCCTTCTTAAACAGTGGCACCACATTTGCCAAACTCCAGTCTTCCGGCACTTCACCTGTGACTATTGATGATACAAATATCTCAGCAAGAGGCCCAGCAATCACTTCTCTAGCTTCTCACAGAGTTCTCGCGTACACCTGCTCAGGCCCTGGGGATTTATCCACCTTTACCTGTTTCAAGACATCCAGCACTTCCTCCTCTGTGATATGGACATTTTGCAAGATGTCACCATCTATTTCCCTACAGTCTTTATCTTCCATATCCTATTCCACAGTAAATACTGATGCAAAATATTCATTTTAGTATCTGGCTCCACACAAAGGCCGCCTTGCTGATCTTTGAGGGGCCCTATTCTCTCCCTAGTTACCCTTTTGTCCTTAATATATTTGTAAAAACCCTTTGGATTCTCCTTAGTTCTATTTGCCAAAGCTATCTCATGTCCTCTTTTTGCCCTCCTGATTTCCCTCTTAAGTATACTCCTACTTCCTTTATACTCTTCTAAAGATTCACTCGATCTGTCCTGTCTATACCTGACATATGCTTCCTTCTTTTTCTTAAACAAACCCACATTTTCTGTATTCATCCAGCATTCCCTATACCTACCAGCCTTCCCTTTCACCCTGACAGGAATATACTTTCTCTGGATTCTTGTTATCTCATTTCTGAAGGCTTCCCATTTTCCAGCCATCCCTTTACCTGCGAACATCTGCCTCGAATCAGCATTCAAAAGTTCTTGCCTAATACTGTCAAAATTGGCCTTTCTCCAATTTAGAACTTCAACTTTTAGATCTGGTCTATCCTTTTCCATCACTATTTTAAAACGAATAGAATTATGGTCAGTGGCCCCAAAGTGCTCCCCAACTGACACCTTAGTCACCTGCCCTGCCTTGTTTCCCAAGAGTAGGTCAAGTTTTGCACCTTTACGGGCGGCACGGTGACACAGTGGTTAGCACTGCTGCCTCACAGCCTCAGAGACACAGGTTCAATTCCCGTCTTAGGCAACTCTTTGTGTGGAGTTTGCACAGTCTCCCCGTGTCTTCGTGGGTTTCCTCTGGGTGCTCCGGTTTCCTCCTACAATCCAAAAATGTGCAGATTAGGTGAATTGGCCATGCTAAATTACCCATAGTGTTAGGGGAAGGGGTAAATGTAGGGGAATGGGTCTGGGTGGGTTGCGCTTCGGTGGGTCGGTGTGGACTTGTTGGGCCGAAGGGCCTGTTTCCACACTGTAAGTAATCTAATCTTCTCTAGTAGGTACATCCACATACTGAATCAGAAAATTGTCTTGTACACACTTAACAAATTCCTCTCCATCTAAACCTTTAACACTATGGCAGTCCCAGTCTATGTTTGGAAAGTTAAAATCCCCGACCATAACTATCCTATTATTCTTACAGATAGCTGAGATCTCCTTACAAGTTTGTTTCTCAATTTCCCTCTGACTATTAGGGGTTCTATAATTCAATCCCAATAAGGTGATCATCCCTTTCTTATTTCTCAGTTCCACCCAAATAACTTCCCTGGATATATTCCTGGGAATATCATCTCTCAGCACAGCTGTAATGCTATCCCTTATCAAAAATGCCACTCTCCCTCCTCTTTTGCCTCCCTTTCTATCCTTCCTGTAGCATTTGTATCCTGGAACATTAAGTGCCAGTCCTGCCCATCCCTGAGCCATGTTTCCGTAATTGCTATGATATCCCATTCCCATGTTCCTAACCATGCCCTGAGTTAATCTGCCTTCCCTGTTAGGCCCCTTGCATTGAAATAAATGCAGTTTAATTTATTAGTCCGACCTTGTCCCTGCCTGCCCTGACTGTTTGACTCACTTCTGTTCTCAGCTGTACCCGTCTCAGACTGATGTCTTTCCTCACTATCTCCCTGAATCCCACACCCCGACCTTACTAGTTTAAATCCTCCCGAGCAGTTCTTGCAAATCTCCCTGCCAGTATATTAGTCCCCTTCCAATTTAGGTGCAATCCATCCTTCTTGAAGAGGGCCCTTCTACCCCAAAGGAGATTCCAATGATCCAAAAATGTGAATCCTTCTCCCATACACCAGCTCCTCAGCCATGCATTCATCTGCTCTATCCTCCTATTCCTGCCCTCACTAGCTCATAGCACTTGGAGTAACCCAGATATTACTACCCTTGAGGACCTCCTTTTTAAATTTCTACTTAACTCTCTGTAATCTCCCTTCAGAATCTCAACCTTTTCCTTTCCTATGTCGTTGGTTCCAATGTGTACAATGACCTCTTGCTGGCCCCTCTCCCCCGTGAGAACATTCTGCACCCTCTCTAAGACATCCTTGATCCAGGCACCAGGGAAACAACACACCATTCTGCTTTTTCTCTGCTGGCCACAGAAATGTCTGTCTGTACCTTGGACTACAGAATCCCCTAACACAATTGATCTCTTGGAAGCCGATGTACCCCTCGTTGCATTAGAGCCAGTCTCAATACCAGAAAATTGGCTGTTCGTACTACGTTCCCCTGAAAATCCATCACCCCCTACATTTTCCAAAACAGCATACCTGTTTGAAATGGGTATATCCACAAAAGACTCCTGCCCTAGGTGCCTACCTCTCTTAACCTTCCTGGAGTTAACCCATCTATGTGACTGTATCTGAGACTTTTCCCCCTTCCTATAACTGCCATCCACCACGTACTGTTGCTGTTGCAAATTCCTCATCGCTTCTATCTGTCTCTCCAACCGATCCATTTGATCTGATAAGATTCCCATCCAACTGCATTTATGGCAGATATAATCCGCAGTAACCCTTAAACTCTCTTTAAACTCCCACATCTGACAAGAAGTACATATCACTGCAAAGGCCATTTTTGCTCCTTCACAATCTACAGACCCAAAAAATAACACCGTCTTATTCCTCTACAGAACACTGCACCAGGTTAAATTAATAGCTATGGCTTGTATTTTAAGTTTAATCAATAGACTTATCTCCAAAAACATATAATCAAGAAATAACCTACTGTGCCCACTACTGCAGCCTTTCTATTGGGCAGACTTAAAATAATGATTAACTTATCTGATTCTGTGCTGTGAACTTCGTCCAAACAGGTTCCTCTAAGATTAGTTGTGAATTTCACTGTTTGTTAATTTTCCCAGACGGACTCGGATGTCCAGTGATATATGAATTCAAACAGCAGATATATTGGTACATTATTGTCTATCATCTACAGAGAGACATTCAAATGACTGCAAATGTAAAGTGGCTCATTTTTTCTGTCATATTGTCCAATTATTGGTGAATAATTGTATTTCACAGTTCATTGCCTGAGGCATAGTGACCACTTCGTAAGGTCAACAGGATTATGTAAGGTAACTTCAGCTTGCTGAAGTGTAGCCACGTGCTTTCTATTTAATACTTTGGCTTGCTTTCAGTTTACTTAGATATTGGGAAGAAAGGAATCACAATTGATGAATATGAATTTAAAAATTTTATCTGAAGTGTCTATGAGCAGAAATGAGCTACTATCACCATCAATTGAGTACTGGGCTAAATTGGTGAGGAGGAAACTGATGAGCAACTCTGGATATCTGTTTGGTGTGTTGGTGACCAGAATTATGCTGGTGAGGTCCAAGGCCTTGGATGAGTCAACCCTCCAGTTTCAGCAGCATTCCAAGCACACTCCTTAAATTAAGGTTCAATTTACAGCCCAGGGAGTGCATTCAGTTTGTTCAAAACCTAAACTTCTGTGCCTAGAGAAAGGACTATGTAATAGCCAACTGACAACTTATTGTGCATGCAGGATTAGCGGATCAGGAAGGGAAGATAATAACTGATGAAAGATAATGATGAGCAGAGCTGACGATTCACTACTGATATATCATAGAGCTGAACATTGATCATCACTGAGGAATGAATAACCATGCAAAACTATGGGCAGCTGTTAAACAGAAGAATGCATATAGGCAGAAATTGATGGAGAAACTGAGCAAGTCTGGCAGTGTCTGAAGAAGGGCCACCAAATTTTGCTTTCTCTCCACAGATGCTGCCAGACCTGCTGAATTTCTCCAGCAATCTCTGTTTCTGGTTTTGGCTCAGATCTTCAGCATTCACAGTTTTTTGTCTTATTTTAGAATTTGTGTAATGTTTGCTCACTCTACCAAAGGTCAAACTCAAAATAGAAGCCTATTAATTATATAATGAATTTAAGGTGTAGGTTTGCTCGCTGAGCTGTAGGTTTGATATCCAGACGTTTCATTACCTGGCTAGGTAACATCATCAGTGGCGACCTCCATGTGAAGCGAAGCTGTTGTCTCCTGCTTTCTATTTATATGTTTGTCCTGGAGTGGGTTCCTGGGGTTTGTGGTGATGTCATTTCCTGTTCGTTTTCTGAGGGGTTGATAGATGGTATCTAGATCTATGTGTTTGTTTATGGCGTTGTGGTTGGAGTGCCAGGCCTCAAGGAATTCTCTGGCATGTCTTTGCTTAGCCTGTCCCAGGATAGATGTGTTGTCCCAGTCGAAATGGTGTTTTTTTTTCCTCCGTGTGTAGGGCTACGAGGGAGAGAGGGTCGTGTCTTTTTGTGGCTAGTTGGCGTTCGTGTATCCTGGTGGCTAACCTTCTTCCTGTTTGTCCTACGTAGTGTTTGTTGCAGTCCTTGCATAGAATTTTGTAGATGACGTTGGTTTTATCCATGGGTTGTACTGGGGCTTTTAAGTTTGTTAGTTTTTGTTTGAGAGTGTTGGTGGGTTTGTGTGCTACTAGGATTCCGAGGGGTCTTAGTAGTCTGGCTGTCATTTCTGAAACTTCTTTGATGTATGGTAAGGTGGTTAGGGTTTCTGGCTGTGTTTGGTCTGCTTGTCATGGCTTGTCCTTGAGGAATCTGCGGACTGTATTTTTTGAATATGTTGTATAGGTGGTTCACCTCTGTTTTCCGAAGTTTGTCTGTGCTGCAGTGTGAGGTGGCTCATTGGAATAGTGTTCTGATACAGCTTCGTTTGTGTGTGTTGGGATGGTTGCTGGTGTAGTTAAGTATTTGGTCAGTGTTTGTCGGTTTTCTGTATACGCAGGTTTGTAGTTCTCCGTTGTCCGTTCTTTCGACTGTGACGTCCAGGAATGCGAGTTTGTTGTCAGTTTCTTCCTCCTTGGTGAACTTTATGCCTGTGAGGGTGTTGTTGATGATGTTAAATGTCTCTTCTATCTTGTTTCGCTTTGTGATGACAAAGGTGTAGTCCTCTGATATAAACATTCAAAATTTTAACATGCATAAGCTATTCACTAAAACGAGATTTGGTTCGGTTTGCTTGCACATTGTCTCACCAAGTTTGTTAGAGTTCCTTGATGAGGTGACCAGGAAGGTTGACGAGGGCAGGGCAGCAGACATAGTGGATAGGGATTTCAGTAAGGCCTTAGATAAGGTTCCACATCATGGGCTGCTCTGGAGGGTTAGATTCCATGAAATCCAAGGGGTACTGAGTACTCAATTGGTTTAATGGTAGGAAGCAGAGGATAACTGTGGAAGGATGCTTGTCAGACTGGATGCCTATGAGTGGTGGAGTTCCTCAGGGATTGGCACTGGGCCCATTGCTGTTTGTTGTCTATATCAATGATGTGGATAAGAATGTACAAGGCATGATTAGTAAGTTTTCAGATTACACCAAAATAGAAGGTATTGCGGACAGTGAGAAAGGTTATCAGAAATTGCAGCAAGATCTTGAACAGCTGGGGAAGTGGGCTGAGAAATAGCAAATGGATTTTAATACAGAAAAGTGTGAGGTCTTGCATTTTGGAAAGTCAAATCAAGGTAAGGGTTTCATAGTGAATGGTAGGGCCTTAAGGAGTGTTGTGAAAGTGGAGGTACCATGGTGTTCAGATGTACAGTTCTATGTAAGTAGAGTCACAGGAAGATAAGACAGTGAAGAAGGCTTTTGGCACACTGGTCTTCATCAGTTAGGGCACTGAGTATAGAAGTTGGGAAGTTATGTTGTAGTTTTACAGGACATTGGTGAGGTTGTACTTGTAGTATTGTGTTCAATTTTGGTCACCTTGCTATGGGGAACATGTTATTAAACCAGAAAGAATGCAGAAGAAGTTTACAAGAATGTTGCCAGGACTCAGGGGTCTGAGTTATTGGGAGAGGGTAGACAAACTAGATTTTCTTTCATTAGAGCATAGGAGACTGAGGGGGTATCATAGAAGTGTATAAGATGGTGGGAGACATGGATAAGGTGAATGCACTCAGTCTTTTTCCCAGAGTTGGTGAATCAAGAACTAGAGGACATCAGGCGAGAGAGGAAAGAATAAAAGGGAACCTGAGGGGGAACGTTTTTTACACATAGGGTGGTGTACACGTAGAATGAGTTGCCAATGGAAGTGGTTGAAGTGGGCGACATTAATGACAATTAAAAGGCATTTGGACAAATACATGGATGGGAAAGGACTAAAAGGGCCAAGTGCCAGAGAAGTGGGTTTAGCAAGGATGGCATGGATCAGGTTGGAGCAAAGGGCCTGCCTCTTTGCTGTAGGACTCTATGACTCTAAGTGTTTCTGAAGTTCTAGTTTCTTCCTACTGTTAAACAGAAAACTAACATTTTGATAGAGAGGTTCGCTTGCTTCTTACGTGAATTCTGTGTACTATAACATACCTAGCTATGCCAGAACAGGCTGAAACATAACACCATCTTAATATTTTTAATTACCTCTTTCTAAAAGAAAATCGACTCCATAGAAAGAGACTAATTTCTCAGAAATTATGAAATGTTTAGGAAACAAAATCATCCCCTTTTCAGAATTATCTTAATTTCTTTTTGGTTTAAAGAGACCTCGCAAATACAAGCTTTTTCAAAGTACAGCATTTGTTACAATTGTTGTACTGTTAAAAGCTGTCAAAATGACTCCAAAATCCAAAATGATGCTTAAAATGATACTTCATTGTGGGTGAACCATGATTTAGATTCATTGGATTGATAATTAATTATCAATTCCATTTCATTTTAATCTTCAATAGAAAACTTCGTAGTATTGGTATTTGGAGCTGCACAGTGTAGTTTAATAACGTGGTGTGAGGTCAACGTATGTTTCTAACTGCGTTTTTAAAGGATCAACCAAGACAAAACTACTTCACTTGATGCTGTAGTGTGTTTATGATGTTGACTGATTTGGTTTAGCCAATGACTCCTGGCAGGAGGAGAGTGTTTTCCAGTATCCTTCTGATGAAGGACTTTCCAATGGAATGGAAGCACCAAGGAATTTCTGATGTAGCTAAGAAGAGATAGGGCCTCTTTAAGATCAACATGGCTGTCTATGTATGGAGATGGTTGAAATAATAAATGAGCATTTTGTGCCAATATTTATTGTGGGGAAGGATAAAGAAGTGAGAGAATTTGAAGAAATAAATAGTGATATCTGGAATAGAATCCATATTGCAGAGGAGGAGATGCTGGACGTTTTAAAACACATAAAGGTGGATAAATCCCCAGGGCCTGACCAGGTGAACCTCAGAACTTTGTGGGAAGCTCAGGAAGTAATTGCTGGGCCCTTTGCTGAGATATTTTGTATTATCAATAACCATGGGTGAAGTGCTGGAAGATTGGAGGATGGTTAAATGGTGCCTTTATTTAAGAAAGGTGGTAATGAAAAGCCAGGGAACTATAGACCTGTGAGCCTTACATCAGTGGTGGGTAAGTTGTTGCAGGGGATTCTGAGAGATGGGATTTACATGTATTTAGAAAGGCAGAACTGATTAGGCATAGTCAACACGGCTTTGTGCATGGGAAATTGTGTCTTTCTAACTTGATTGAGTTTTTTGAAGAAGTGACAAGATTGATGAGGGCAGAGCAGCAGATATTGTCAAATGGACCTCTGCAAAGTGTTTGAAAAGGTTCCGTTTGGTAGACTAGTTAGCAAGGTTAGAGCACTGGAATCCAGGGAGAGCTAGCCAATTGGATATAAAATTGGCTTTAGGATAGAAGACAGAGGGTGGTGGTGGAGGATTGTTTTTCAGACTAGAGATCTGTGTGACGTGTGACAAGGATTGGTGCTGGGTCCACTATTTTTCGTAATTTATATAAATGATTTGGGTGTCAATATAGGAGGAATGGGTGTAAGTTTGCAGATGACACAAAAATAGGTGGTGTATTGGACGATAAAGAAGGTTATCTCAGAGTACAACAGGATCTTGATCAGATGGGCCAATGAGCTGAGGAGT
The DNA here is from genome assembly GCF_037043375.1 of Chiloscyllium plagiosum. Classification (NCBI taxonomy): domain Eukaryota; kingdom Metazoa; phylum Chordata; class Chondrichthyes; order Orectolobiformes; family Hemiscylliidae; genus Chiloscyllium; species Chiloscyllium plagiosum. The sequence continues at coordinate 72,326,766 of NW_028270151.1, forward strand.
GGCAGATGGAGTTTAATTCAGATAAATTTGAGGTGTTGCATTTTGGTAAGGCAAATCAGAACAGGACTTACACACTTAACGACACGGTCTTCGGGAGTGATGCCAAACAAAGAGACCTTGGAATGCAGGTTCACAGCTCCTTGAAGGTGGAGGCCCAGGTAGACAGGATAGTGAAGAAGGTGTTTGGTGCACTGATCTTTATTAGTCAGTGCATTGAGTATAGGAGTTAGGATGTCATGTTGTGGCTGTATAGGCCATTGGTTAGGCCACTTTTGGAATACTGCGTTCAATTCTGTTTTCCTTGCTATAGGAAGGATATTGTGAAACCTGAAAGGGTTCTGATAAGATTCACAAGGATGTTGCTAGGATTGGAGGGTTTGTACTATAGAGAGAGGCTGAATAGGATGGGGCTGTTTCTCCTGGAGTGTCAGAGGCTGAGGATTTACTTGGTTTATAAAATCATGAGGGGCCTGGTTAAGATGAATAGCCAAGGTCTTTTCTCTGGGTAGGGGAATCCAAAGCAAGAGGGCATAGATTTAAGGTAAGAAGGAAAGACATAAAAGGAACCTAAGAGACAACTTTTTCACATCGAGGGTGGTGTGTGAGCTGCCAGAGGAAGAGGTGGAGGCTGGTACAATTGCAACATTTAAAAGGCATCTGGATGGGTGTATGAATAGAAAAGGTTCCAAGTGATATGGGCCAAATGCTGGCAAATGGGACTAGATTAATTTAGGATATCTGGTCAGCATGGATGATTTAGAACAAAGGGTCTGTTTCCATTCTGTAAAGATCTATGACTCTATTGTGAAACCTTGTTAAAGACTTTTAATAACAATTCTACCAAACATCTCCTCAACAAGTACATTCACAAGTTAAACTCAGCATCCAACCTAGCTCGCTTCTGATGGATTTATCAGATCGTTGCGAAGGTTGGCTGAGTTATACTAAAGTTAATCAACTGTCTTTGAGCATGACAGATTGACAGTGTGGCCACTCAGGTTAGTAACTTGTCACTGAATTTAATGGAGTTATATGGAAGTTAGCTTAATAACCTCACTCACAGTCTATTATCACTGAGGTTGGTGGCATTGCGCTGATGTTAACAGACTACTACTGAGGTCAGGAAGGTCTTGCTCAAGTTGCTAAATTATCACTGATACTGATCGAGTGAAGATGAGACTGTTGGCCCTGGTGGTCATACCAGCTGTCATCTGTCCTGTCTGTTACTAGCGGCAAAATTGGAGTATGGCTGCTGAGACTGAATGAGAACCCCTTGACAATATGGCAGAACAATGACCATGATCCTCTGGGGCTAGGTCACAGCCTGTTCAGGGCTGGACCAGGTTTGAAATAATGTAGGACAGCTGTACAAACAACCACAGAAATTGCTGGAGAAACTCAGCAAGTCTGACATACATCTGTGGAGAGAAAAGAGTTATATTTTCGAGTCCAGTGACCTTTCTTCAGAATGTAACTCAAAAGCGTTTTCTCCGCACAGCTGCTGCCAAACCTGCTGGGTTTCTCATGCGATTTCTGTTTTTGTCTGTTTCAGATCTCCAGCATTCATGGTTCTTTGACAGTATCAGCATACATGAGTGACTCAGGCGCAGCATTGTATACACTTTGCATTGTTTGTACATTGGAAAGAGGGAGTCACTGGTATGATTCCTAAATTCTAAAATCCTAAAATTCCAGCCTAGATGCTGAATTTTGATTCCAGATCAATTGGGAGTCATGTGGTATATTGCAAAAGCCTTAGACCTTACTCAGCGATCCTGCTCACACCATTTGTTGCCAGGTATAAATACTGTCATTTTTCACCCACTTGCTCTGCAGTTCACAAAGCAGAATCAGTTGAAGAAGGGACTCAGAAAAATGCATATCTCCAGCAACGATTTATTAGCTCAACCTTTTTCAATTTCCCAAATCTTCCGTGAGGTTTCTTCCTGCCTGCTCGATGCTCTGTAACCACAAAGCTGAAAAAGTAAGGCTCTCATGAAGAGTTTCCATCTCACAGAGGTAGCTACAGACCAGCGTCATCCCAGAAGTGCAGGTTGACAAATAGCCTTCAATCCCACCACGGCAGATGGGGCAATTTCAATTCAATAAAACCTGCAATTAAAAGCTAGTGTAATGATGATCAAGCAACCACTGTCAATTGTTGTTTTTTTAAAAATGCTTCAATAGTGTCTTTTGGGGAAAGAAATCTACTGTCAATACTTGTTCTGCCCCAGACCCACAGCAACGACTCTTAACAATCCCATTGAGTAAGTGCTCTGAAAGCTTATACTTCCAAATAGACTTGTTGGACTATAAGCTGGTAATCTGTGTTTTTTTAACTTTGAAACACCCTAGCAAACCAGACTAAAGTCTAAGAAATGGAATAAAAAAGAGGACCATTCTGCATCAAACAAGACACTGGAAATGACAAAGGGAAACCCAGCATTGTTAACTCTACAAAGTGTTCCTTACCAATAGACAGGACAGTGGCACATAGGTATACAGTAGGGAGAAATTTACCTGGAAGTGTTCAAAAGCAGAAACAGAAATTGGTGGAAAAACACAGCAGTGGGACCGGTGACCTTTCTTCTAAAACCTAAAGAAGAGTCAATGACTCAAAATGTTAACTCTGCTTTTTCTCCACAGATGCTACCAGATCTGCTGAGTTTGTCCAGCAATTTCTGTTTCTGATTTCCAGTACCTGTAGTTCTTTGTTTTTGTTTTGTCAGAGAGTAATCAACATCTCTTGAAATTTCATGGCATTGGATCATGCTTGCCACACATTGCCACCAACTACGCCCCCTCATATTGGGGTAGATTTGAGGTTGCAATGAGATCAGCCATGATCTTAATAAATGGCTGAGCTGGCTCAAGGGTTGAATAGCCTATTGCTATTCCTAAGCCATATATATCTTAATACATTCAGTGCCAGATGTTAATTAACTAGTGCCAATAGCAACAACATCCAGGCTTGGATAGATAGCTTGCAAGTAACCTTCACAGCATGCAAGTGTCAGAAAATCACCATTTCAAACAAAAGGAAATCAAATCATCTCCCCTAATATTCAACCTCCTCCCCTTGATACTCAATGTCATTATCATTATTGACTCACTCACTATCAACATTCTGGGATTTACCATTGACTAGAAATTGATTGGGATCAGCCACCTAAATATAATGGTTACAAGAGAAAAAGTGTCTGAAATTAAAAGTTTTTTGATTAAAAAGTCTAATTGTGATCATGTTGATTGTCATAATAACCCATCTGGTTCACTAAAGTTCATTAGGGAGGGACATCTGGCATACTTACTCGGTCTGGCCTACATGTGACTTCAGACCCACAGCACTTAAGCCCAATGAGATGGCCTCGCAAACCATTCTGTTTTATTTAGTGCTAATACTCTCAAGAAAGGAATGAAATAAATCAAACTGTCTGATGTACTGATGTTGGTAGAAGAAACAGCAACAAAAATCTCAACTCTGTCAATACTGCAAACTTCCCTTTACTATTCCCTTAGGGTTACTGCCAAAATTGGGAAAACTGCCTCACAGGCTAATCAAGTAATAGCCTGACATGGGTATATTCACTCAATCATTCCTTACAATGTCCCCGACAACACCATTACCATGCCCCACGTATGTCCTGTCCTACTGGCAGGTCAAAACCCAGCAGATGTGACTGCGCATTGGCATTCAGTTGGGCAAGTGTTTGGTTAGGGAGCCCTCAACATTGGAATCTCATGGTATCAGTCAAACATGGGCAAGGACATATCTAGCTGATCATCACTCAGCATAGCCCTCGGTTGATGAATCAGTGCTCCTCAATGTTGAGCATCAATAGAAGGAAGCACTGAGGGTGACCAGGATGCAGAACATACTCTGGGCAGGCACCTTCATCATCCATCACCATCATCCAGAACTGGGACAGCTATTTGACTTGATTGATTATTGTCACATGTACTGAAATATAATAAAAAGTACTGTTTTTTGTGCCCTACAGACAGATTTCCCTCTAGAAAGTGCATCAGGGTAGCAGAACAGAGGGCAGTGTAAAGTGTTTCAGTCACAGGGAAGGTCAAAGAAAGAGATCAGAATTAACATTTGAGAGGTTTTCAAATGTCTGATAATAGGGCAGAAAAAGCTGTTCTTGAATCTGCTTGTACTTGCGTTCAAACTTTTATATCTTCTGCCTAATGGAAGAGAGTGGACAAGAGTGCAACCAGCATGGGGCAGGTCTTTGATTGTACTGGTTGCTTTCCTGAGGCAGCGGGAAATATAATTGCAGTCAATGGATGGAAAGCTAGTTTGCATGATGGACTGGGCTGTGTTCATGAATTTCTGTAGTTCCTAGCAGTCTTGAGAAGAGCAGCTGCCCTGGTTGTGATGCATCCAGATAGGATTCTTTCAATAGTGCATCTATAAAAATTGGTAAGAGTCTTTGTGTTATGCCACATTTCCTTAGCCTCCTGAGGAAGGAGTTGTTGATTTTGACCATCATGTCAAAGCGGATGGACCAGGACAGATTGTTTGTGATCATCACTTCCAGGAACGTGATGCTCTCGACCATCTCCACCTCAGCAGCATTAATGTAGACCGGGTGTGCCCTCCACTCCACTGCCAGAAGTCAATGACCAGCTCCTTAAATTCGCTGATGTTGATGAAGCGATTGTCGTCTTTACATCATGCCGCTAAGTATCCAATCTCTTTCAAGTTCTAAAAGACATGGGCAGAATCCGATAATAGTCTGAATCACATGGACTATAGTGAGAAATGTGCAGGATAACGTGACAAATTTGGTCAGGCTTGCTTTGATTTCAGGAACAATTTGTTGCAAGTTTGAAGCAAATTGTAGGTGTTCGGTGAGATTCTCATTTAGGAGAAGCAAGTCCTCGACTAAGGGGGATTACTACTTATTAATTACCTTACTGACTATGCATCCATCCTCATTATAATGCAGTGTTCCATCCTATCACACGCTGAATACACTAGATGCCAAAGTCTTAATATTGCAGCCAGAGTTGTCCATTTTAAGGCACACTCATTGAGCATTGGCCCCAAGCAATTCACATCTATAGACATTGTGCCAGCTTCTAGGAAACCACATCTCTAATCTACTTAGAGAACACATCTGCACGTCAAACCTGCACCTCAGACTATAAGACCATAAGACCATAAGACATAGGAGTGGAAGTAAGGCCATTCGGCCCATCAAGTCCAATCCGCCATTCAATCATGGCTGATGCGCATTTCAGCTCCACTTACCAGCGTTCTCCCCGTAGCCCTTAATTCCTCGAGACAACAAGAATCTATCAATCTCGGCCTTGAAGACATTTAGCGTCCCGGCTTCCACTGCACTCCGTGGCAATGAATTCCACAGGCCCACCACTCTCTGGCTGAAGAAATGCCTCCGCATTTCTGTTCTGAAATGACCCCCTCTAATTCTAAGGCTGTGTCCACGGGTCCTAGTCTCCTCGTTTAACTGAAACAATTTCCTAGCATCCACCTTTTCCAAGCCATGTATTATTTTGTACGTCTCTATTAAGTCTCCCCTTAATCTTCTAAACTCCAACGAATACAATCCCAGTATCCTCAGCCGTTCCTCATATGTTAGACCTGTCATTCCAGGGATCATCCGTGTGAATCTCCGCTGGACACGTTCCAGTGCCAGTATGTCCTTCCTGAGGTGTGGGGACCAAAACTGGACACAGTACTCCAAATGGGGCCTAACCAGAGCTTTATAAAGTCTTAGTAGTACATCTCTGCTTTTATATTCCAACCCTCTTGAGATAAGAGACAACATTGCATTCGCTTTCTTAATCACGGACTCAACCTGCATGTTTACCTTTAGAGAATCCTGGACTAGCACTCCCAGATCCCTTTGTGCTTTGGCTTTATTAATTTTCTCACCATTTAGAAAGTAGTCTATGCTTTTATTCTTTTTGCCAAAGTGCAAGACCTCGCACTTGCTCACGTTAAATTCCATCAGCCATTTCCTGGACCACTCTCCCAACCTGTCAAGATCCTTCTGCAGCCTCCCCACTTCCTCAGTACTACCTGCCTGTCCACCTAACTTCGTATCATCGGCAAACTTCGCGAGAATGCCCCCGGTTCCCTCATCCAAATCGTTAATATATAATGCCCCAGCACCGAACCCTGCGGGACACCGCTCGTCACCGGCTGCCATTCTGAAAAAGAACCTTTTATCCCAACTCTCTGCCTTCTGTTAGACAGCCAATCCTCAATCCATCCCAGCAGCTCACCTCGAACACCATGGGCCCTCACCTTGCTCAGCAGCCTCCCGTGTGGCACCTTATCAAAGGCCTTTTGAAAGTCTAGATAGACCACATCCACTGGGTTTCCCTGGTCTAACCTACTTGTTACCTCTTCAAAAAATTCCAACAGGTTTGTCAGGCATGACCTCCCTTTACTAAATCCATGTTGACTTGTTCTAATCAGACTCTGCTCTTCCAAGAATTTAGAAACCTCATCCTTAATGATGGATTCTAGAATTTTACCAACAACCGAGGTTAAGCTGATTGGCCTATAATTTTCCATCTTTTGCCTTGATCCTTTCTTGAACAAGGGGGTTACAACAGCCATCTTCCAATCATCCGGGACCTTTCCTGACTCCAGTGACTCTTGAAAGATCTCAACCAATGCCTCTGCTATTTCCTCAGCCACCTCTCTCAGAACTCTAGGGTGTATCCCATCGGGGCCAGGAGATTTATCAATTTTAAGACTTTTTAACTTTTCTAGCACTATCTCTTTCGTAATGGCAACCATACTCAACTCAGCCCCGTGACACCCTTTAATTTTTGGGATATTACTCATGTCTTCCACTGTGAAGACTGACGCAAAGTACTTGTTAAGTTCTCCTGCTATTTCCTTAGACTGAATGAATAACTATCATTGCAATGCTCCCCCTTCACATTGAAGATTCTTTCCATGGTGTTGTGTAACACTATCAATGGAATTAGAATTTGAACATATCCAACAGCTCAAGACCAGGCATCAATGAGGTACTATGGGCCAACAGCAGAAATGTACTCAACCACAATCTGCAAACTCCTGGCCCAGCATGCCACTAAACTTACCATTACCATCAAACATGGTTCAATGATGAATGGAGGAGAACTTCCGAGAGGAGGATAAGAGCAGTCAGAGTATACTGAAGAGGGAAATCAGAAAGACCAAAAGGGACATGAAATAGCTTTGGCAATAGAGTTAACGAGAATCCAAAGAGGTTCCATAAATACATTAAAGACAAAAGAGTAACTATGGAGAGAATAGAGCCCTTGAAAGATCAGCAAGGCTTTCTATATGTGGAACCTCAGGATATGGACGATATACTAAATGAATATTTTGCATCAGTATTTACTATGGAGCAGGACAGGGAAGACAGAGAACTTGAGGAAGATTAGATTACATTACAGTATGGAAACAGGCCCTTCAGCACAACAAGTCCACACCGCCCTGCCGAAGCGCAACCCACCCATACCCCTACATTTACCCCTTACCTAACACTACGGGTAATTTAGTACGGCCAATTCACCTGACCTGCACATCTTTGGACGGTGGGAGGAAACCGGAGCACCCGGAGGAAACCCACGCAGACACAGGGAGAATGTGCAAACTCCAAACAGTCAGTCGCCTGAGTTGGGAGGAAGTAAATAATGATGTCTTGAAAAGACATGCTGGAAGTCTTAAAATGCATAAAGATAGATAAATCCCTGAGACCTGATCAGGTGTTTTCCAGAACTTTGTGGGAAGTTGGGAAGACATTTCTGGGCTGCTTGCTGAGATATTCGTATCATCGGTAACCTCAAATGGTGTGTCCAGACACTGGAGGTTGGCTAATGTGATGCCATTATTTAAGAAAGGTGGGTAAAGAAAAGCCAGGGAATTATAGACTATAGCCAGTGAGCCTGACATCAGTGGTGGGCAAGTTGTTGGAAGGAATTCTGAGGGACAGGATTTACATGCATTTAGAAAGGCAAGGATGGGTTAGGGATAGTTAACATGGTTTTGTGCATAGGAAATCATGTCTCACAAACTTGATTGAGTTTTTTTTGAAGGAGTGACAAGGATGATTGATAAAGGCACTTTGGTAGACATTGTCTATGTAGAGTTCAGCAAAATATTTGACAAGGTTCCACATAGTAGACTGATTAGCATGGTCAAATCACATGGGAGCCAGGGGGAGCTGGCCAATTGGATACAAATTGTCTTGAAGGTAGAAGACAGAGGGTGGGGGTAGAGGATTACGTTTTTGGTCTGGAAGCTTTTGACCGGCGTTGTGCCACAAGGTTTGGTGCTGGATCCTCTGCTTTTTGTCATTTATATAAATGATTTGGATCTGAATATTGGAGGTAGGGTTAGTAAGTTTGCAGATGATACCAAAACAGTGGAGAACCCAACAGTGGATGACAATGAAGAAGATTATCTCAGAGTACAATTGAACCTTGATCAGATGGTCTGTATGGCTGAGGAGTGGAAAATGGAGTTCAATTTAGATAAATGTGAGGTGTTAGGGAGGAAAATCAGGGCAGGACTTGTACAGTTAATGGTAGGGCCCTGGAGAGTGTTGCTGAACAAAGAGACCTCGGGGTGCAGGTGCATTGTTCCTTGAAAGTGGAGTCACAGGTAGATTGGGTGGTGGCGAAGGTGTCTGGCATCCTTGCCTTCATTTTTTAAACTTATTCATTTTGTGGGATGTGGGCATCACTGGCTGTCCAGGATTATTGTCCATCTCTAGTTGCCCTAGTTGCCTAGGTGATGATGAGCTGCCTTCTTAAAGCACTGCAGTCCACCTGCTGTGGGTTGATCCACAATACCATAAGAGAGGGAATTCCAGAATTTTCACCTAGTGACAGTGAAGGAACATTAATCTATTCCAATTCAGGAAGGTGAGTGGCTTGGAGGGAAACTTGCAGGTGGTGGTATTTCCATTTATCTGCTGCCCTTGTGCTTCCAGATGGAGGTGGTCGTGGGTTTGGAAGGTGCTGTCTGAGGATCTTAAGTGAATTTTTGCAGTGCATCTTGTAGTTAGTACACACTGTGCTGGTGGTGGAAAGAGTGGATGTTTGTGGATGAGATGCCAATTAAGCGGCTACTTTGTCCTGGATGTTCTCAAGCTTCTTGAATGTTGTTGGGGCTGCACTCATCCAGGCAAGTGGGGAGTATTCCATCATACTCCTGACTTGGGCCTTGTAGATGATGGACAGGCTTTCAGGAGGTCAGTTACTCACAGCAGTATTCCAAACCTCTGACCTGTTCTTGTAGCTAATGCATTTGTGGGGTGAATCCAGTTGAATCTCTGATCAACAATAACTCCCAGGATGTTGATATTGGGGGATTCAGTGATGGTAACAGCATTGAATGTCAAGGGGCAGTGGTTAGATCGTCTCTTATTCATAATGGTCATAGCCTGTCATTTGTGTGGTGCAAATGTTACTTGCATCTTTTAAGCCCAAGCCTGATATTGTCCAAATCTTGTTGTATTTGGACACGGACTGCTTCAGTATCTGAAGAGTCGCAAATGGTGATGAACATTGTGCAATCATTGGCGAAGATCCCCACTTCTGACCTTATGATGGAGGGAATATCATTGATGAAACAGCTGAGGATAGTTAGCCCTAGGACACTACCCTGAGGACCGGTTAAAGTGTGTCTGCTTTAATGCAAGGAGTGTCAGAAGTAAGACTGACAGACTTAGAGCATGGATCAGTACTTGGGACAATGATGTTTGGCCATAACAGAGATGTGGGTTTCACAGGGGCAGAAATGGTTGCTTGACGTTCCAGGGTTTAGAACATTTAAGAAGAACAAGGAGGGGGGAGAAAGAGGAAGGGTGTAGCATTGCTAATCAGAGAGTGCATCACAGCTACAGAAACGAAGGTTGTTGAGGAAGGTTTGTCTACTGAGTTAGTATGGGTGGAAGTTAGGAACAGCAAGGGAACAGCCACCTCATTGGGGGATTTCTACAGACCACCTAATAGCAGTAGGGAGATCAAAAAACTCAGAGGCTGGCAGATTTTGGAAAAGTACAGATGTAGCAGTGTTGTTGTTATGGGTGGCTTCAACTTTCCCAATACTGATTGGAACCTCCTTAGTGCAGATGGTTTGGATGAAGCCGTTTTTGTCAGGTGTGTTCAGGAGGGTTCCCTTACTCAGTATGTAGACAGTCCGATGATTAGATTAGATTAGATTCCCTACAGTGTGGAAACAGGCCCTTCGGCCCAACAAGTCCACACCGACTCTCCGAAGAGCAACCCACCCAGACCCATTCCCCTATATTTACCCCTTCATCTAACACTGTGGGCAATTTAGCATGGCCAATTCACCTGACCTGCACATCTTTGGACGGTGGGAGGAAACCGGAGCACCCGGAGAAAACCCACGCAGAAACAGGGAGAATGTGCAAACTCCACACAGACAGTCACCCGAGGCTGGAATCAAACCTGGGACCTTGGTGCTGTGAGGCAGCAGTGCTAACCACTGAGCCACCATGCCGATGAGGGGAGAGGTCATTTTGGGTTTGTTGCTCGACAATGAGCCAGGACAGGTGTCAGATCTCACGGTGGGAGAACACTTTAGTGACAGTGATCACAACTGCCTCACATTTACCTTAGCCTTGGAAAGGCAAAGGAGCAGTTACCATGGGAAAAGATTTAATTGGGGAAAAGAAAATTATGATGCTATCAGACAGGGTTGGTTGGGAGCAATTATTCCACAGAAAGGGCACAACAGACATGTGGAGACTATTTAAGGAGCAGTTGCTGTGAGTGATGCATAAATCTGTTCCTCTGAGACAAGCAAGAAAGGGTAAAATTAAGGAGTCTTGGATGACGAGAACAGAGGAGCTTCTCATCAAAAGGAAGACGGCAGCTTACGTGAAATGGAGGAAGCGAGGATTTAGCACAGCTTTAGAGAATTACAGGCTTACTAGAAAGGAGCTCAGAAATGGACTGAGAAGAGCCAGGAGGGGGCACAAAAAAGGCTTGGCAGGAAGGATTACGGAGAACCCAAAGGCATTTTCCTCATATGTAAGGAATAAGAGAACAATCAGGGAGAAGGTAGGGCTGATCAGGGATAGCATAGGGCACTTGTGTGTGGGGTCTGAGCAGATAGGGGAAGCCCTAAATGAGTTTTTTGCTTTGGTTTTCACTTAGGTAAGGATCCTTTTTGTAAATGAGAACTTTAAGGAGCGGGGAAACAGTCTTGAACAGATTGAGATTGAGGAAGTTGATGTGCAGGGAATTTTGACAAACATTAAGATTGATAAGTCCCCAGAGCCAGACCAGATTTATGCTGGGTTGCTCCGGGAAGCAAGAAAGGAGGTTGCTAAGCTGCTAGTGAAGATCTTTGCTTCCTCACTCTCCACGGGAGTCGTACCAGAGTATTGGAAGGAGGCGAATGCAGTTCCTCTTTTCAAGAAGGGGAATAGGGAAATCCCTTGCAATTACAGACCAGTCAGTCATTTGTCTGTGGTCGGCAAAGTTTTAGAAAGAATTCTGAGGGATAGGATTTATGACTATTTGGAAAAGCATTACGTGATTAAAGGCAGTCAGCATGGCTTTGTGAGGGACAGGTCATGCCTCACAAATCTTATTGAGTTCTTTGAGGAAGTGACAAGACAGGTTGATGAAGGTCGAGCAGTGGATGTGGTGTATATGGACTTCAGCAAGGCAATTGATAGGGTTCCCCATGGTAGGCGCATTCATAAAGTCAGGAGGTATGGGATACACGGAGTTTGGCTCTCTGGATCCAGAATTTGTTGGATGACAGAAGGCAGAGAGTGGTTGTAGATGGAAAGCATTCTGCCTGGAGGTCAGTGGTGAGTGGTGTCCTGCAAGGCTCTGTTCTTGGGCCTCTGCTCTTTGTAGTTTTTATAAATGACTTGGATGAGGAGGTTGAGGGGTTTGTTAGCAAGTTTGCTGATGACACAAAGGTTGGAGGTGCCGTTGATAGCATTGAGGGCTATTGCAGGCTGCAGCATGACATTGACAGGATGCAGAGCTGGGCTGAGAAATGGCAGATGGAGTTCAACCTAGATAAATGTGAAGTGATGCATTTTGGAAGGTCGAACTTGAATGCTGAATATAGGATTAAAGAACGGATTCTTGGCAGTGTGAAGGAACAGCCGGATCTTGGTGTTCAAGTGCATAGATCCCTCAAAATTGCTATCCAAGTGGATAGGGTTGTTAAGAAAGCATATGGTGATTTGGCTTTCATTAACAGGGGGATCGAGTTTAAGAGCTGCGAGGTTTTGCTGCAGCTCTACAAAACCCTGGTGAGACTACACTTGGAATATTGTACCCAATTCCAGTCACCCTATTATAGGAAAGATGTGGAGGCCTTGGAGAGGGTGCAAAGGAGGTTTACCAGGATGCTGCCTGTACTGGAGGGCTTGTCTTTTGAGGAGAGGTTGACTGAGCTTAGATTTCTCTCCCTAGAGAGAAGGAGGAAGAGAGGTGACCTGACTGAGGTGTACAAGGTAATGAGAGGCATGGATAGAGTCGATAGCCAGAGACTTTTCCCCAGGGCAGGATTGACTGCCAGAAGAGGTCATAGTTTTAAGGTGTTAGGAGGAAGATATAGAGGGGACACAGAGAGTTGTGAATGCATGGAATGCGTTGCCAGCGATAATGGTGGAAGCAGAATCATTAGGGACATTTAAGTGACTGCTGAACATGCACATGGAATGCAGTGAATTGAGGGATGTGTAGGTTAGGCTATTTTAATTTAGATTAGGATTAATCCTCGGCACAACATTGTGGGCCGAAGGGTCTGTACTGAGCTGTACTTTTCTACATTCTATGTTCTAACTCCTGCAGAGATGTCCTGGAGCTGAGATGACTGACCTTCAATAACCACAGCCATCTTCTGTGTGTTAGGTATGATTCTAACCACTGGAGAGCTTGCCTTCGAGACCCATTGATTCCGATTTTGCTAGGACTCCTTGATGCCACAGTCAGTCAAATGCGGCCTGATGTCAAGGGCTGTCACTCTCCCCACAACCCTGGAATTCAGCTGTTTTGTCCATGTTTGAGATCAAGAGTTGAGTGGCCCTGGCAGAACCCAAACTGGGTGTCCCTGAGCAGGTTATTGCTGAGCTGGCGTTGCTTGATAGCACTGTTAATGACACCTTCCATCACTTTACTGATGATCAACAGAGGCGGTAATTGGCCGGGTTGGATTTGTCCTGCTTTTTATGTAGAGGACATACTTGAGCAATTTTCCTCATCGTCAGGTAGATGCCAACGTTGCAACTGCACTGAAACAGCTTGGTCAAGGCTATTGCAGTAAAGGAGTTGGAACATCGTGTTGTGGTTATTCAGGACATTAGTGAGGCCACTTTTAGAATACTGTATACAATTTTGGTCACCCTCCTCTAGGAAGGATATTGTTAAACTTGAGAAAGTGCAGAAAAGATTTACAAGGATGTTGCCAGGGTTGGAGGGTTTGATTTAAAGGGAGAGGCTGAATGGGCTGTTTTCTGCCCCTAGAGCATTGGAGACTGAGGGGTGACATTACAGAAGTTTATAAAATCATGAGGGACATGGATAGGGTAAATAGCCAAGATCTTTTTCCTCAGAGGAAGCCAAAACTAGAGGATATAGGTTTAAAGTAAGAAGAGAAAGATTTAAAAAGGACCTGAGGGGCAACGTTTCACACAGAGGGTGATGCATGCATGGAATGAACTGCCAGAGGAAGTGGTGGAGTTGATACAATTACAACATTTAAAAAGAATCTATGATTAGGAAGTGTTTAGACGGATATGAGCTAAATGCTGGCAAATGGAACTAGGTCAGATTGGGATGACTGGTCCATGCAGACAAGTTGGACCAAAGGGTCTGTTTCCATGCTGTATGAATCTATGACTGTGTAATTTGCCATAAGCAGGAATGGGCATAAAATGAGGTGTTAACCTGCTGAAGCTACAAAATAGGACTACTTGCATGTTAAACAGCATAAGCAAAAAATGATATAGCTAAGCAATTTTACAACCAATGGATCAGATTGTTATGATGAAAGATGATACCTCACAATATTGACAGCTATATTTTACTCTTAGTTCCAAAATATGATGTTTTCAAAAGGAGAATTGTGACAGAAAAAGTGTGTATTTAAATTCAGAGACTGATTAGGAAAGTCCTGTGTGAAGACAACGTAATGTTGCACATGTAAATTCACACAGGGCAAAATGTAACAAGAAGGAACAATGCAGGGGCTATCTATTACCTCTTGATAGAAAGCCACCTTTTACAGATATATCTGTTTTACCCTCTGTGAATACACAAGGACAGAAAGCCATTTAGAAAACAAGTTTTACATTTACAGGAGTGGAGTAATAAATCTGAATGCTCTCATGTATACCATCCTCAGTTCGAACATTAGTGTGCTGTTAAGATCACAGTCAAAGAACTACTACCTAGTCACCCTTGTATTGCAGGTAAAGAATGTCTCTCACATCAAGACTTACAGCTTCAAAGGATGACATGGATGGCATTACCAGTGGCTATAAAAGTGCTTGTAGTCTTCAACAACTTGACATTGGGTTCATTTCTTGTTATCAAGGAATGTGACATTTGTTGTGGACCAGACCTAACCTCCTCAAAATATATTAAGGAGGTAGCCCAGATCCCAACTTTTTTCTTATTTTAAAAGGCAAGTGTAAGTAGTTGTGTTCCAGATGCAAATAGATTTGTCAAACTATCAGGCTTTTGCTATGAAGCAAAACACACTTTATTCTAACAATACCGTTAAAACACAACAATAGAAAGAAGAATTGGGATACCAACTCTATTGGAAAACTTGACAAAATAATAGATTATTTAACAAGTAAACAGCAATTGTTCCAATATAGTAATATCTCATAAGCACATCCTTGGCAAAGTCAAATTCAGTAAAGTAGATTGTATCACATACATTTCTCCAGTCCAGGAAGAAAGAACATCAAGGGAAAACTCAGAGAGAGGTTCAGAACTCAAGCATTTTGCGGTGGCAGGAACAGACATATAGCAGCTTCCAAACCCCAACAGCTTCAGAAAATCAAACCAAAATCTTATTTCTGTGGGAGCTTGATCCCACCCCTTCATCCCTGTTTCAATTTTTTAAACTTTAGAAAAAAAAGCCCAAAGCCTCACAAGCTGTTTACTTTATTGGCTTGGAAAGACTGCTACTTGCCTCTGTCTCAACTTCTCTTCATTTAAACAAAACAGGGCAAATACATCTCTTAAAACCATTGTATCAACACACCATCCTTGTGCAGTTTGTGGCGAACTTCTGTATAATCAGAATCACTGAACTGAAGGCAATAAAGGAAAATACATTGCATTCTCACTTTTTTTTCTCTAGAAAGAAACAGGCACAGACAGTGTGTGGCAATTTCTGGCCTGGCAGGAATAGAACAGTTTAGCATTGGCCAATAGCCTTCTGTGCTGCATCCAATGAAGTAGAGATATGAGGTGGGAGGGACAGGTGGCTTGCTGGGTTGCTTGGGGGGGAGTCTGTATTTTATGCATTGTTTTTACGATAATTGAACTGTCTTATGTACATGTCATTGTTCCTGTTTTGTGACTGAAAGTGGGATTTCAGGTTTGTCTTCATTTCCCTGAAAACTGGTTGAACGGTAGGGTTTGCTGCTCTTCTCCCTTGTAAAATTGCTGGTTCTTTGTATGCTAATGTTAACTGATTTTTGTAAACTATGTATTGTTTAATAAAAAAAGTAGAGATACTCTCTGTGAACCTGTGTAACATTATGCATCTTTCTTCCGATTCTGACATCTGCTGTCTTTCAGTATTGTGAATACAAGCTTTAAATGATGTGAGCTTTCCCCAAAACTGATTGCAGCCACTCAGAATAGATTTGGCTTTGAGATGGATGCTGCTATCATGGAAGATATTGCAAATAAGACGATTAGCTCAGTTTGCTTCTCAAGCCTGCTCTGACATTGTGGCTGATTTCCTACCTAAAGACCATTTCCCCGCACTATCCCCACAACTTTCCATATAGAGTCATAGAGTCATAGAGATGTACAGCATGGAAACAGACTCTTCGGTCCAACCCGTCCATGCCGACCAGATATCCTAACCCAATCTGGTCCCACATGCCAGCACCCGGCACATATCCCTCCAAACTCTTCCTATTCATATACCCATCCAAATGCCTCTTAAATGTTGCAATTGTACCAGCCTCCATCACATCCTCTGACAGCTCATTCCATACACGTACCACCCTCTGCATGAAAAAGTTGCCACTTAGGTCTCTTTTATATCTTTCCCCTCTCACCCTAAACCTATGCCCTCTAGTTCTGGACTCCCCAACCCCAGGGAAAAGACTTTGCCTATTTATCCTATCCATGCCCCTCATAATTTTGTAAACATCTATAAGGTCAACCCTCAGCCTCCGATGCTCCAGGGAAAACAGCCCCAGCCTGTTCAACCTCTTCCTGTAGCTCAGATCCCCCAACCCTGGCAACATCCTTGAAAGTCCTTTTATGAACCCTTTCAAGTTTCACAACATCTTTCTGATAGGAAGGAGACCAGAATTGCACGCAATATTCCAACAGTGGCCTAACCAATGTCCTGTACAGCCGCAACATGACCTTCCAACTCCTGTACTCAATACTCTGACCAATAAAGGAAAGCATACCAAATGCCTTCTTCACTATCCTATCTACCTGCGATTCCACTTTCAAGGAGCTATGAACCTGCATTCCAAGGTCTCTTTGTTCAGCAACGCTCCCTAGGACCTTACCATTAAGTGTATAAGTCCTGCTAAGATTTGCTTTCCCAAAATGCAGCACCTCGCATTTATCTGAATTAAACTCCATCTGCCACTTCTTAGCCCATTGGCCCATCCGTCCAGATCCTGTTGTAATCTGAGGTAACCCTCTTCGCTGTCCACTACACCTCCAATTTTGGTGTCATCTGCAAACTTACTAACTGTACCTCTTATGCTCGCATCCAAATCATTTATGTAAATGACAAAAAGTAGAGGACCCAGCACCGATCCTTGTGGCACTCCACTGGTCACAGGCCTCCAGTCTGAAAAACAACCCTCCACCACCACCCTCTGTCTTCTACTTTTGAGCCAGTTCTGTATCCAAATGGCTAGTTCTGCCTGTATTCCATGAGATCTAACCTTGCTAAACAGTCTCCCATGGGGAACCTTGTCAAACGCCTTACTGAAGTCCATATAGATCACATCTACTGCTCTGCCCTCATCAATCTTCTTTGTTACTTCATCAAAAAACTCAATCAAGTTTGTGAGACATGATTTCCCACGCACAAAGCCATGTTGACTATCCCGAATCAGTCTTTGACTTTCCAAATACATGTACATCCTGTCCCTCAGGATTCCCTCCAACAACTTGCCCACCACTGAGGTCAGGCTCACCGGTCTATAGTTCCCTGGCTTGTCTTTACCGCCCTTCTTAAACAGTGGCACCACATTTGCCAACCTCCAGTCTTCCGGCACTTCACCTGTGACTATCGATGATACAAATATCTCAGCAAGAGACTCAGCATCACTTCCCTAGCTTCCCACAGAGTTCTCGGGTACATCTGATCAGGTACTGGGGATTTATCCACCTTTAACCGTTTCAAGACATCCAGCACTTCCTCCTCTGTAATCTGGACATTTTGAAAGATGTCACCATCTATTTCCCTACAGTCTATATCTTCCATATCCTTTTCCACAGTAAATACTGATGCAAAATATTCATTTAGTATCTCCCCCATTTTCTGTGGCTCCACACAAAGGCCGCCTTGCTGATCTTTGAGGGGCCCTATTCTCTCCCTAGTTACCCTTTTGTCCTTAATATATTTGTAAAACCCCTTTGGATTCTCCTTAATTCTATTTGCCAAAGCTATCTCATGTCCCCGTTTTGCCCTCCTGATTTCCCTCTTCAGTATACACCTACTTTCTTTATACTCTTCTCAGGATTCACTTGATCTATCCTGTCTGCACCTGACATATGCTTCCTCCTTTTTCTTAACCAAACCCTCAATTTCTTTAGTCATCCAGCATTCCCTATACCTACCAGCCTTCCCTTTCACCCTGACATGAATATACTTTCACTGGATGCTTGTTATCTCATTTCTGAAGGCTTCCCATTTTCCAGCCGTCCCTTTACCTGCGAACATCTGCCTCCAATCAGCTTTTGAAAGTTGTTGCCTAATATCGTCAAAATTGGCCTTTCTCCAATTTAGAACTTCAACTTTTAGATCTGGTCTATCCTTTTCCATCACTATTTTAAAACGAATCGAATTATGGTCACTAGCCCCAAAGTACTCCCCCACTGAGACCACAGTCACCTGCCCTGCCTTATTTCCCAAGAATAGGTCAAGTTTTGCACCTTCTCTAGTAGAAAATTGTCTTGTACACACTTAAGAAATTCCTCTCCATCTAAACCTTTAATTTAAAATCCCCCACCATAACAGCGCCAGGGTCCCAGGTTCGATCCCAGCCTTGGGTGACTGTCTGTGTGAAGTTTGCACATTCTCCCCGTGTCTGCGTGAGTTTCCTACGGGTGCTCCAATTTCCTCCCATAGTCCAAAGATGTGCCGGTCAGGTGAATTGGCCATACTAAATTGCCCATAGTGTTAGGTCAATTAGTCAGAGGGAAATGGGTCTGTGTGGGTTACTCTGCAGAGGGTCGGTGTGGACTGGTTGGGCTGAAGGGCCTGTTTCCACACTGTAGGGAATCTAATCTAATCATAACCACCCTATTATTCTTACAGATAGCTGAGATCTCCTTACAAGTTTATTTCTCAATTTCCCTCTGACTAATACAATCCCAATAAGGTGATCATCCCTTTCTTATTTCTCAGTTCCACCCAAATAACTTCCCTGGATGTATTTCCAGGATATGCCTCCCTTAGCACAGCTGTAATGCTATCCCTTATCAAAAATGCCACTCCCCCTCCTCTTTTGCCTCCCTCTCTATCCTTCCTGTAGCATTTGTATCCTGGAACATTCAGCTGCCAGTTCTGTCCATCTTGAGCCATTTTTCCGTAATTGCTATGATATCCCAGTCCCATGTTCCTAACCATGCCCTGAGTTCATCTGCCTTCCCTAATTAGGCTCCTTGCATTGAAATAAATGCAGTTTAATTTATTAGTCCTACCTTGTCCCTGCCTGCCCTGACTGTTTGACTCATTTCTGTTCTCAGCTGTACCCGTCTCAGATTGATCTCTTTCCTAACTATCTCCCTGGGTCCCACCCCCCCCCCCACCTTACCAGTTTAAATCCTCCCAAGCAGTTCCATCAAATTTCCGTGCCAGTATATTAGTCCCCTTCCAATTTAGGTGCAATCTGTCCTTCTTGTACAGGTCACTTCTACCCCAAAAGAGACTCCAATGATCCAAAAATGTGAATCCTTCTCCCATACACCAGCTCCTCAGCCATGCATTCATCTGCTCTATCCTCCTATTCCTGCCCTCACTAGCTCATAGCACTGAGAGTAGTCCAGATATTACTACCCTTGAGGACCTACTTTTTAAAATTCTACCTAACTCTCTGTAATCTCCCTTCAGAGTCTCAACCTTTTCCCTTCCTATATCGTTGGTTCCAATGTGGACAATGACCTCCTGCTGGCCCCTCTCCCCCGTGAGAACATTCTGCACCCTCTCTAAGACATCCTTGATCCTGGCACCAGGGAAACAACACACCATTCTGCTTTTTCTCTGCTGGCCACAGAAACATCTGTCTGTACCTTGGACTACAGAATCCCCTAACACAATTGATTTCTTGGAAGCCGACGTACCCCTCGTTGCATTAGAGCCAGTCTCAATACCAGAAACTTGGCTGTTTGTGCTACATTCCCCTGAGAATCCATCACCCCCTACATTTTCCAAAACAGCATACCTGTTTGAAATGGGTATATCCACAAAAGACTCCTGCACTAGGTGCCTACCTCTCTTACCCTTCCTGGAGTTAACCCATCTATGTGACTGTATCTGAGACTCTCCCCCCTTTCTATAACTGCCATCCATCACATACTGTAGCTGTTGCAAATTCCTCATCACTTCTATCCATCCCTCCAACCGATCCACTTGATCTGATAAGATTCGCATCCAACAGCATTTATGGCAGATATAATCCGCAGTAACCCTTAAACTCTCTTTAAACTCCCACATCTGACAAGAAGTACATATCACTGCAAAGGCCATTTTTGCTCCTTCACAATCTACAGACCCAGAAAATAACACCGTCTTATTCCTCTACAAACACTGCCCCAGGTTAAATTAATAGCTATGGCTTATATTTTTAGTTTAATCAAGAGACTTATCTCCAAAAACATATAATCAAGAAAGAATCCATTATACTCACTACTGCAGCCTTTCTCTTGGACAGACTTAAAACAACAATTAACTTATCTGATTCTGTGCTGTGAACTTCGCCCAACAGTTCCTCCAAGATTAGTTGTGAATTTCACTGTTTGTTAATTTTCCCAGGTGCACTCCGATGTCCAGCGATACACAAATTCAAACAGCAAAGGCAGTAACTGTGCAGGTTCTCTCTCTCTCTCCTGCACTGTCCTCACCATGTGCTTCCTTTGTCTCCCCTTCTCCCTTTTAAACTACTGTTGTTTTGACTTTTTTTTTCCAAAGTTCCAAAACAATGCAACAGCATATAAAACAGTAATTGCTGCTCCTCGAATTCGAGGAAATCACCTCCAACACCTAAAATACTCCCAAAAAAGGAGCAGCTCTTACAACCAGAAATTTTTCCCGTCCTCCATCTTGAATGACCCAGAATCCAATCTTTAATATGTAGAAATCTATTGATCTCAGATTTGAATATGCTCAGTGATATGGACTCTCAAGCATCAGGGATTGAGAATTCCAAAGCTTCACTATCGTCTGGGTGAATAGATCACTCCCCAGCTCAGTCCTTAATTGGCTCTTTCTTATTCTGAGCTCTCGGTCCAAGTTCTCCAATTAGATCCTCCATTGCATTAGTCAGGAGTGTTCCCAACCTTCCTGGATGGGTGCAGCTCCAGCAACACTCAAAAAGCTTGGCACCATCCAGGATAAAGCAGTCCCCTGATTGACACCATATCCACAAGCATTCACTCCCTCCACCACCAACGCTCAAAAGGAACAATGTGCATCATCTACAAAATGCACTGCAGGAATTCTAAATTTCTCAGCTCACACTTTCCAAACTCGACCACTTCCTTCTAGAAGGACAAGGGTGAGAGATACAAGTTTCCCTCCAGCCACACACCATCCTGAGTTGGAAATGCTACACTGCCACTCCTTCATTGTCATTGGGTCAATATATTGAAATTCCATCCTTAATGACATTGAGAGTCTACTTACAGTACATGGACTGCAAAGGTTCAAGAAGTCAGCACACCACCACCGTCTAAAGAGCAGCTAGAGACAGAGCATGAATGCTAGCCTAGTCTGAGGCAATGATTTTCACACCCCATGAGTAAATAAAAACAGAACAGGGAAAACATCTTTCCCACATCTACCCTGTAAAGCCCTGTAAGAATTTTGTATACTTTAATGGGATCACTTCTCATTATTCTAAAGTCTTGGGTCCAGTCGCCTAAATTTCTCCTCATAAAATTGTCCTGCATCCAAGGAAACTTCATTGCACTCCGTCTAAAGCAAATATATCATCCTTAGGTAAGGAGCTCTAAATGGTACACAATCCAAAGGTGAAAATAGGAATGGTCCCACTGTTGGGACCATACTGCTAAATTTTAACCTCTTGTTCATTCCTGCCATTAATGTTATTGTAAGAGATTTGAAATTAATTGTTTAGTGGAACTAGGAATGTGATTTCTGGGCATTTGTTCTATCCTGCAAGAAATCCTGTGACTTAAACTAAATAACCAGAGAACCAGAGATGGAAATAGAAATGAGCAGTAATAAACCTTGGTTGCCACTTGAGTCCCTTTTACCAAGTAAGGATTAATTCTGCATTGCCATCTTCACTATTGGATCTTAATTCATTTCTCGTCCATAATATAACAAAGCCAACAATTGAATGGGAACAAGTGAAGCAAACTTTGTAAACTATACAGATCTACCTACTAGCACATTACTGAGAAAATAAACTAAACTGCATTGTACAAAAGCTCTAAAAAGTTTAGGTTTACACATTGACATGTAAAAATAGAAATGCCAGCTGTATTTTCTGGCATTGGAACTAGCATGTCACAATTACACATATCACAACATATCTAAAACATAAAAGAACAAATCATTTCTCATCAGTAGTTACTGATGGAAAATACAGTAAAAAGTATCTAATACACTCAGACCAGTTCACCATGAATGATGAACGCAACATAGTAGTGGTTTCTACACCATGGAGATGATTAACACAGAAAACAACAAAAAAAAACCCTACAGCAGCATGATATTGGTTTCTTGTTTGCAAAAACTTCCAAAACTCCCCCACTGTTTTAGTGAGTGATATGATACTCAGGCATACATATGTAGGGAGATCCCCACATTGAACTTGGTCAATACTGAGTTACTTGCTTTCAGTTAAACTTGGGTTGGGAGTGGGGAGAGGTGGTGGTTAGGGCAACAATTGGCCTCTGTCTCTCTGGATTTGGATGCTTAGGGGTTTATTAAAAAAAAACAAATTAGGTATGCTCCCTGTCCCCTGACCAACATCTTGTGATCAGTTCTATAAAGTGCAGTAATGGGTCCATGGTGATATGGAGCTGCTAATCTATTGTGCGAATTTTCCTGTGGACTTGGGACTCAAAGGGGCTCCCAAACACAAACTCGCTGGCAGCAAGACAAACATCAAGTTCTTCCAGGAGGTTACCTCACAATGGGCTGGTTCTCAACTTGATATCGCAACAGGCAGGTGATGAATGGTGCCAATTCAATCAGATGCAGCTCTACAACATCGGCGGGTTCACTGCAGGAAGTGGGTGCTGTTAATGCAAGTTGGGAACTGTGAGGTCACCTTTAATGTGGAAGTCTTCTCACTGATCAGCAGAGGAAGCATTAAGAAACCATAGTCTGTACCAGCAAGCGAGTCATCATGGAGAGGAAATCTCTTTCCTCCATCTGCCTTGGCCAAACTTATGGCCTTTCATTCTTGTAGACTCCTGTTCACAGCATGGAGCTTTGATTGCCCATGCACCTTTGCCCAAACTCCAGCCTGCTGAAGGAACTGGCAGCCTAAACCCACTGTAGGTGGATGTGATCTTTGGGTTGGGGTTGAGAGGGGCATGTGGAATCTGCCACGGGCGAAATTCTGGCAATAGCACAGAAGTCACTCACAGCTGGGGCCCTCACAACACAAACCACCTGCCAACCTCCATGAAGCAGGTAATTATTCCACTTCCCTTCAAGGAACCGCCCCCTCCCATCTATCCCACTATTATTTTTGGCCCCTCCCAATTGCACTTCCAAAGCCACCGCAGCATTTTCATTCCAATTCACGCCTAGGCATTGGTTCACACATGATGAATAGAGAGTTGGGTGAAATATTAGAGATCATCTGGTACCAATAGAAATAGAAATAAAATCAGAATTTACTGGAACTACTCAGCAAGTGAGTTTGGGTCTGCTGCAATTATTAGCTCACAACTATTCGCTCGTTTTACAGGGAGCAGAGGGGGATTAAGTTTTGACAGCGGGACATAAAAGGCAGTGAGGATCTGACTGCTAAAGTTCAGCTGAACTTCAAAGACCCAAGTGTATTTTCTGAACCGAGTGGTCATACGTTTGCAATGAGTATGGAAGCTTTGTCGTTTGTTCCACATAGTCCTTCACAGGCAGATCTGTGGTTTAGATGAGTAGAGATATGTTAATGAGATATACTGATCAGTGAAGCTGCAGAAAATTAAACAGTCAACTGAAGGAAGGAAAGTCCACAGAGAGCGTTTGAGATCGTCAACAAAATAATTTGGACAAACTAAAGGTTTTTCAGTGGTGGACATAAAGACAATGCCTTCTGGGAAAAGTTGTTTCTAGTGAAGAGAAATGTAAAGGAAACAGCTAAATATAGGGACAAGGGCTGGTGTACAAATCTGATCGCCTTATCAGAGTTTCCACAGGGGCATGGGTAAACCCACCTCCACAGCATCACCTCCCCTCATGGAATTTAGACAGGAAGCTGACCATCTGAGAGGATATATACAAGCTGCATTGCAAAGAAGTTTTAGAATTTTCAAACTAGCCAGCGAGTAAGGAAACCTATTTCAAGAAAATGAAGCAAACTTTTGTGGTGCTGATTTGTGTCAGTATCGTTGCCTCGGTTATATTAGCAGGTGAGAGAGCAATACATCTCTATTATCCTGTTCTGTTTACTGTCTGCTTTTATGAAACCTTGTTACTTAAGTAAATTTAATGTAAATTACCTTTGAAAAATATAGTGAATAAGATTTTCTCTCAAAAGCTGCAGAATGCATCCTGTCCTTTCTCATGTTTTTCTAAGTTTTTTTTAGTGTTTACTTAGTTTAAAAGTATGAAACAGTCACTGGGTGGAATGAACTGTGGGATATGTACAGTATAAACTACTATTGTATTACAGAAAGCATAATTTTGTTTTAAAGTAGCGATAATTGGTGGTTAGAGATGGTTAGCACGGTTACAATATTACACTGCATGTTTTGAAGCACAGAGATTATACGATCAACAAACCCACAAGAACCACACTCACAGGGTTCTCTATTGGAATAATGCAGAAGCTTCAATACTGCCTTTGGGAATTAATACAACATGTTGGGTTCAGCCCTACATTATTTTTTTTTAAATTAATTTTCAAGAAAACTGAATACACTTCAAGTTGAGAGTTTGTAATCAATGATGAACAATGTGATCACATGGTTGATCAGATATCAGTATGGTATCTTCATGAAGTAGAATATGTGATATTTTTCTCAAAAATATGTATTATTTTTATAAACCATAGAAGTGCTTATATGACCATTCAAAACTGACATTATATAAGATGTGAAACAAATACATTTCTTCCATGTTATGCTTTAAAGTTACAATTAAAGTTAACATTTGCAAAGATTCATGATCTAGCAACCTCATGGCACAAGGGGCTATATTAATCCTCCAGCCTAGAAGAATATGAAAGCTGATCGGTTTCAGATGGTGGCCTTTTTACATTGTGTCTTTTTTGTGGCTTCCCCAAGTTTTACCACACTACCTATATAGTCCTCAGTATTGGAATGATTTGGAGATGCCGGTGTTAGACTGGGGTGTACAAAGTTAAAAATCACACAACACCAAGTTATAGTCCAACAGGTTTAATTGGAAGCACACTAGCTTTCGGAGCGCCGCTCCTTCATCAGTTGATTGCCACAATCACGTGATGAAGGAGCGTCGCTCCGAAGTCTAGTGCGCTTCCAATTAAACCTATTGGACTATAACCTGGTTTTGTGTGATTTTTAACTGAGTGTTGGAAGATATCAGTCTGCAACTCTCAGCAGTGGTCAATTCTTTGGACTGCAAGACCAGCAAGTTTCAAATAGACCAAACAGCATCTTTCACTGAGTTTATGGTCTTCCAGTTGCTGTTGATGGAAATGGCACAATATTAGGTTTCCGGCAACATGTGCCAGTATAAAGTGTCAGGAAAAGCAAAATCAATCCATCGATCTGGCCTGCTTAAGTTGCTCGAGATTTTTCCCTTTGTTCCTTAAAGCAGTAAATCAAATACCTTAAATTTTGATTTCCAGTTCCTACTGCAAGACGAAAGAGCTGCTGCCGGAGTCACTCAAAATCAATCCCTGTCCTGAAGAATATTAAGGAATATCGCATTCAGGAAAACGATGGTCGCTGCAGAATTAAAGCTGTGGTGTAAGTATTCACAACACGGAATACATTCTGGAATTCTGTGTCATTATTAAGAGCATCTGTCAAAACCAGTGAGCACTGAAATGTGAACCTACTCTGTTTCTTTTCAGATTCACAGTAAAAAAAAGGCAGATCTGTTCAAACCCAGATGATAACAGAGTGAAGCAACTTCTGGAAAAACTTTCCCAAACAGAACAGAAGAGATGAAGATGTTGATTGCCCTTTTGAATGACGAGGATATCAGAATGTTTAACACAGGAAGAAAATTTTCAAAAAGTGTCTTTTAATTTCATCTTTCAACATTTTACATAAGTTTCCTTGTCATCAGAAAGTTCTTGAAAGAAACTTTAAACACAGCAGTTAAATTTATTGAACCAACATCAGTCTGATACGATGCCACTTTATCACTGATTTACTTCATAATTATTATTAATGCTACAGAAACGGAATGGATGGGGTGTGCCAGTCTCTAAGGACAATGGACAATTTGTAGTTTCTTATTGCTTGAGTGTTGAATTTCCCCCATTTCTAGATCTAATATTCTCATCAGGTTGTCTGAAATCAGTAACCACTGTTGGTACATCAGTGTCTGCAATAGCAGAACATGGCTAACCCAGTAAGGAAACTAAACAGTCTGTGTGGGTACACTCAATAGGTGTAGTCATTCAAGTACCTGGAAAGGCAGCCAAGCGATCAAATTCTGCTTTTGTTAAAAAAAAACTTCCACCTTTCTGAAGCAGGGCAATTCTTATGTCAATA
Organism: Chiloscyllium plagiosum; assembly: GCF_037043375.1. Lineage (NCBI taxonomy): Eukaryota > Metazoa > Chordata > Chondrichthyes > Orectolobiformes > Hemiscylliidae > Chiloscyllium > Chiloscyllium plagiosum. The sequence continues at coordinate 72,353,331 of NW_028270151.1, forward strand.
AAGAAAATAAAATTTTGAAAGTGAAATTAAAATTCTTGTAATGACTAATCCATGTTGAATAATCCCATTTTAGGGAACTCCACATATGAAATCCTGGTTTGCTAAAATTATTAGTTTGTAGCTTTTAACTGACATACATTATAGTGATGCTATCATATGTAACCAAGAATTGTAGACAATGTTATCCATTGCCCACAAAATAATAATTTTTCACTGCACCTTCTTACATTATAGAGATTTTACTGCCAGGTCTTATTTTTTTTTGATCATATGAACATTTGTCAGAAAGACATTTTATTAAAGCAGTGTGCCTTTTAGGTTTTGGATAAAGTTATGCTGATCTTCTTTCATGACTAAATGTATAGTAACCTTGAATTTTTGCACTGGAATGACATGAAAATTTTTTTTTTCTCAAATTATTGTTCAATACTACTTGTTTAACTGCATTGATAATGTCAGGGAGTGCTGTTAAAAATGAATGATATATTGTATTATTTATTTTGCTTGCAGTTTGCCTCAATGAGGTTTGGATTTCTAATATTGTTCCTTGAATAGTTCAGGTCTGTTATTTGTCTTGTATCAAGTTGCTGGTTTACAGGCTTCCCAAGTTTTTAAGACAACGTGTAAGCCTACAAGATATGCATACACAGCAAAGAAATATTAGATTCTGTTCCAAGCTTGAATTATAATCTTTGCCCCTTATGTCTGCCAATCATTTCAACTACCTTCCTTGGTTGACACATTGTGTTTAGATTCAATGTCAGAATCAAACTATTCTGTTGAATGGGAGTTTAAATTAAAAGTAACTGAGGATGGAATGCTTGCTGGCTGCTGGTACTTATTTGTTTGGAAATTTTAATAAGAAAGGAGAGCAGATATCTACTCATAAACACCATATCCAACATTTGGAATCCACTGAAAGTTGAGGGGATCTGGGATAGTGACATTGCTAAAATACTCGATAATTTAATAGCACTAGAATTTTCCATTCTGATGTCCTTTTCCTTCTGGTGTATTACTTGATATTAACAGTTCATTTCCGAGATGTGCTTTGTTCTAAAAGACCAAACACAGAATTTGAGAATGGGGATGGGCAGTGAGACCAGTTGCTTGAAATGCCTGCACCATGTGGGAACTTCAGGAAGCTTCCTGTATCTACAGGATCACCGTGTGTAGAACAACACCAGCTGTTTGAACTCTTGGTTTCCAGAGCTTGAGCTGCAACACTTTGCAGTAATGGGGAGGACGAGAGTTTGTGAGATTGTTCTGTTCACAGACAAGAATTTAGGCATTATACACAGAGGGCTACCCGGGCAAATTGGAGGGAAAACAGTCTTTTTGAGGTGCTCAGTCTCAAACCAGGACAATGCTTTGGACACTGTGGGGTATGGAAATATTTCAAAACTGTACAGGCCAGACCATGGACAAAGCTTGGATGGGAAAGAAAAGCGGAGCTTAAAAATGGAATTGTTCTTGAAAATTCCATGGTCTGGGATAGACAAGCATGTCCAAATGTGTCAACTTGTATACAGCATGGCGTGTTCTCTCCCTTGTGCCATGGTCAAAGATATCACGGAAAGTGTACAGAATATTCAGCAGGGTTAAATGGATGAACCAGAAACTGTGGTACACACCAACATTAATGACATAGAGAAAGTAGGCATTCAGATCACATAAACAAATTTTCAGGAGCTCGAGAAGAAGCTAAAAACCAGGATCTTGGAGGATCTATGGATTGTTCACAGTATCATGTCCTACAAAGAGTAGAAATATAAATATAGAATGAGCAGTGCACACTTGACAAGTAGTGTAGAAAGGAAGCCTTTAGATTCCTGGGAATCCTGCATCTTGGAACCTGGTGCGGTGCAGAAGACATCTATCTAAAATTATGTCAATAGGATTGGGGAGATCTGACATTCAGAAAATTTGATGCTGGTGTCAGGTCTTCAGGAATCTCCGCTTTCAAACACAGAGAGGGCAAATTGTACAACCAATTTGAGATGAATCCCAAGAGTAGAAAACATGTTGAAGTTCAGTGGCATCTTATAACATGGTGAATGGCATGCCTTCACCATGTTATAAGAGGGAAGAAGTGCTCTTGATGGTTTCGTGAAGGGATAGTCTGGTGGTAGACTATATAGGGACAAATATATGGGAAGAGAGAATACTGATGTCCGACATACAAGGACTACATTACATCTCAAATACAGGAAGTATAAAACAATGGTAGGTTTGGAAAAGGCAGTAAGCCATTTCACAAGAAAAATATGACACCATCAGTGATTGGCTGACAAGATAGTTTGAAAGCAGCAGTTCTAGTCTTTAGAGTCAGAAACACTTATTGAATACTCTTTTATCATGTCTACTCTATGCCCTGAACTGGAAACCCGATTGGCAGCAGACCAGTCTCTCATCTAAACACTGAATTAACCAACCAGGACAAAGTTGCTCCAGGTTGATTAGATTAGTTTCCATTCCTAAAAGTGTGGAAACAGGCCCTTCAGCTCAACCAATCCACACTGACCCTCTGAAGAGTAACCCACCCAGACCCATTTCCCTCTGACTAATGCACCTAACGCTATGCGCAATGTAGCATGGCCAATTCACCTGACTGGCACATCTTTGAACTGTGGGAGAAAACTGGAGCACCCGGAGAAAACCCACACAGTCACAGAGAGAATATGCAAACTCCACACAGACAGTTGCCTGAGGCTGGAATCGAACCTAGGACCTTGGTGCTGTGAGGCAGCAGTGCTAACCACTGAGCCACTGCACCACCCATTCGAGAACTGAAACTGATATGCCTCTTGTTTCCAATCTCTTGTGGGTAAATCTGGCAGAGTTCAATGGGCTGATTGAAGACATTCAATGGTAAATTAATGAGACGTTTGTGGCATCCCACTTCACACACACCCCAGACCCATGGACCACTTCCACCATGAACAGAAGTTGGCACCAAGTGTGGCAACATCTTCTATAGCTTCGGCTGTTGTCATACTGAGAAGTGGAGGATTTATTTTCTTTGTATACTTGATGGATCCATCAGAATAACTCACCTCTTTCTCCCAGCTCCCAAATCCCATCAGCCCACCATCACTGAGGCCATCCTCCCATCAGTTGCCTCTCCTCCCTGGCTGATAGATGCTGGTGATTTACCCCTTTTGTCATTCTCACTGGGACCTGACAGTCTGACCCCATTGATAGCCCAGTAACTGACGCTGTGCATCTACTCTCAATGATGGTCACTACTGGGGACTGACTATAATCTGAGATGTAACTAATATTCTGTATTGTCCTGCTGGGAACAGGGAGCTGTTGGCTATTTGAGTGGACAGTGGGACTCCGAGGCACGGCATCCTCTCCAGATGGGTAAGGAAGATACACCTTGATCATTTTGTCACATGTTGCTTAACAAAAGATTCATTCTTACTGTCCACAATCTGACAATCTCTTCTATTTTCCTCTGAGAGACTATCCTTATCAAAAGTACCCAAAACTGAATATTTGTTTGAGAGAGTAATAGCCATAGGAGACATCTGAAGTGCCTTCTTCACTTTCCAACAGTCACCCATCTATCTGACAATCCTGTTGTGTAATCACTTCTCTAAGTTGACTGGCCACTAACTCTGTGTCTCTTATATGCCCACAATGTCATTAAGTCTAAAAAGAGGCACAGCTTACCACAGCACCTAATAAATAAACAACTTTTCTTTGTCTGAAGAGGTAATATTAAGTATGCAATAAATAAGAAATAAAGAAAATAAAACATGTAAATCTTAAATCAAATCAACCACTTAGCTGAATAATTATATTATTGGAAGACTGCGCAACAAGTTTTCTAGCAGACAGCTTTCAATCTTCTGATGAAAATAATCTCATTCCAGAGCTGTCCATGTGTAGGCCTCCCTAACGCTGTATCAGGAGGCTAAGGAGGAAATCACAGGGCACCTTGCAGAAATATTTGTATCATCTATAAAAACAAGCGAGATGCCGAATGGCTGGAGAGTGATTAATGTAATGCCCTTGTTTAAGAAGCATGGAAAGTAGAAGCCTGAGAACTATACACCTGTGAGTCTAACTTCAGTGGTGAGTAAATTGTTGGAAGTGATTCTGAAAGATGGGATCTATTTGCATTTGGGATCGTCAGCATGGCTTTGCAAGGGATATCATGTCTCACAAACATGATTGAGTTTTTTGTGCAAGTAATCAAGAAGATTGACAAGGGCAGAGGAGTACACATTGTGTAGTTGGACTTGAGTAAAACCTTGACAAAGTTCCACATGGTAGACTAATTAGTAAAGTTAGGTCACATCAATAATTACCAGCCATTAATGTGTGATGAAACAGAGAACAATTGAGGGCATCAGCAAAATCAAACTACCAAGAATTTTGGACGAACTAAAGATTGTTCAGTGGTGGCCACAAAGACAATGCCTTCTGTGAAAAGTTGTTTCAAGTGAAGAGAAATGTAAAGGAAACAGCTAAATATAGGGACTGGGACTGGTGTACAAATCTGATCGCCTGATCAGAGTTTCCACAGGGGCACAGAAAACCCACTTCCACAGCATCACCTCCCTGCACAGAATTTAGACAGCGCGCTGACCATCTGAGAGGACTTATGCAAGCTGCATTTCAAAGAAGTCTTAGAATTTTCAAACTAGCCAGCCAGTTAGGAAACCTGTTTTGAGAAAATGAAAGAGGTTCTAGTGGTGCTGATGTGTCTCAGTATCATCTCCTTTTTTGCAATTGCAGGGGAGAGGCATTACATCTCTATTAATTTTTATATGAAGTCTTTTCAATTTAACCAACCTTACAATGGACCAACTTTTGGACACATGGAATCTTGGGAAATTGTCCATCTCCAAACTGAAATTTGAAAACTTTTATGAACCAAATTTCAAAACTTTTAAGATGCCATGTAAAGGACTGCATTGGGGCTTGCAGCAAATATAATGAACTTCTGAGTGAAACAACGAGACAGATTTTCAACAACTACAAAATATTGTGCTCTCTGTTTTCATCTTTTAAGGGATTTATTTGATTGACAACTATGAAAAGTTGCTGGGAGGAAATAATGTAGCAATGAAATTGCATACAGCTCTTCTTGGTCTTTTGTTGGAAAAACAATCTTAATTTATTGTGTTTTATTCTTGAATTCATGATTGGATAGTTAGCATGATGAATACACTTCATTGTGTGTTGTGAAGCACAGTGATTACAAACTAGTAAAACCCACAAGAACCACACTGTCAATGTTCTCTATTAAAACAATATGGGTGATTCATTAGACCTTCTCCACTGGTGGACTGTTTAACTTATCAATAAGCTGGTACTGGCCGTTATGGTTCCAGTCGGCTTCCCCTTCAAATTGAGCACAACCAATATAAATAAGGGATATTTCAACAGATTAGTGAGTGCAGTAATGGGTCATTGTCAATGATCATTCAAAGAGGCTCCTTAGAATCATCACACCTTGACTAAAACTTCAGAAGTTCTTAAGTGCTTGGTTTCATACAGTCTTGATAGGCTTCTGGAACTGATAGATGAATGGAGAAGCTGGTGTGGGGTGCAGGGTGCTAAGCATAAATGTCTATTGGGCAAATGTCTGCTTCAGGATGAACATCATACGTAGATATGGACATATATAGTGCAAAGGCAGATTTGCAACTATCTTCAGCCAGAAATGCCAAGTGGATGATCCATCTCAGCCTCCTCCAGTGGTCCACAGCATCACAGAAGCTAGTCTTCAGCCAATTTGATTCTCTCCACATGATAACAAGAAACGGTTGGAGGTACTGGGTACTGCAAAAACCCTGGGCAATGATAACATTCTGGTAAAGTAGTGAAGACCTGTACTCCAGAACTTGCCATTCCACTACCCAAGCTCTTCCAGAACATTTACCATTCCAGCATCTACCTGACAAATCCAACTTGGCTACGTACTGTCCCTTCAGTGACTCTCGATCATCAGTGATGTGATGGAAGGTGCATGTTGTGATTGATACATGCTCAGCCAGGAGGATGACAGAGAATATGAGTTCCCTGCTTAGGGCTGATAACCAGGATCAGTCATGGAGTCCGGCCTGACAGACATAGATTGGAGAGGCAGAGGCATGTAATTTGGATTTAACCCTAAGTGAAATGCTGAAAGAATGTTTGGTTTGAGGGGTTAATAATGTGACCATGCAAAAGCCCCTTCTACCTGAAGTCCAACTGGTCATCAGCCAGGCACTACAACTGTTTAGTTCTTTCCTTGAGATGGTGAATCGTGGGAAATTCATACCTAACCTGGTCTCTATCCTGGCACCCATACAATTGCTACTGAAAAAGGGTCAGCTTTGGGAATGGCCTTGTAGCCAGGCTGTGTCCTTTAGGAAAGTGAAGCAGTGATCATTGTCTCAGCCATTGGTGCACTATGACACCAAACGAGATGTGGTGCTGACATGTGATGTCTCCCCATACGGTATTGGGGTAGTGTTGGCACACCAGTGGCTCAACAGAGAGGAATATCCCACAGTGTTTGCTTCCTGGACTTTGGCTGATGCCTAATGCAGGCACCCCCAGATAGAGGAGGAAGGTTTGTCAGTCATCTTTGGTGTGAAAAATTTCCACTCATTCCTTTATGGACATAAATGTCCAATAATAACAGATCACAAAGTGCTGCTAGGGCTATATAAGTAAGACAAGCCCATGCCACCTATACATTTAGCATAAATTAAGCAGTGGGCTCTTATTGTCTTTTGGGCCATTAACATTTGGTTAAGGGAACCAAATCCAAGGCTCCTTGGACAGTGGGGGAGATCAAGAACCTGAGTAAATGATAAAGAGGGTACATGATGCATGCCAGTTAAATTCTGCAAATGAGAACCAGGTTAATAACAATCAGTTGAGAGAAGTGTTTTGGAAAGTAATGTGGGCATAGCGAGAGCAAAAATAGAATGACAGTTGACATAAAAGTGAACAATCTCATATTCTATCAGCATGTAAATAAAACATGATTAAAGAGGTGGATTGTTGCCTATTCAGGATAAGAAAGGCAATATAGACTTTGAAGTACAGGACAAGGTGAGAAGAATTACAACTGGTGATGCTCGATAAGGAAATGGTTGCTGAGAGAGTATTGATAGAGGTGGCGATAGTAGGGTTCATGATGATGTGAAGATTGATTGAAAGGATTTGATGGAAAGACTGGCTCTACTAGAGTGTGGAGAGGACATTGAGAGAGATGTTTTGCAGCTCAGGCTGCTAAAAGATATTCGGATGGAGAGAGTGGAAGGAATTTACAGAATATCCCAGAAAGCCCACAACATGGAAGAATGCCAGATATTTGGTGTGTGACAGACGTGACATCATTATTCAAGAATATAATCAACAGGCACACGAGGAATGTGGAGGCACTCACACTCCAATGCAATGCTACCCATCATAGGAGAGGGCATGGCAAACTGCCCATCAATGGGCTGATTGAAGCCATTCAATGGTAAATTAATGAGACATTTGTGGCATCCCACTTCACACACACCTCAGACCCATGCATCACTTCCACCTTGAGCAGACGTTGGCACCAAGTGTGGCAACACCTTCTATAGCTTCGGCTTTTGCCAGACTGAGAATTGGAGGATTTATTTTCTTTGTGTACTTAATGGATCCATCAGAGTAACTCAGCTCCTTCCTCCCAGCTCCCAAATCCCATCAGCCCACCATCACTGAGGCCATCCTCCCACCAGTTGCCTCTCCTCCCTGGCTGATTGATGCTGGCGATTTTCCACTTTTGTCATTCTCACTGGGACCTGACAGTCTGACCCCATTGATAGCCCAGTAACTGACGCTGTGCATCTACTCTCAATGATGGTCACTATTGGGGACTGACTATAATCTGAGATGTAACCAATATTCTGTATTGTCCTGCTGGGAACAGGGAGCTGTTGGCTATTTGACTGGACAGTGGGACTCTGAGGCACGGCATCCTCTCCAGATGGGTAAGGAAGATCCACCTTGATCTAACTTTGTCACATGTTGCTTAACAAAAGATTCATCCTTACTGCCCACGATCTGACTACCTATTTTGTTTTCCTCTGAGAGACTATCCTTATCAAAAGTACCCAAAACTGAGTATCTGTTTGAGAGAGTAATAGTCACAGGAGACTTCTGAAGTGCCTTCTTCACTTTCCAACAGTCACCCATCTATCTGACAATCCTGTTGTGTAATCACTTCTCTAAGTTGACTGGCCATCTAACACTGTGTCTCTTGTATGCCCGCAATGTCATTAAGTCTAAAAAGAGGCAGCTTACCACAGCACCTAATAAATAAACAACCTTTCTTTGTCTTAGGTGTTAATATTAAGCATGCAATAAATAAGAAATAAAGAAAATAAAACATGTAAATCTTAAATAAAATCAATCACTTAGCTGAATAATTATATTACAGGAAGACTGCGCAACAAGTTGTCCAGCAGACAACTTTCAATCTTCTGATGAAAACAATCTCATTCCAGAGCTGTCCATGTGTAGGCCTCCCTAACGCTATGTCAGGAGGCTAAGGAGGAAATCACAGGGCACCTTGCAGAAATATTTGTATCATCTATAACCATAAGTGAGATGCCGAATGACTGGAGAGTGATTAATGTAATGCCCTTGTTTAAGAAGCATGGAAAGTAGAAGCCTGAGAACTATACACCTGTGAGTCTAACTTCAGTGGTGAGTAAATTGTTGGAAGTGATTCTGAAAGATGGGATTTATATGCATTTAGAGAGGCAAGGAATGATTAGAGATAGTCAGCATGGCTTTGTGCAAGGGAAATCATGTCTCACAAACTTGATTGAGTTTTTTTGTGCAAGTAACCAAGAAGATTGACAAGGGCAGAGGAGTACACATTGTTTAATTGGACTTTAGTAAAGCCTTAACAAGGTTCCAAATGGTAGACTAATTAGTAAAGTTAGGTCACATCAATAATTGCCAGCTAATAATGCGAGATAAAGCAGAGAACAATTGAGGGCATCGGCAAAATGAAACCACCAAGGATTTGGAGAAATTAAAGGTAATTCAGTGGTGGCCACAAAGACAATGCCTTCTGTGAAAGGTTGTTTCTAGTGAAGAGAAATGTAAAGGAAACAGCTAAATATAGGGACTGGGACTGGTGTACAAATCTGATCGCCTGATCAGAGTTTCCACAGGGGCACAGAAAACCCACTTCCACAGCATCACCTCCCTGCACAGAATTTAGACAGCGCGCTGACCATCTGAGAGGACTTATGCAAGCTGCATTTCAAAGAAGTTTTAGAATTTTCAAACTAGCCAGCCAGTTAGGAAATCTGTTTTGAGAAAATGAAAGAGGTTCTATTGGTGCTGATGTGTCTCAGTATCATCTTTTTTGCAACTGCAGGGGAGAGGCATTACATCTCTATTAATTTTTATATGAAGTCTTGTCAATTTACAACGGACCAACCTTTGGATACATAGAATCCGAGGAAATTGTCCATCTCAAACTGAGATTTGAAAACCTTTTTGAACTAAATTTCAAAAATTTAAAATGCCATGTAAAGGACTACATTGTGGATAGCAGCAAATTTAATGAACTTCAGAATGAAACAACGAGACAGATTTTCAACAATTACAAAATATTGTGCTCTCTGTTTTCATCTTTTAGGGGATTTATTTGATTGACAACTACGAAAAGTTGCTGGGAGGAAATAATGTAGCAATGAAATTGCAAACAGCTCATCTTGGTCTTTTATTGGAAAAACAATCTTAAGTTATTTTGTTTTATTTGTGATTTCATGATTGGATAGTTAGCATGATTAATACACTTCACTATGTGTTGTGAAGCACAGTGATTACAGACTAGTAAAACCCACAAGAATCACACTATCAGTATTGTCTATTAAAACAATATGGGTGATTCATTAGACCTTCTCCACTGGTGGACTGTTTAACTTATCAATAAGCTGGTACTGGCCGTTATGGTTCCAGTCGGCTTCCCCTTCAAATTGAGCACAACCAATATAAATAAGGGATATTTCAACAGATTAGTGAGTGCAGTAATGGGGCATTGTCAATGATCATTCAAAGAGGCTCCTTAGGATCGTCACACAGTCAACCTTGACTAGAACTGGAACTTCAGATGTTCTTAAGTGCTTGGCTTCTTACAAATAAGCGGCCTTCAAATGCCCCACTAAATGATTACTGAATTCTGTTGTGTCAGAAGCCCATCTTTTTAGTAAAGTGATAAATCAGATTGTCTTGCCCCTCTGCTGGGCATTTGATTTTGTGGCATTTTTTTAAAGATCAGGACTGTTCTCTCTGGTATTGTGACCAAGTTATAGCCTACAACAGATCTAAATAACTTGCTGAAGTGATGTTGTCATTGTCTGTGGTTGCTTACTGTGCACAAATTGAGTTGAAGCTGATGACTTTTCTCTCCTTCAGTGATTTTTCTTCCTGTTCTGGTTTAGCTAGAAAATACTTTGGAAAGTTGTGAAAGACTCTCATTCAATCACTTCACAAATTGCATTCTGTAATTGGATTATTCTTTTCATGGGATATCAGTATCACTAGCAAGGTCAATATTTGTAGAATATAAGAGACATGGTTAGTAACTTTGTGCATGACACCAAAATTGGTGGCATAGTGGACAGTGAAGAAAGCGACCTAAGATTAAAAGAGATCTTGATCAATTGGATCAATCGGCTAGGGAATGGGACTTGGAGTTTGGTTTGGATAAATATGAGGATTTGCATTTTGGTTCAAAGAAAAACAAGGACACAACTTGTACAATGAATTGTGGGGCCCTGGTTAGTGTTACAGAACAGAGAGACCGACGTGCTTAATTCTTCGAAATTTGCGACAGGTAGGCAGGATAGTTAAGAAGGTGTTCAGCACACTTGTCATCATTCTCAGACCTTTGTGTATCTGAGTTGGGACATCACTTAGAGGTTGTACAAGACATTGGTGAGGCTTCATCTGGAGTACTGTGAGTGGTTCTGTTCCCCTGCTATAGGAAGGATATAATATTGGAGAGGTTCAGAAAGGTTTTACCAGGACTTTGCTGGGCACGGATGGTTTGAGTTTCAAGGTGAGGCTGGAGAGGCACCAACTGTCTTCACTGGAGCACAGGAGGTTGAGGGGTGACCTTGCAAAGATATATGAGGGGCACAGATAGATGAATAGCAAAGTTCTTTGCCCTCAGGTAGGGGAGTTCAAAACTAGCAGGCATGCTTTTACGGTGAGAGGTAACAGACTTAAAAATTGCACGGGGGAAATGTGTTTACAAAGAATGGTTTGTGTGTGGAATGAACTGCCAGAGGAAGTAATAGATGCAGATTCAGTTACAACATTTAAATGATATTTGGATAAGTTCATAAATTGGAGGGATGTGGACCAAACACAGGGAGGGGGACACATTTAGTTTGGGAGCATGGTTGGCATGAACTGGATGGACTGAAAGGTCTGTTTCCATGCTGTATGACATTATGACTCTATGTGCCAGTATAAACAGGCATGCAACGCAAAATCAGTCCACCGATCTGGCCTGCTTAAGTTCCTCAATACTTTTCCTTTGTCTTCCCCTGAAGCAGTAAATCACATCCTTTGAATTTTGATTTCGAGGCCCTGGTGCAAGACTGAAGGACTGCTGCTGGAAATACTCAAAATCAGTCCCTCCCCTGGAGAACATTAAGGGATATCACACTCAGGAAAACGATGGTCGCTGCAGAATTAAAGCTGTGGTGTAAGTATTCACAACAGGGAGCTCCCTGCTGCATTCTGGCATTCTCTATCATTATCAAAAGCACTGGAAGTGAACCTATTCTGCTTCTGTTCAGATTCAAAATAAAAATAGGGATCATCTGTTCAAATCCAAACAATAAGAAAGTGAAGGAACTTCTGAAAAACTTTGCCAGGAGAAGAGAATAGATGAAGGTGTTGATTCCATGCGAATGATGAAGACATCAGAATGTTTAACACAAGAAGAAAGTTTTCAAGAAGTGTTATTTTTAAGTCCATCTTTCAAAACTTTCCATGAGTTTTCTTGTTGTCAGCAAGTTCATAAAAGCACCAGTTAATTATGCCGATTGCTCAACAATCAATAATCTTTCACTGCATCCTCTTACATTATAGAGTCATTACTGCGAGGCATGATTTTACGTTGAATATATTAACATTTTTCAGAGATTGAGTTAAAGCAGTGTGTCTTTTAGGTGGTTGGATAAAGTTATGCTGATCTTTCATGACTAAATGTATAACAACTTTGCTCTGGAATGCACAAGAAAATGTTATTCAAATTATTGTTTAACTGCATTGATAATGTGAGGGTAAGCTTTTAACAATGAGTGGCATATGCTATTATCTAGTTTGCTTGCAATTTTCCTTAATGGGATTTGGATTTCATTTATTGTTCCTTAAATAGATTGCCTGGTTGGTCTGTATTTTGCCATATATCAAGTTGGTGGTTTACAGGCTTCCTCAGGTTTTATAGTTCTATGTAAGCTTAAAAGATGTGCATAAACTGCTCCAAGCTTGAGTTATAATGCTTGCACCAATTGTTCCAACCACCTTCCTTGGTTGACACATTGTGTTTAGATTCAATGTAAGAATCAAAGCATTCTGTTGAATAGGAATTTAACTTAAAAGTAATTGAGTGGAATGCTTGCTGGCTGTTTGTGCTTGTTTGTTTGGAAGTTTCAATCAAGACATTTATTCAGAAACACCTTATCCCAGATTTGGCATTCACTGGAAGTCAAAGGGATCTAGGATAGTGGCAGTGCTGAAACGCTGTAATTAAATAGCACTGGAATCTTCCATTCTGGTGTCCTTTTCCTTTGGATGCATTAATTGATATCAATAGTTTATTAAAGATATTAACTTGGTTCTAAAAGAGCAAACAGAGAATTATCAGGGTAAACGGATAAATTCTCAGGATAACTGTGTTTAGAAGAACAAAGCTGCTTGGGACAGACGAGTATGTATGAATGTGCCACCTTGTGTACTGAATGGTGTGTTCTTTCCCTGGTGCCATGGGCAAGGACATCATGGAAAGTATACAGAATATTCAGCAATGTCAAATGGATGAACCAGAAGCTGTGGTATACACCAACACCAGTGACATAGAGAAAGTAGGCATTGAGGTCATCTAAACAAACTTTCAGAAGCAAGAGAGGACACAGAAAACAGGATCTTGAAGAATAAGTAGATTGTTCTGAGTATCATGTCCAGCACAGAATAGAACTGTAAATATAGGAAGAGCGATGCAAATCTTGACAAAGTGGTGTAGGAAGGAAGACTTTAGGTTCCTGGGAATCCTACAACTTGGTACCTGTGGTGAGTGACATGCCTCAACCCACAATACAGGGGGAAGGAAGAAGAGCTCTTGACAGATTCAGGAAAGGATATTCTGGTAGTAGACCATATGGGGGGAAATATGTGGGAAGAGATAATACTCACATCCTACACACAAGGATTACATTAAATCTCAAACACATGAATGTAAAACAACACTCAGTTTGGAAAAGGTAGAAAGCAGTTTACCAAGAAAAATGTGACTGTCAATGATTGGCTGACAATACAGTTTGAAAGTAACAATTCACCTCTTTAGATGTAGAAACGCTTATGGAACACTCTTTCATCATGTCAAACTGTTCCTGGTCCTGAAACCAAATTTGCAGCAGACCAGTCTCTCAGCTAAACATAGCATTAACCAACCGAGGGAAAGTTGCTCCTGGTTCAGATTTTGAGAGCTGAAAGCGAACATGCCTCTTGTTTCTGATTTCATGTGGGAAAATCAGGCACAATATGTTCAGAAAAGGGAAGGCAAGGTGGCAATGCTGATTAATTATTGGTGTACAGTGTTTTTGGGGGTGCAGAGACAAAATACCATTTGGTTAGACTCAAGGAGCACAGAATGTACAGTCATATTGCTGAGGATATTCACACAGTGTGTGAGAAAAAGAGGAGAGCATAGGTGCAGATAAATCACAGATGTATGAGAATTGCAGTGTTATTACACTGAAGGATTTTAGTTCTCAAATACTGAACCGGGTATTGCTTGAGGAACAATACGGATTAGGACACATTTGTGAAATGTATCAAGGAGAACTTCCTGGACCAAAATAATTTTGAGGAGAAAGTGAGGTCTGCAGATGCTGGAGATCAGAGCTGAAAATGTGTTGCTGGAAAAGCGCAGCAGGTCAGGCAGCATCCAAGGAACAGGAGAATCGACGTTTCGGGCATAAGCCCTTCTTCAGGAATGAGGAAAGTGTGTCCAGCAGGCTAAGATAAAAGGTAGGGAGGAGGGACTTGGGGGAGAGGCATTGGAAATGCGATAGGTGGAAGGAGGTCAAGGTGAGGGTGGTAGGCCGGAGTGGGGTGGGGGCGGAGAGGTCAAGAAGAAGATTGCAGGTTAGGAAGGCGGTGTTGAGTTCGAGGGATTTGACTGAGACAAGGTGGGGGGAGGGGAAATGAGGAAACTGGAGAAATCTGAGTTCATCCCTTGTGGTTGGAGGGTTCCTAGGCAGAAGATGAGGCGCTCTTCCTCCAACTGTCGTGTTGCCCCGCCCCCACGCCGATCTCCGTCACCACGCCCAACTCTGCCCCCACGTCGATCTCCGTCATGTCTAACCCCGTCCCCACGTCGATCTCCGTCCCCGCCCCCACGCCCAACCCCGCCCCCACTCCCAGTTCCAGCCCCACACCAGGTCCTAGCTCCCAGCCCTGCCGTGTGTTCACCATCCCTCCAGACCTCCCCCTCTCTGAGGATGAAAGATCAGTCCTCAGCAGAGGCCTCACCTTCATTCCCCTATACTCTCGGATCAACGAGTTCAACACGCGGCGAGACATTGAACAATTCTTCCGCCGCCTTCGCCTCCGTGCCTACTTCTTTAACCAAGACTCCCGCCCACCCTCTGACGACCCCTTCTCCCACCTCCAACACACCCCATCCACCTGGACACCCTGTGCTGGCCTCTTACCCGCCCTCGATCTCTTCATAGCCAACTGCCGCCGCGACATTAACCGCCTCAACGTCTCCACCCCCTCACCCACTCCAACCTCTCACCCTCGGAACGTGCGGCCCTCCACTCCCTCCGTTCCAACCCCAACCTCACTATCAAACCAGCAGACAAGGGAGGCGTGGTAGTAGTTTGGCGCACCGACCTCTACACCGCTGAGGCTAAACGCCAGCTCGCGGACACCTCCTCCTACTGTTCCCTTGACCATGACCCCACCTCCCACCAACAAACCATCATCTCCCAGACCATCCAGAAACTCATCACCTCAGGGGATCTCCCATCCACCGCCTCCAACCTCATAGTCCCACAACCCCGCACCGCCCGTTTCTACCTCCTGCCCAAAATCCAAAAACCTGACTGCTCTGACCGACCCATAGTCTCAGCCTGCTCCTGCCCCACTGAACTCATCTCTGCATACCTCGACACGGTCCTGTCCCCCTTAGTCCAAGAACTCCCCACCTACGTTCGGGACACCACCCACGCCCTCCACCTCCTCCATGATTTTCGCTTCCCCGGTCCCCAACGCCTTATCTTCACCATGGACATCCAATTCCTGTACACCTCCATGCCCCATCACGAAGGACTTAAAGCCCTCTGCTTCTTCCTTTCCCACTGTACCAACCAGTACCCTTCTACTGACACCCTCCTTCGACTGATGGAACTGGTCCTCACCCTTAACAACTTCTCTTTCCAATCCTCCCACTTCCTCCAAACCAAAGGAGTAGCCATGGGTACCCGCATGAGCCCCAGCTATGCCTGCCTCTTCGTAGGATATGTGGAACAGTCCATCTTCCGCAGCTACACTGGCACCACCCCCCACCTTTTCCTCCGCTACATCGATGACTGTATCGGTGCTGCCTCGTGCTCCCACGAGGAGGTTGAACAGTTCATCCACTTTACCAACACCTTCCACCCCGACCTCAAATTCACCTGGACCGTCTCAGACTCCTCCCTCCCCTTCCTAGACCTTTCCATTTCTATCTCGGGCGACCGAATCGACACGGACATTTACTATAAACCGACCAACTCCCACAGCTACCTAGACTATACCTCCTCCCACCCTGCCCCCTGTAAAAACGCCATCCTATATTCCCAATTCCTTCGTCTCTGCCGCATCTGCTCCCAGGAGGACCAGTTCCAAAACCGTACAACCCAGATGGCCTCCTTCTTCAAGGACCGCCATTTCCCGCCAGATGTAGTTGACGATGCCCTCCACCGCATCTCTTCCACTTCCCGCTCCTCCGCCCTTGAGCCCCGCCCCTCCAACCGCCACCAGGACAGAACCCCACTGGTCCTCACCTACCACCCCACCAACCTCCATGTACAACGTATCATCCGCCGTCATTTCTGCCACCACCAAACGGACCCCACCACCAGTGATATATTTCCATCCCCTCCCCTATCAGCATTCCGAAAAGACCACTCCCTCCGTGACTCCCTCGTCAGGTCCACACCCCCCACCAACCCAACCTCCACTCCCGGCACCTTCCCCTGCAACCGCAAGAAATGCAAAACTTGCGCCCACACCTCCCCCCTTACTTCCCTCCAAGGCCCCAAGGGACACTTCCATATCTGCCACAAATTCACCTGCACCTCCACACACATCATCTATTGCATCCGCTGCACCCGATGTGGCCTCCTCTATATTGGGGAGACAGGCCGCCTACTTGCGGAACGTTTCAGAGAACACCTCTGGGACACCCGGACCAACCAACCCAACCACCCCGTAGCCCAACACTTTAACTGCCCCTCCCACTCCAACAAGGACATGCAGGTCCTTGGACTCCTCCATTGCCAGACCATGGCAACACGACGGGTGGAGGAAGAGCGCCTCATCTTCTGCCTGGGAACCCTCCAACCACAAGGGATGAACTCAGAGTTCTCCAGTTTCCTCATTTCCCCTCCCCCCACCTTGTCTCAGTCAAATCCCTCGAACTCAGCACCGCCTTCCTAACCTGCAATCATCTTCCTGACCTCTCTGCCCCCACCCCACTCCGGCCTATCACCCTCACCTTGACCTCCCTCCACCTTTCGCATTTCCAAAGCCCCTCTCCCAAGTCCCTCCTCCCAACCTTTTATCTTAGCCTGCTGGACACACTTTCCTCATTCCTGAAGAAGGGCTTCTGCCCGAAACGTCGATTCTCCTGTTCCTTGGATGCTGCCTGACCTGCTGCGCTTTTCCAGCAACACATCTTCAGCTCAAAATAATTTTGACCCAACTGGGAAGGATGTGCTGCTGGATCTGATGGCGGGATGGAAAAACTGTTGTGGGGTGCAGGGAGCTAAGCATAAATGTCTAAGGGGCAAATATCTGCTTCTGGATGATCATCATATGTACATTGGGACAAGTTTAGTGCAAAAGAAGATTTGCAACTATCTTCAGCCAGAAATGCCAAGTGGATAATCCATCTTAGCCTTATATATGTCAGTTTTCAGTAAATTTGATTCAATATGACATCAATAAATGGCTGGATACTGCAATGGCTGTGTTCTCCGATGACACTCTAGTAATAGTACTGAAGATCTATACTCCAGAACTTGCTGTTTCCCTAGCCAAGTTCTTCCAGAACAGTTACAACACTAGCATCTACCTGACAGTATGGAAAATTACCTCAGATATGTCCTGGGCACAAAATGCAGGACAAATCCAACCTGGCCAATTACTGCCCCCTCAGTCTACTCTCAACTATCAGTGATGTGATGGAAGGTGCATGTTGTGATTGGCATGGGGTCAGCCAGGTGATTGTAATAGAAGATGAGTTTCCCTGATTGAGGCTGTTAGCCTGGATCAATCAGGGAGTCCTGGCTGACAGACATATATAGGAGAGGCAGAAGCATCTGAGTTGAGTTTAACCCGAAGTGAGATGTTGAGAGAATGTTTGGTATATGGGATTAATAATGTGACCACATAAAAGACTGATTGGTTATGTCCAAATGGACTTCAAGCAGGTGCTACAACTGCTAAGGTCTTCCCTTGGGATGGTGAATTATTTTGGGAAATTCAAATGTAACCCAGCCTCTATCCTGGCACCCTTACAATTGCTCCTGAAAAAGGATCAGGTTGAAAGTGGTTTTATAGCCAAGTTGTAGCATTTCGGCAAGTGAAGAAGCAACAATCATTGTCTCAGGTGTTGACACACTTAGATGCCAAGCGACATGCGATGCTGACATGTGATTCCTCCCTGTATGATATCGGGGGAATGGTGGCTCCCTGGTGGCCCAATGGAGAGGAAGGCCCCACAGTGTCTGTTTCCTGGTCCTTGGCTGATGCCAAACACACATACACCCAGAGAGAGAGGGAAGGTTTAGCAGTCACCTCTGGTGTGACCAATGTCCACTCTTATCATTACCGACATAAATTTGTCATGATAACATTGCACAAATCCCTGTTCAGGCTACATAAAGAGGGTAGGCCTGTGCCACCCACAGCTTCAGGCTGAGTTCAGTGGAGGGCTCTTATTCTCTTTTGGGCCATTAACATTTGGTTATGGGAACCAAAGCCAAGGTTCCTTGGACAATGGGGGAGATCGAGAACCTGAGTAAACGATAAAGAGGGTAAATTCTGCAAATGAGAACTAGGTTAATTACAATCAGTTGAGAGACGTGTTTTGAAAAGTAATGTGGACAAAAAGAGAGTAAAAATAGAGTGATAGTTGACATAAAAGTGAACAATCTCATATTCTATCAACATGTGAATGAAACATAATTAAACAGGTGGCTTGCTTCCTAATCAGGATAAGAAAGGCGATATACACTTTGGAGTACAGGACAAGGTGAGAAGAGTTACAAGTGGTGATGCTCGATAAGGAAATGGTTGCTGACAGAGCATTGATAGAGGTGGAGATAATAGCGTTCATGATGGTGTGAAGATTGATTGAAAGGATTTGGTGGAAAGACGAGCACTACCTAGAGAGAACAGAACATTGAGAGAGATGGTTTGCAGCTCAGGCTGCTAAAAGATATTTAGATGGAGAGAGTGGAAGGAATTTACAGAATATCCCAGACAGCCCTCAACATGGAAAAGTGCTAGAGGTTTGGTGTGTGACAAATGTGACATCATTATTCACAAATATAATTAACAGACACATGAAGAATGTGGAGGTTCTCCCTGGTTACTCACTCCCCAGTGCAGTGTTACCCATAGTAGGGGAGGCAATGGGCAGATTGCCCATCAATGGGCTGATTGAAACCATTCAGTGGTCAATTAATGCGAGGTTAGTGGCATCCCACTTCACACAGACCCCAGCCCCATGTACGACTCACCATGATAGGTGTATTCAAAGTCCCGGGAGATCTACGTTGAATATATGAAGAGAAACACCCATATGGTGATAGGGTCAAGACCCATAGCACTCTCAGCTACAATGACTGACAAATGAGCAAAAGGCAACAGCAGGCAAAATACTGGAAGAGGAAATTAGAATTTGGGATATATTGTGTGAAAGTAAGCTGAAGGCAGATTGACACTTTTCAAATGGAATTTGATAGATACCAGAAGAAGTGCAACCTCAATTATTTAGGTTCTCAATTGTACAATGAAACAGAGTACAATTGAAGACATCAACCAAATAAAACCACCAAGGATTGGGATTAACTAAAAGTTGTTCAGTGGTGGGCACAAAGACAATGCCTTCTGTAAGAAGTTCTTTCAAGTGAAGAGAAGCTAAAAATAGGGACTGGGGCTGATGCACTCATTTAATCGCCTTATCAAAGTATTCACAGAGGCACAGTAAACCCACCTCCACAACATCACCTCCCTTCACAGAACATGGACAGATGGTTGATGATCTGAGAGGATATATACAAACTGCATTTCAAAGAGCTTCCAAAATTTCAAACTAGTCAGCCAGCGAGGAAACCTCTTTTGAGAAAATGAAGCAATTTCTTGTGGTGCTGATGTTTCTCAATATCATCTCCTTCATTGCATTAGCAGGTGAGCAGGTGGACTGCTTATACCTCTTTTTTTATATCTGATGTCTTGTCAATTAAACTAACCTTAGAATAGACCAAATTGCACACACTGTGGAATCTTGTCAAATTGTCTGTCTCTAACTGAGATTCGAAAGCTTTCCTGAACCAAATTTCAAGACTTCTAAAATGCCTCTTAACAGACTGCATTGTAGATTGCAGCAAATATAAGTAAGTTCTGAGTGAAACAACTAGACAGATTTTCAGCAACTACAAAATGTTTGCCAGTCCTTTATTATGTTCTTCAATGGTTTCATCTGTTAAGGGATATATTTGATTGACAACTATAGAAGTTGCTAGGAAGGAATAATGCATTATAATATATACAGCACATCTTCGTCTTTTATTATTTGAAAGACAATTTTAATTTAATTTGTCTTATCCTCGAGTTCATGATTGGATAGTTAGCATGGTTAATACATTCCACTGTGTGTTGTGAAGTACAGTGATTATGGTTAGCAAAACCCACAAGAATCATACTTGTAGTGTTCTCTATTAAAACAATATGGATGATTCATTGGACCTTCTCAACTGGTGGACTGTTTAACTTATCAATAACCTGCCACTGGCCGATGTGCTTTCAGGAGGCTTCCCCTTCAATTCAACACTGCTAATATATACATGAGATATTTCAACACTTTAGTGAGTGCAGTAATGAGAGATTGCCAATGACCATTGCAAAAGTTTCCTTTGGATCATCATACAGTCAACCTTGACTAAAACGGGACCATTAGTTGTTCTTAAGCGCTTGGGTTTATACAAATAAGCTGCATTGAAATGTCATGTTAAACCACTAGTAAATGTTGAGATCAGGAATAATCCTACTCTTCCATCAGTCCCATACTGAACTTAAAAACTGCTCTTTACAACTGAGCAGAAACCAAGTCAAGGTTTTGTAATTAATGGCGAAAAATATAATCAATTATGCTTTACCAAATTTTACCACACTCTTGTTTCAGTGCCCAGAGTGAGGACAGTGGCCAGGGGCCTGGAGAGAAGATGGATTGGCCAGCTGCCGGGAGCAGAGTAGGAATGGCCGCCTGCGGGCCTGGAATGAATTTGGCTAAGGGTTGGGAACAAGCGGATCCCAGGCAGACCACATGACATCCCTCATAGAAAGACTGTAATGTCTAACTTTTAAGCTTTATTTCTCATTTTCTGAACTTATACTATGGATATCTGCAATGTAATGTAACATTTTTTTCTTCATTTGCTCTATTTTGCTTACCTAAGATCTGTACCTTGTTACTTTGTACCTAAGATAGCATCGTGTTTTGGTGACATTGTACACTTATCACTGCTCTCCAGGTCTTTTGTAACTTGAGTGCACATGACACCAAATTCAATTCTAATTCTAATTCTTATTCTAATATAGTCCTGAATGTTGGGCGATATCAGGCTGTAACACTCAGCAGTGGACAGTTCTTTGGACTGGAAGCCCAGCAGGTTTCAGACACAGCAAACTGCATCTTTCACTGAGTTGATGATCTTCCAGCTGCTGTTGATGGAAATGACACAATTTTAGATTTCAGGCAACATGTCCACCCATTAATAAACTGTTCCAATGGGTGGACATCAGAAAGGAAATGCCAGGATTTAGTATTATGATCAAAATAACATCATTTCTTCTTGCTTTCTGTGTTGGAGTCTGATTGGTGACACAAGGTTCAGGCACTTGATGGCTGAGGTTGCTGTAATGTTAGTTTGTGCTTTGGACTTTAAGGGTACAGTTTTCTCCAGTGGTCTCATTAGCTCTGGGTTGCCTTCATCCATACTCACATGTTGTGTTTCTTTTGCAGGTTCAGCACAATGTGTTGTGAGTTTGGTTGATGACGCAGCCATAAACCCTGCAGAAGGTAATAATAACAAAGTTAAAA
This sequence comes from Chiloscyllium plagiosum, assembly GCF_037043375.1. Lineage (NCBI taxonomy): Eukaryota > Metazoa > Chordata > Chondrichthyes > Orectolobiformes > Hemiscylliidae > Chiloscyllium > Chiloscyllium plagiosum. The sequence continues at coordinate 72,375,175 of NW_028270151.1, forward strand.
CATCTAATTGTAAGAATTGACTATTTTTTGACGATTGCTTTTGACTCAAGTATAGTGTGGGTATATTGATTGTAAAATCAATTTGTACTTCAACATATTTCAGAATTTACCAATACAACTTGTAATTAATTGGCTGAGATTTCAGTGTGTTCCTGGCCAGTTGTCATTTAGAGTGGGATGTATGGTTGGTGGTTGTCATGTAACATTGCATGGGTACAGAATTCCTGATCAGAAAAGTGTAATGTACAGGCTGTATGTTTCATCATACATTTGCTGTTTTTTTCACGTTGAAGCTATTTTAACGTTTTTTTTTCTCTCCTTGCTCCTCAGCTATTGTTAACCTTGGCTCATTTGCTAGCATTCTTGCTTCTGAGTTACATTGTGGGTTCAAGCCAAACTTAAGAGTTGAGTGCAAATGAAATCAAGGCTGCTGCTTCAGTGCAGTACCGAGGGAATGCTGCAGTATCAGAGGTCCATCTTTCTCATGAAGAGATAAATCAAAGTGTCTTGTGCCTCTGCTGCACATATGGTCTTGTGGCCCTTCTACAAAGACTGTTCTCTCTGGAATCTTGAAGTAATATCCTATGACGTAACTAGATGACCATCTTTGGTGATTTTGTCATGGTTTGTGGTTGCTTGTTGCTTACAAGTTGAGTTGAAGTTGATAAGATTTCTCTCTCCTTCAGTATTTGCACTTCTTGTACTGGATTGGCCATAAAATGCTTTGTGAAGTTGTGAAAGACTCCGATTCAATCAGTTCACAAATTGCTTCCTAATGTTGGATTATTCTTTTCATGGGATATTAATATCACTGGTAAGGTCAGTATTTACAGAATATAGGAGGCATGGTTAGTAAGTTTGTGGATGACACCAAAATTGGTGGTATAGTGGACAGTGAAGTAAGTTCTCTAAGATTGCAAAGAGATCTTGATAAATTGGATCAAGGAGTGGCAGATGGAGATTAATTTGGATAAATGTGAGGTGATGCGGTTTGGTAAAATAAACAAGGTCAGGATTTGTACAATTCATGGTAGGGTCCTGGTTATATTTGTAGAATAGAGAAGTCTAGGAGTTCAGGTGCATAATTCTTTGAAATTTGAATTGGGTCGACAGGGAGGTTAACAAGTCATTTAGCATGCTTGCCTTCATTGCTCAGACCTGTGAGTATCGGAGTTGGGATGTTATGTTGAGGTTGTTCAGCTTGTTGGTTAGGCCTCTTCCAATATATTGCATGCAGTTCTGTTCACCCTACTATAGGAATGATATTATTATATTGGAAAGGTTCAGAAACGATTTACCAAGATGTTGCCAGGGCTAGATAGTTTGAATTATAAGGAGAGGCTGGATAGGCAGGGACATTTTTTACTGGAGTGGAGGAGGTTGAGGGGCTCCTTGTAGAACATTACAAATCATGAGGGGAATAGCAAAGGTGTTTTTTTTTTCCCAAGGATGTGGGAGTTCAAAACTAACAGTGTATTGTTAAGGTGAGAGGAGAAAGATTTAAACAGGACCTGAGAGCAAATGTTTCACACAGAGGGTGGTACCTGGAAGGAATGAGTTGCCAGAGGAAGTGGTAGACGCAGATACAGTTACAATATTAAAAGTACATGAGTAGAAAGGGTTCAGAAGGATGTGAACCAAATGCAGGCAGGTGGGACTAGTTTAGTTTGGAAGCATGTTTTACATGGACTGGTTGGACTGAAGTGTCTGTTTCCATGCGGTATGACTCTATGGCTCTACGTGCCAGTACAAACCATCAAGCAAAGCAAAATCAATTCATCGCTCTGGCCTACTTAAATTGCTAGGTTTGGAAAAGGCAGGAAGCAGTTTACCAAGAAAAATATGACACTGTCAATGATTGGCTGACAATAGAGTCTGAAAGCACCAGTTCTGCTCTTTAGAGATAGAAACACACAATTTCATCATGTCCACTCTGTTCCCTGCCCTGGAAGCCTAAGTGACAGCAGATCACCCTCTCACTAAACACAGCTCCAAGCAACCAGGGGAAAGTTGCTCCCAGTTCAGTTTTCGAGAGCTGAAATTGAACCTGCCTCTTGGTTCCAATCTCCGCTGGGAAAATCAGACACAGAAATTATCGAGCAAGGAAAAGGAAGGTACATTGAGAGTGCTGATTAGGAAAGACATTTTATGCTGGGGGAGAGATGATCCTTTAGGGGGCAGTGACAAAACCATTTGGTTAGACTCATGGAGCAAACAATATACAGTCACATTACTGAAGATATTCACACAGTGTGTGAGAGATAGTGAGGAACAAAGTTGCTGATAAATCACAGATGTGTGAGAATTGTAGTGTTTTAATTTTCAAATATAGAATGTGACAATGATTGAGGAACAAGGCAGAGGAGGAATTTATGAAATATAAAAAGAACTTGCTGGAATGAAATAATCTTGACTCAACTGGGAAGGATGGGTTGCTGGATCTGATAGAGGGATGGAAAAGCTGGTGTGGGGTTCAGGGAGCAACATATTTGCTGAAGGATGATCATCATATGTACATTTGGACAGGTTTAGTACAAAAGAGGATTTGCAACTATCTTCAGCTTGACGTTCCAAGTGGACAGTCCACCTCAGTCTGCACCAGTATTCCACACATCACACATTCCAGTCTTCAATGATTTTCATTCTTCCACATCATATCAAGAAATGGTTGGAGGTACTGGATAGTGAAAAGGCTATGGGCTCTGATAACATTCTGGTATTGGTACGGAAGACTTGTGCTGCAGAATATGCTGCTCCCCTGGCCAACTTCTTCGAAACCAGTTGCAACAATGTGCACGTGACAAAGTGTGAAATTGTCACAAGTATGTCCTGTACACAAATGATAGGACAAACCCAATCTGACCAATTACGGACCTGTCAGACTATTCTCAGTCATCAGGGAAGTGATGGAAGGATCCATCAAAGTAGTACCTTCTCAGCAAGAAATTGCTTGCTCACAGAGTTTGGGTTCTGGCAGGGCGACTCAGCTCCTGAACTGGTTTCATCTTGACAGATAATTACGAAACGTTGCTGGGAGGAAATAATGTCTATGAAATTGTATACAGCACATTTCAGACATTTTCTACTGGGAAAACAATTTTGTTTTGGTTTTGATTTATGGATGGTTGATGAGCATTGGTAATACATTTCACTGTGTGTTGTGAAATACAGTGATTATAAAGTACTGAAACTCAAAGGAGTCACATTATCAGAGTTCTCCATTAAAATAATGTCAGAGATTCATTGGACCTTCTCGACAGACAGACTAGTTAACTTATCAAAAACGTGGTACTGGTCTAGGTGGTCCCAGTCGGCTTTCCCTGCAATTCGAGTTCAAGCAAAATTATATAAGGGAGATTTCCGAGTAGGTGGGGAGCAACCGGAAGGCAGTGCAGCAGCAGCACTGAGGGAGTACAAAACTGACTGAGAGTATTGAACTCGCTGAGCACGGGGAGTGAGTATAAAACTCACTGAGCACGGGGAGTGAGTATAAAACGCACTGAGCTCGGGGAGTGAGTATAAAACGCACTGAGCACGGGGAGTGAGTATAAAACTCACTGAGCACGGGGAGTGAGGATAAAACGCACTGAGCTCGGGCAGTGAGTATAAAACGCACTGAGCTCGGGGAGTGAGTATAAAACGCACTGAGCACGGGGAGTGAGTATAAAACTCACTGAGCACGGGGAGAGAGTATAAAACGCACTGAGCACAGGGAGTGAGTATAAAACTCACTGAGCACGGGGAGTGAGTATAAAACTCACTGAGCACAGGGAGTGAGTATAAAACGCACTGGGCACGGGGAGTGAATATAAAACTCACTGAGCTCGGGGAGTGAGTATAAAACGCACTGAGCACGGGGAGTGAATATAAAACTCACTGAGCACAGGGAGTGAGTATAAAACGCATTGAGCATGGGGAGTGAGTATAATACTCACTGAGCTCGGGGAGTGAGTGTAAAACGCACTGAGCACGGGGAGTGAATATAAATCTCACTGAGCTCGGGGAGTGAGTATAAAACGCACTGAGCACGGGGAGTGAATATAAAACTCACTGAGCACGGGGAGTGAGTATAAAACGCGCTGAGCATGGGGAGTGAGTATAAAACCCATTAAGCATGGGGATTGAGTATAAAACTCATTAAGCATTGGGAGTGAGCATAAAACATACTGAGCTCGGGGAGTGAGTATAAAACTCATTGAGCTCGGGGAGTGAGTGTAAAACTCACTGAGCTCGGGGAGTGAGCAAAAAACTCACTGAGCTCGGGGAGTGAGTATAAAACTCACTGAGCTCGGGGAGTGAGTATAAAACCCATTAAGCATGGAGAGTGAGTATAAAACACACTGAGCTCGGGGAGTGAGTATAAAACTCACTGATCTCGGGGAGTGAGTATAAAACTCAGTGAGCTCGGGGAGTGAACATAAAACCAATTAAGCATGGGGAGTGAGTATAAAATTCATTAAGCATTGGGAGTGAGTATAAAACACACAGAGCTCGGGGAGTGAGTGTAAAACGCACTGAGCACGGGGAGTGAATATAAAACTCACTGAGCTCGGGGAGTGAGTGTAAAACGCACTAAGCACGGGGAGTGAGTATAAAACCCATTAAGCACGGGGAGTGAGTATAAAACTCATTGAGCTCGGGGAGTGAGTGTAAAACTCACTGGGCACGGGGAGTGAATATAAAACTCACTGAGCTCGGGGAGTGAGTATAAAACGCACTGAACACGGGGAGTGAGTATAAAACGCACTGAGCACGGGGAGTGAATATAAAACTCACTGAGCTCAGGGAGTGAGTGTAAAACGCACTAAGCACGGGGAGTGAGTATAAAACCCATTAAGCACGGTGTGTGAATATAAAACACACTGAGCATGGGGAGTGAGGAGAAACTCACTAAGCTCGGGGAGTGAGTATAAAACTCATTGAGCTCGGGGAGTGAGTGTAAAACTCACTGAGCTCGGGGAGTGAGCAAAAAACTCACTGAGCTCTGGGAGTGAGGATAAAACTCACTGAGCTCGGGGAGTGAGTATAAAACTCATTAAGCATGGGGAGTGAGTATAAAACACACGGAGCATGGGGAGTGAGTATAAAACTCACTGAGCTAGGGGAGTGAGTACAAAACCCATTAAGCATGGGGAGTGAGTATAAAACACACTGAGCATGGGGAGTGAGTATAAAACACACTGAGCATGGGGAGTGAGTATAAAACACACTGAGCATGGGGAGTGAGTATAAAACACACTGAGCATGGGGAGTGAGTATAAAACTCACTGAGCTCGGGGAGTGAATATAAAACCCATTAAGCATGGGGAGTGAGTATAAAACACACTGACCTCGGGGAGTGAATATAAAACCCATTAAGCATTGGGAGTGAGTATAAAACTCACTGAGCATTGGGAGTGAGTATAAAACTCACTGAGCTCGGGGAGTGAGTATAAAATTCATTAAACATGGGGAGTGAGTATAAAACTCACTGAGCTCTGGGAGTGAGTATAAAACACACTGAGCTCGGGGAGTGGGTATAAAACTCACTGAGCACTGGGAGTGAGTATAAAACTCTCTGAGCTCGGGGAGTGAGTATAAAACTCACTGAGCTCGGGGAATGGGTATAAAACTCACTGAGCACTGGGAGTGAGTATAAAACTCACTGAGCTCGGGGAGTGGGTATAAAACTCACTGAGCACAGGGAGTGAGTATAAAACTCACTGATTCTGGATTAGTGGTGCTGGAAGAGCACCTGCAGTTCAGGCAGCATCCAAGGAGCTTCCTTGGATGCTGCCTGAACTGCTGCGCTCTTCCAGCACCACTAATCCAGAATCTGGTTTCCAGCATCTGCAGTCATTGTTTTTACGTTATAAAACTCACTGAGCTCGGGGAGTGAATATAAAACTCACTGAGCACGGGGAGTGATTGCAAAACTCACTGAGCTCTGGAAGTGAGTATAAAACTCAGTGAGCTCTGGGAGTGAGTATAAAACTCACTGAGCACGGGGAGTGAGTATAAAACTCACTGAGCTCTGGGAGTGAGTATAAAATCAATTAAGCATGGGGAGTGAGTATAAAACACACGGAGCATGGGGAGTGAGTATAAAACTCACTGAGCTCTGGGAGTGAGTATAAAACTCACTGAGCACAGGGAGTGAGTATAAAACTCACTGAGCACGGGGAGTGAGTATAAAACTCACTGAGCTCGGGGAGCGAGTATAAAACTCACTGAGCTCAGGGAATGAGTATAAAACTCCTTAAGCATGGGGAGTGAGTATAAAACACACTGAGCATGGGGAGTGAGTATAAAACTCATTAAGCATGGGGAGTGAGTATAAAACACACTGAGCTCGGGGAGTGAGTATAAATCTCACTGAGCTCGGGGAGTGAGTGTAAAACTCACTGAGCTCGGGGAGTGAGTGTAAAACTCACTGAGCTCGGGGAGTGAGCAAAAAACTCACTGAGCTCTGGGAGTGAGGATAAAACTCACTGAGCTCGGGGAGTGAGTATAAAACTCATTAAGCATGGAGAGTGAGTATAAAACACACGGAGCATGGGGAGTGAGTATAAAACTCACTGAGCTAGGGGAGTGAGTATAAAACACACTGAGCATGGAGAGTGAGTATAAAACACACTGAGCATGGGGAGTGAGTATAAAACACACTGACCTCGGGGAGTGAATATAAAACCCATTAAGCATTGGGAGTGAGTATAAAACTCACTGAGCTCGGGGAGTGAGTATAAAACCCATTAAGCATGGAGAGTGAGTATAAAACTCACTGAGCTCGGGGAGTGAGTATAAAACTCATTAAGCATGGAGAGTGAGTATAAAACACACGGAGCATGGGGAGTGAGTATAAAACTCACTGAGCTCGGGGAGTGAGTGTAAAACCCATTAAGCATGGGGAGTGAGTATAAAACACACGGAGCATGGGGAGTGAGTATAAAACACACTGAGCATGGGGAGTGAGTATAAAACACACTGAGCATGGAGAGTGAGTATAAAACACACTGAGCATGGGGAGTGAGTATAAAACACACTGAGCATGGGGAGTGAGTATAAAACACACTGACCTCGGGGAGTGAATATAAAACCCATTAAGCATTGGGAGTGAGTATAAAACTCACTGAGCATTGGGAGTGAGTATAAAACTCACTGAGCTCGGGGAGTGAGTATAAAATTCATTAAACATGGGGAGTGAGTATAAAACTCACTGAGCTCTGGGAGTGAGTATAAAACACACTGAGCTCGGGGAGTGGGTATAAAACTCACTGAGCACTGGGAGTGAGTATAAAACTCTCTGAGCTCGGGGAGTGAGTATAAAACTCACTGAGCTCGGGGAATGGGTATAAAACTCACTGAGCACTGGGAGTGAGTATAAAACTCACTGAGCTCGGGGAGTGGGTATAAAACTCACTGAGCACAGGGAGTGAGTATAAAACTCACTGATTCTGGATTAGTGGTGCTGGAAGAGCACCTGCAGTTCAGGCAGCATCCAAGGAGCTTCCTTGGATGCTGCCTGAACTGCTGCGCTCTTCCAGCACCACTAATCCAGAATCTGGTTTCCAGCATCTGCAGTCATTGTTTTTACGTTATAAAACTCACTGAGCTCGGGGAGTGAATATAAAACTCACTGAGCACGGGGAGTGATTGCAAAACTCACTGAGCTCTGGAAGTGAGTATAAAACTCAGTGAGCTCTGGGAGTGAGTATAAAACTCACTGAGCACGGGGAGTGAGTATAAAACTCACTGAGCTCTGGGAGTGAGTATAAAATCAATTAAGCATGGGGAGTGAGTATAAAACACACGGAGCATGGGGAGTGAGTATAAAACTCACTGAGCTCTGGGAGTGAGTATAAAACTCACTGAGCACAGGGAGTGAGTATAAAACTCACTGAGCACGGGGAGTGAGTATAAAACTCACTGAGCTCGGGGAGCGAGTATAAAACTCACTGAGCTCAGGGAATGAGTATAAAACTCCTTAAGCATGGGGAGTGAGTATAAAACACACTGAGCATGGGGAGTGAGTATAAAACTCATTAAGCATGGGGAGTGAGTATAAAACACACTGAGCTCGGGGAGTGAGTATAAATCTCACTGAGCTCGGGGAGTGAGTGTAAAACTCACTGAGCTCGGGGAGTGAGTGTAAAACTCACTGAGCTCGGGGAGTGAGCAAAAAACTCACTGAGCTCTGGGAGTGAGGATAAAACTCACTGAGCTCGGGGAGTGAGTATAAAACTCATTAAGCATGGAGAGTGAGTATAAAACACACGGAGCATGGGGAGTGAGTATAAAACTCACTGAGCTAGGGGAGTGAGTACAAAACCCATTACGCATGGGGAGTGAGTATAAAACACACTGAGCATGGAGAGTGAGTATAAAACACACTGAGCATGGGGAGTGAGTATAAAACACACTGAGCATGGGGAGTGAGTATAAAACACACTGACCTCGGGGAGTGAATATAAAACCCATTAAGCATTGGGAGTGAGTATAAAACTCACTGAGCTCGGGGAGTGAGTATAAAACCCATTAAGCATGGAGAGTGAGTATAAAACACACGGAGCATGGGGAGTGAGTGTAAAACTCACTGACCTCGGGGAGTGAATATAAAACCCATTAAGCATTGGGAGTGAGTATAAAACTCACTGAGCTCGGGGAGTGAGTATAAAACTCATTAAGCATGGAGAGTGAGTATAAAACACACGGAGCATGGGGAGTGAGTATAAAACTCACTGAGCTCGGGGAGTGAGTGTAAAACCCATTAAGCATGGGGAGTGAGTATAAAACACACGGAGCATGGGGAGTGAGTATAAAACTCACTGAGCTCGGGGAGTGAGTATAAAATTCATTAAACATGGGGAGTGAGTATAAAACACACTGAGCATGGGGAGTGGGTATAAAACTCACTGAGCACTGGGAGTGAGTATAAAACTCTCTGAGCTCGGGGAGTGAGTATAAAACTCACTGAGCTTGGGGAATGGGTATAAAACTCACTGAGCACTGGGAGTGAGTATAAAACTCACTGAGCTCGGGGAGTGGGTATAAAACTCACTGAGCTCGGGGAGTGGGTATAAAACTCACTGAGCACAGGGAGTGAGTATAAAACTCACTGATTCTGGATTAGAGGTGCTGGAAGAGCACCTGCAGTTCAGGCAGCATCCAAGGAGCTTCCTTGGATGCTGCCTGAACTGCTGCGCTCTTCCAGCACCACTAATCCAGAATGTGGTTTCCAGCATCTGCAGTCATTGTTTTTACGTTATAAAACTCACTGAGCTCGGGGAGTGAATATAAAACTCACTGAGCACGGGGAGTGATTGCAAAACTCACTGAGCTCTGGGAGTGAGTATAAAACTCAGTGAGCTCTGGGAGTGAATATAAAACTCACTGAGCTCGGGGAGTGAATATAAAACTCAGTGAGCTCTGGGAGTGAGTATAAAACTCACTGAGCTCGGGGAGTGAATATAAAACTCACTGAGCACGGGGAGTGATTGCAAAACTCACTGAGCTCTGGGAGTGAGTATAAAACTCAGTGAGCTCTGGGAGTGAGTATAAAACTCACTGAGCACGGGGAGTGAGTATAAAACTCACTGAGCTCTGGGAGTGAATATAAAACTCACTGAGCACAGGGAGTGAGTATAAAACTCACTGAGCACGGGGAGTGAGTATAAAACTCACTGAGCTCGGGGAGCGAGTATAAAACTCACTGAGCTCAGGGAATGAGTATAAAACTCCTTAAGCATGGGGAGTGCGTATAAAACACACTGAGCATGGGGAGTGAGTATAAAACTCATTAAGCATGGGGAGTGAGTATAAAACACACTGAGCTCGGGGAGTGAGTATAAAACTCACTGAGCTCTGGGAGTGAGTATAAATCTCACTGAGCTCTGGGAGTGAGTATAAAACCCATTAAGCATGGGGATTGAGTCTAAAACTCACTTAGCTCGGGGAGTGAGTATAAAACTCACTGAGCTCTGGGAGTGAGTATAAAACCCATTAAGCATGGGGAGTGAGTCTAAAACTCACTGAGCTCGGGGAGTGAGTATAAAACTCACTGAGTTCGGGGAGTGAGTGTAAAGCTCACTGAGCACTGGGAGTGAGTATAAAACTCACTGAGCTCGGGGAGTGAGTCTAAAACTCACTTAGCTCGGGGAGTGAGTATAAAACTCACTGAGCTCTGGGAGTGAGTATAAAACTCACTGAGCTCGGCGAGTGAGTATAAAACTCACTGAGCTCTGGGAGTGAGTATAAAACTCACTGAGCTCGGGGAGTGAGTATAAAACTCATTAAGCATGGGGAGTGAGTATAAAACTCACTGAGCTCTTGGAGAGAGTATAAAACTCACTGAGCTCGGGGAGTGAGGATAAAACTCACTGAGCTCGGCGAGTGAGTATAATACTCACTGAGCTCGGGGAGTGAGTACAAAACCCATTAAGCATGGGGAGTGAGTATAAAACACACTGAGCATGGAGAGTGAGTATAAAACACACTGAGCATGGGGAGTGAGTATAAAACACACTGAGCATGGGGAGTGAGTATAAAACACACTGACCTCGGGGAGTGAATATAAAACCCATTAAGCATTGGGAGTGAGTATAAAACTCACTGAGCTCGGGGAGTGAGTGTAAAACTCATTAAGCATGGAGAGTGAGTAAAAAACACACTGAGCATGGGGAGTGAGTATAAAACTCACAGACCTCGGGGAGTGAATATAAAACCATTAAGCATTGGGAGTGAGTATAAAACTCACTGAGCTCGGGGAGTGAGTATAAAACTCATTAAGCATGGAGAGTGAGTATAAAACACACGGTGCATGGGGAGTGAGTATAAAACTCACTGAGCTCGGGGAGTGAGTATAAAACTCACTGAGCTTTGGGAGTGAGTGTAAAACTCATTAAGCATGGAGAGTGAGTATAAAACACACTGAGCATGGGGAGTGAGTATAAAACTCACTGACCTCGGGGAGTGAATATAAAACCCATTAAGCATTGGGAGTGAGTATAAAACTCACTGAGCTCGGGGAGTGAGTATAAAACTCATTAAGCATGGAGAGTGAGTATAAAACACACGGTGCATGGGGAGTGAGTATAAAACTCACTGAGCTCGGGGAGTGAGTATAAAACTCACTGAGCTTTGGGAGTGAGTGTAAAACTCACTGAGCTCGGGGAGTGAGTATAAAACCCATTAAGCATGGGGAGTGAGTATAAAACACACGGAGCATGGGGAGTGAGTATAAAACTCTCTGAGCTCGGGGAGTGAGTATAAAACTCACTGAGCTCGGGGAGTGAGTATAAAACTCACTGAGCACTGGGAGTGAGTATAAAACTCTCTGAGCTCGGGGAGTGAGTATAAAACTCACTGAGCTCGGGGAGTGAGTATAAAACTCACTGAGTTTGGGGAGTGAGTGTAAAGCTCACTGAGCACTGGGAGTGAGTATAAAACTCACTGAGCTCGGGGAGTGGGTATAAAACTCACTGAGTTCGGGGAGTGAGTATAAAACTCACTGATTCTGGATTAGTGGTGCTGGAAGAGCACCTGCAGTTCAGGCAGCATCCATGGAGCTTCCTTGGATGCTGCCTGAACTGCTGCGCTCTTCCAGCACCACTAATCCAGAATCTGGTTTCCAGCATCTGCAGTCATTGTTTTTACGTTATAAAACTCACTGAGCTCGGGGAGTGAATATAAAACTCACTGAGCACGGGGAGTGATTGCAAAACGCACTGAGCTCTGGGAGTGAGTATAAAACTCAGTGAGCTCTGGGAGTGAGTATAAAACTCATTAAGCATGGGGAGTGAGTATAAAACTCACTGAGCTCTTGGAGAGAGTATAAAACTCTCTGAGCTCGGGGAGTGAGGATAAAACTCACTGAGCTCGGCGAGTGAGTATAAATCTCACTGAGCACTGGGAGTGAGTGAAAAACTCACTGAGCTCGGGGAGTGAGTATAAAACTCACTGAGCTCGGGGAATGAACACAAAACTCATTAAGCATGGGGAGTGAGTATAAAACACACTGAGCATGGGGAGTGAGTATAAAACACACTGAGCATGGGGAGTGAGTATAAAACTCATTAAGCATGGGGAGTGAGTATAAAACACACTGAGCTCAGGGACTGAGGATAAAACTCACTGAGCTCGGCGATGGAGTATAAAACTCACTGAGCTCGGGTAGTGAGTATAAAACTCATTAAGCATGGGGAGTGAGTATAAAACTCACTGAGCTCGGGGAGTGAGTATAAAACTCACTGAGCACTGGGAGTGAGTGTAAAACTCACTGAGCTCGGGGAGTGAGTATAAAACTCACTGAGCTCGGGGAGTGAGTGTAAAGCTCACTGAGCACTGGGAGTGAGTATAAAACTCACTGAGCTCGGGGAGTGAGGATAAAACTCACTGAGCTCGGCGAGTGAGTATAAAACTCACTGAGCTCGGGGAGTGAGTACAAAACCCATTAAGCATGGAGAGTGAGTATAAAACACACTGAGCATGGGGAGTGAGTATAAAACACACTGAGCATAGGGAGTGAGTATAAAACACACTGACCTCGGGGAGTGAATATAAAACCCATTAAGCATTGGGAGTGAGTATAAAACTCACTGAGCTCGGGGAGTGAGTATAAAACTCATTAAGCATGGAGAGTGAGTATTAAACACACTGAGCATGGGGAGTGAGTATAAAACTCACTGACCTCGGGGAGTGAATATAAAACCCATTAAGCATTGGGAGTGAGTATAAAACTCACTGAGCTCGGGGAGTGAGTATAAAACTCATTAAGCATGGAGAGTGAGTATAAAACACACGGAGCATGGGGAGTGAGTATAAAACACACGGAGCATGGGGAGTGAGTATAAAACTCACTGAGCTCGGAGAGTGAGTATAAAACTCATTAAACATGGGGAGTGGGTATAAAACTCACTGAGCTCTGGGAGTGAGTATAAAACTCTCTGAGCTCGGGGAGTGAGTATAAAACTCACTGAGCTCGGGGAGTGAGTATAAAACTCACTGAGTTTGGGGAGTGAGTGTAAAGCTCACTGAGCACTGGGAGTGAGTATAAAACTCACTGAGCTCGGGGAGTGGGTATAAAACGCACTGAGCACAGGGAGTGAGTATAAAACTCACTGATTCTGGATTAGAGGTGCTGGAAGAGCACCTGCAGTTCAGGCAGCATCCAAGGAGCTTCCTTGGATGCTGCCTGAACTGCTGCGCTCTTCCAGCACCACTAATCCAGAATCTGGTTTCCAGCATCTGCAGTCATTGTTTTTACGTTATAAAACTCACTGAGCTCGGGGAGTGAGTATAAAACTCACTGAGCACGGGGAGTGATTGCAAAACTCACTGAGCTCTGGGAGTGAGTATAAAACTCAGTGAGCTCTGGGAGTGAATATAAAACTCACTGAGCACGGGTAGTGAGTATAAAACTCACTGAGCTCGGGAAGCGAGTATAAAACTCACTGAGCTCAGGGAATGAGTATAAAACTCATTAAGCATGGGGAGTGAGTATAAAACACACTGAGCATGGGGAGTGAGTATAAAACTCATTAAGCATGGGGAGTGAGTATAAAACACACTGAGCTCGGGGAGTGAGTATAAAACTCACTGAGCTCTGGGAGTGAGTATAAAATCAATTAAGCATGGGGAGTGAGTATAAAACACACGGAGCATGGGGAGTGAGTATAAAACTCACTGAGCTATGGGAGTGAGTACAAAACTCACTGAGCTCTGGGAGTGAGTATAAAACTCACTGAGCTCTGGGAGTGAGTATAAAACTCACTGAGCACAGGGAGTGAGTATAAAACTCACTGTGCTCGGGGAGCGAGTATAAAACTCACTGAGCTCAGGGAATGAGTATAAAACTCATTAAGCATGGGGAGTGAGTATAAAACACACTGAGCTCGGGGAGTGAGTATAAAACTCACTGAGCTCTGGGAGTGAGTATAAATCTCACTGAGCTCTGGGAGTGAGTGTAAAACTCACTGAGCTCTGGGAGTGAGTATAAAACCCATTAAGCATGGGGAGTGAGTCTAAAACTCACTTAGCTCGGGGAGTGAGTATAAAACTCACTGAGCTCTGGGAGTGAGTATAAAACCCATTAAGCATGGGGAGTGAGGAGAAAACTCACTGAGCTCGGGGAGTGAGTATAAAACTCACTGAGCTCTGGGAGTGAGTATAAAACCCATTAAGCATGGGGAGTGAGTATAAAACTCACTGAGCTCGGGGAGTGAGTATAAAACTCACTGAGCTCTGGGAGTGAGTATAAAACCCTCTGAGTTCGGGGAGTGAGTATAAAACTCACTGAGCTCGGGGAGTGAGTATAAAACTCACTGAGTTCGGGGAGTGAGTGTAAAGCTCACTGAGCACTGGGAGTGAGTATAAAACTCACTGAGCTCGGGGAGTGAGTCTAAAACTCACTTAGCTCGGGGAGTGAGTATAAAACTCACTGAGCTCTGGGAGTGAGTATAAAACTCACTGAGCTCGGCGAGTGAGTATAAAGCTCACTGAGCTCTGGGAGTGAGTATAAAACTCACTGAGCTCGGGGAGTGAGTATAAAACTCATTAAGCATGGGGAGTGAGTATAAAACTCACTGAGCTCTTGGAGAGAGTATAAAACTCACTGAGCTCGGGGAGTGAGGATAAAACTCACTGAGCTCGGCGAGTGAGTATAAATCTCACTGAGCACTGGGAGTGAGTGAAAAACTCACTGAGCTCGGGGAGTGAGTATAAAACTCAGTGAGCTCGGAGAATGAACACAAAACTCATTAAGCATGGGGAGTGAGTATAAAACACACTGAGCATGGGGAGTGAGTATAAAACTCATTAAGCATGGGGAGTAAGTATAAAACACACTGAGCTCAGGGACTGAGGATAAAACTCACTGAGCTCGGCGAGTGAGTATAAAACTCACTGAGCTCGGGTAGTGAGAATAAAACTCATTAGTCATGGGGAGTGAGTATAAAACTCACTGAGCTCGGGGAGTGAGTATAAAACTCACTGAGCACTGGGAGTGAGTGTAAAACTCACTGAGCTCGGGGAGTGAGTATAAAACTCATTGAGCTCTGGGAGTGAGTATAAAACTCATTAAGCATGGGGAGTGAGTATAAAACTCACTGAGCTCGGGGAGTGAGTATAAAACTCACTGAGCACTGGGAGTGAGTGTAAAACTCACTGAGTTCGGGGAGTGAGTATAAAACTCACTGAGCTGGGGGAGTGAGTATAAATCTCACTGAGCTCGGGGAGTGAGGATAAAACTCACTGAGCTCGGGGAATGAACACAAAACTCATTAAGCATGGGGAGTGAGTATAAAATACACTGAGCATGGGGAGTGAGTATAAAACTCATTAAGCATGGGGAGTAAGTATAAAACACACTGAGCTCAGGGACTGAGGATAAAACTCACTGAGCTCGGCGAGTGAGTATAAAACTCACTGAGCTCTGGGAGTGAGTATAAAACCCATTAAGCATGGGGAGTGAGTCTAAAACTCACTGAGCTCGGGGAGTGAGTATAAAACTCACTGAGCTCTGGGAGTGAGTATAAAACTCTCTGAGCTTGGGGAGTGAGTATAAAACTCTCTGAGCTCGGGGAGTGAGTAGAAAACTCACTGAGCTCGGGGAGTGAGTGTAAAGCTCACTGAGCACTGGGAGTGAGTATAAAACTCACTGAGCTCTGGGAGTGAGTATAAAACTCACTGAGCTCGGGGAGTGAGTATAAAACTCACCGAGCTTGGGGAGTGAGTATAAAACTCAATGAGCTCGGGGAGTGAGTATATAACTCACTGAGCTCGGGGATTGAGTATAAAACCCATTAAGCATGGGGAGTGAGTATAAAACACACTGTGCAAGGGGAGTGAGGATAAAACTCAATGAGCTCAGGGAGTGAGTATAAAACCCATTAAGCATGGGGAGTGAGTATAAAACACATTGAGCGCTGGGAGTGAGTATAAAACTCTCTGAGCTCGGGGAGTGAGTATAAAACTCACTGAGCATGGCGAGTGAGGATAAAACTCTCTGAGCTCTGGGAGTGAGTATAAAACTCACTGAGCTCTGGGAGTGAGTATAAAACTCACTGAGCTCGGGGAGTGAGTATAAAACTCACTGAGCATGGCGAGTGAGGATAAAACTCTCTGAGCTCTGGGAGTGAGTATAAAACTCACTGAGCTCGGGGAGTGAGTATAAAACCCATTAAACATGGGGAGTGAGTATAAAACACACTGAGCATGGGGAGTGGGTATAAAACTCACTGAGCTCTGGGAGTGAGTATAAAACTCTCTGAGCTCGGGGAGTGAGTATAAAACTCACTGAGCTCGGGGAGTGAGTATAAAACTCACTGAGTTCGGGGAGTGAGTGTAAAGCTCACTGAGCACTGGGAGTGAGTATAAAACTCACTGAGCTCGGGGAGTGGGTATAAAACTCACTGAGTTTGGGGAGTGAGTGTAAAGCTCACTGAGCACTGGGAGTGAGTATAAAACTCACTGAGCACGGGGAGTGGGTATAAAACTCACTGAGCTCGGGGAGTGAGTATAAAACTCACTGATTCTGGATTAGTGGTGCTGGAAGAGCACCTGCAGTTCAGGCAGCATCCAAGGAGCTTCCTTGGATGCTGCCAAAACTGCTGCGCTCTTCCAGCACCACTAATCCAGAATCTGTTTCCAGCATCTGCAGTCATTGTTTTTACGTTATAAAACTCACTGAGCTCGGGGAGTGAATATAAAACTCACTGAGCACGGGGTGTGATTGCAAAACTCACTGAGCTCTGGGAGTGAGTATTAAACTCAGTGAGCTCTGGGAGTGAGTATAAAACTCACTGAGCTCGGGTAGTGAGTATAAAACTCACTGAGCTCGGGGAGCGAGTATAAAACTCACTGAGCTCATGGAATGAGTATAAAACTCATAAAGCATGGGGAGTGAGTATAAAACACACTGAGCATGGGGAGTGAGTATAAAACTCATTAAGCATGGGGAGTGAGTATAAAACACACTGAGCTCGGGGAGTGAGGATTAAACTCACTGAGCTCTGGGAGTGAGTATAAATCTTACTGAGCTCTAGGAGTGAGTATAAAACTCACTGAGCTCGTGGAGTGAGGATAAAACCCATTAAGCATGGGGAGTGAGTCTAAAACTCACTTAGCTCGGGGAGTGAGTATAAAACTCACTGAGCTCTGGGAGTGAGTATAAAACCCATTAAGCATGGGGAATGAGTCTAAAACTCACTGAGCTCGAGGAGTGAGTATAAAACTCACTGAGTTCGGGGAGTGAGTGTAAAGCTCACTGAGCACTGGGAGTGAGTATAAAACACACTGAGTTCGGGCAGTGAGTCTAAATCTCACTTAGCTCGGGGAGTGAGTATAAATCTCACTGAGCACTGGGAGTGAGTGAAAAACTCACTGAGCTCGGGGAGTGAGTATAAAACTGACTGAGCTCAGGGAATGAACACAAAACTCATTAAGCATGGGGAGTGAGTATAAAACTCACTGAGCTCGGGGAGTGAGTATAAAACTCAGTGAGCTCGGGTAGTGAGTATAAAACCCATTAAGCATGGGGAGTGAGTATAAAACTCACTGAGCTCGAGGAGTGAGTATAAAACTCACTGAGCTCGGGTAGTGAGTATAAAACTCATTAAGCATGGGGAGTGAGTATAAAACTCACTGAGCTCGTGGAGTGAGTATAAAACCCATTAAGCATGGGGAGTGAGTATAAAACTCACTGAGCTCGGGGAGTGAGTATAAAACTCACTGAGCACTGAGAGTGAGTGTAAAACTCACTGAGCTCGGGGAGTGAGTATAAAACTCACTGAGCTCTGGGAGTGAGTATAAAACTCACTGAGCTGGGGGAGTGAGTATAAAACTCACTGAGCTCGGGGAGTGAGGATAAAACTCACTGAGCTCGGCGAGTGAGTATAAATCTCACTGAGCACTGGGACTGAGTGAAAAACTCACTGAGCTCTGGGAGTGAGTATAAAACTCACTGAGCTCGGCGAGTGAGTATAAAACTCACTGAGCTCGGGTAGTGAGTATAAAACTCATTAAGCATGGGGAGTGAGTATAAAACTCACTGAGCTCGGGGAGTGAGTATAAAACCCATTAAGCATGGGGAGTGAGTATAAAACTCACTGAGCTCGGGTAGTGAGTATAAAACTCATTAAGCATGGGGAGTGAGTATAAAACTCACTGAGCTCCGGGAGTGAGTATAAAACTCACTGAGCACTGGGAGTGAGTGTAAAACTCACTGAGCTCGGGGAGTGAGTATAAAACTCACTGAGCTGGGGGAGTGAGTATAAATCTCACTGAGCTCGGGGAGTGAGGATAAAACTCACTGAGCTCAGGGAGTGAGTATAAAACTCATTGAGCTCGGGGAGTGAGTATAAAACTCACTGAGCTCTGGGAGTGAGTATAAAACCCATTAAGCATGGGGAGTGAGTCTAAAACTCACTGAGCTCGGGGAGTGAGTATAAAACTCACTGAGCTCTGGGAGTGAGTATAAAACTCTCTGAGCTTGGGGAGTGAGTATAAAACTCTCTGAGCTCGGGGAGTGAGTAGAAAACTCACTGAGCTCGGGGAGTGAGTGTAAAGCTCACTGAGCACTGGGAGTGAGTATAAAACTCACTGAGCTCTGGGAGTGAGTATAAAACTCACTGAGCTCGGGGAGTGAGTATAAAACTCACCGAGCTTGGGGAGTGAGTATAAAACTCAATGAGCTCGGGGAGTGAGTATATAACTCACTGAGCTCGGGGATTGAGTATAAAACCCATTAAGCATGGGGAGTGAGTATAAAACACACTGTGCAAGGGGAGTGAGGATAAAACTCAATGAGCTCAGGGAGTGAGTATAAAACCCATTAAGCATGGGGAGTGAGTATAAAACACATTGAGCGCTGGGAGTGAGTATAAAACTCTCTGAGCTCGGGGAGTGAGTATAAAACTCACTGAGCATGGCGAGTGAGGATAAAACTCTCTGAGCTCTGGGAGTGAGCATAAAACTCACTGAGCTCTGGGAGTGAGTATAAAACTCACTGAGCTCGGGGAGTGAGTATAAAACTCACTGAGCATGGCGAGTGAGGATAAAACTCTCTGAGCTCTGGGAGTGAGTATAAAACTCACTGAGATCGGGGAGTGAGTATAAAACCCATTAAACATGGGGAGTGAGTATAAAACACACTGAGCATGGGGAGTGGGTATAAAACTCACTGAGCTCTGGGAGTGAGTATAAAACTCTCTGAGCTCGGGGAGTGAGTATAAAACTCACTGAGCTCGGGGAGTGAGTATAAAACTCACTGAGTTCGGGGAGTGAGTGTAAAGCTCACTGAGCACTGGGAGTGAGTATAAAACTCACTGAGCTCGGGGAGTGGGTATAAAACTCACTGAGTTTGGGGAGTGAGTGTAAAGCTCACTGAGCACTGGGAGTGAGTATAAAACTCACTGAGCACGGGGAGTGGGTATAAAACTCACTGAGCTCGGGGAGTGAGTATAAAACTCACTGATTCTGGATTAGTGGTGCTGGAAGAGCACCTGCAGTTCAGGCAGCATCCAAGGAGCTTCCTTGGATGCTGCCAAAACTGCTGCGCTCTTCCAGCACCACTAATCCAGAATCTGTTTCCAGCATCTGCAGTCATTGTTTTTACGTTATAAAACTCACTGAGCTCGGGGAGTGAATATAAAACTCACTGAGCACGGGGTGTGATGACAAAACTCACTGAGCTCTGGGAGTGAGTATTAAACTCAGTGAGCTCTGGGAGTGAGTATAAAACTCACTGAGCTCGGGTAGTGAGTATAAAACTCACTGAGCTCGGGGAGCGAGTATAAAACTCACTGAGCTCAGGGAATGAGTATAAAACTCATAAAGCATGGGGAGTGAGTATAAAACACACTGAGCATGGGGAGTGAGTATAAAACTCATTAAGCATGGGGAGTGAGTATAAAACACACTGAGCTCGGGGAGTGAGGATAAAACCCATTAAGCATGGGGAGTGAGTCTAAAACTCACTTAGCTCGGGGAGTGAGTATAAAACTCACTGAGCTCTGGGAGTGAGTATAAAACCCATTAAGCATGGGGAATGAGTCTAAAACTCACTGAGCTCGAGGAGTGAGTATAAAACTCACTGAGTTCGGGGAGTGAGTGTAAAGCTCACTGAGCACTGGGAGTGAGTATAAAACACACTGAGTTCGGGCAGTGAGTCTAAAACTCACTTAGCTCGGGGAGTGAGTATAAATCTCACTGAGCACTGGGAGTGAGTGAAAAACTCACTGAGCTCGGGGAGTGAGTATAAAACTGACTGAGCTCAGGGAATGAACACAAAACTCATTAAGCATGGGGAGTGAGTATAAAACTCACTGAGCTCAGGGAGTGAGTATAAAACTCAGTGAGCTCGGCGAGTGAGTATAAAACTCACTGAGCTCGGGTAGTGAGTATAAAACTCATTAAGCATGGGGAGTGAGTATAAAACTCACTGAGCTCGTGGAGTGAGTATAAAACCCATTAAGCATGGGGAGTGAGTATAAAACTCACTGAGCTCGGGGAGTGAGTATAAAACTCACTGAGCACTGAGAGTGAGTGTAAAACTCACTGAGCTCGGGGAGTGAGTATAAAACTCACTGAGCTCTGGGAGTGAGTATAAAACTCACTGAGCTGGGGGAGTGAGTATAAAACTCACTGAGCTCGGGGAGTGAGGATAAAACTCACTGAGCTCGGCGAGTGAGTATAAATCTCACTGAGCACTGGGACTGAGTGAAAAACTCACTGAGCTCTGGGAGTGAGTATAAAACTCACTGAGCTCGGCGAGTGAGTATAAAACTCACTGAGCTCGGGTAGTGAGTATAAAACTCATTAAGCATGGGGAGTGAGTATAAAACTCACTGAGCTCGGGGAGTGAGTATAAAACCCATTAAGCATGGGGAGTGAGTATAAAACTCACTGAGCTCGGGGAGTGAGTATAAAACTCACTGAGCACTGGGAGTGAGTGTAAAACTCACTGAGCTCGGGGAGTGAGTATAAAAGTCACTGAGCTCTGGGAGTGAGTATAAAACTCACTGAGCTGGGGGAGTGAGTATAAAACTCACTGAGCTCGGGAAGTGAGGATAAAACTCACTGAGCTCAGGGAGTGAGTATAAAACCCATTAAGCATGGAGAGTGAGTATAAAACTCACTGAGCTCAGGGAGTGAGGATAAAACTCACTGAGCTCAGGGAGTGGGTATAAATCTTACTGACCTCAGGGAGTGAGTATAAAACTCATTGAGCTCGGGGAGTGAGGATAAAACTCACTGAGCTCTGGGAGTGAGTATAAAACCCATTAAGCAAGGGGAGTGAGTCTAAAACTCACTGAGCTCGGGGAGTGAGTATAAAACTCACTGAGCTCGGGGAGTGAGTATAAAATTCACTGAGCTCGGGGAGTGAGTGGAAAGCTCACTGAGCTCGGGGAGTGAGTATAAAACTCACTGAGTTCGGGGAGTGAGTGTAAAGCTCACTGAGCACTGGGAGTGAGTATAAAACACACTGAGTTCGGGCAGTGAGTCTAAAACTCACTTAGCTCGGGGAGTGAGTATAAATCTCACTGAGCACTGGGAGTGAGTGAAAAACTCACTGAGCTCGGGGAGTGAGTATAAAACTGACTGAGCTCAGGGAATGAACACAAAACTCATTAAGCATGGGGAGTGAGTATAAAACTCACTGAGCTCGGGGAGTGAGTATAAAACTCAGTGAGCTCGGCGAGTGAGTATAAAACTCACTGAGCTCGGGTAGTGAGTATAAAACCCATTAAGCATGGGGAGTGAGTATAAAACTCACTGAGCTCGAGGAGTGAGTATAAAACTCACTGAGCTCGGGTAGTGAGTATAAAACTCATTAAGCATGGGGAGTGAGTATAAAACTCACTGAGCTCGTGGAGTGAGTATAAAACCCATTAAGCATGGGGAGTGAGTATAAAACTCACTGAGCTCGAGGAGTGAGTATAAAACTCACTGAGCTCGGGTAGTGAGTATAAAACTCATTAAGCATGGGGAGTGAGTATAAAACTCACAGAGCTCGGGGAGTGAGTATAAAACTCACTGAGCTCGGGGAGTGAGTATAAAACTCACTGAGCACTGAGAGTGAGTGTAAAACTCACTGAGCTCGGGCAGTGAGTATAAAACTCACTGAGCTGGGGGAGTGAGTATAAAACTCACTGAGCTCGGGGAGTGAGTATAAAACTCTCTGAGCTCGGGGAGTGAGGATAAAACTCACTGAGCTCGGCGAGTGAGTATAAATCTCACTGAGCACTGGGACTGAGTGAAAAACTCACTGAGCTCTGGGAGTGAGTATAAAACTCACTGAGCTCGGCGAGTGAGTATAAAACTCACTGAGCTCGGGTAGTGAGTATAAAACTCATTAAGCATGGGGAGTGAGTATAAAACTCACTGAGCTCGGGGAGTGAGTATAAAACCCATTAAGCATGGGGAGTGAGTATAAAACTCACTGAGCTCGGGTAGTGAGTATAAAACTCATTAAGCATGGGGAGTGAGTATAAAACTCACTGAGCTCGGGGAGTGAGTATAAAACTCACTGAGCACTGGGAGTGAGTGTAAAACTCACTGAGCTCGGGGAGTGAGTATAAAACTCACTGAGCTGGGGGAGTGAGTATAAATCTCACTGAGCTCGGGGAGTGAGGATAAAACTCACTGAGCTCAGGGAGTGAGTATAAAACCCATTATGCATGGAGAGTGAGTATAAAACTCATGAGCTTAGGGAGTGAGGATAAAACTCACTGAGCTCAGGGAGTGGGTATAAATCTCACTGAGCTCAGGGGGTGAGTATAAAACTCATTGAGCTCGGGGAGTGAGTATAAAACTCACTGAGCTCTGGGAGTGAGTATAAAACCCATTAAGCATGGGGAGTGAGTCTAAAACTCACTGAGCTCGGGGAGTGAGTATAAAACTCACTGAGCTCTGGGAGTGAGTATAAAACTCTCTGAGCTTGGGGAGTGAGTATAAAACTCTCTGAGCTCGGGGAGTGAGTAGAAAACTCACTGAGCTCGGGGAGTGAGTGTAAAGCTCACTGAGCACTGGGAGTGAGTATAAAACTCACTGAGCTCTGGGAGTGAGTATAAAACTTACTGAGCTCGGGGAGTGAGTATAAAACTCACCGAGCTTGGGGAGTGAGTATAAAACTCAATGAGCTCGGGGAATGAGTATATAACTCACTGAGCTCGGGGATTGAGTATAAAACCCATTAAGCATGGGGAGTGAGTATAAAACACACTGTGCAAGGGGAGTGAGGATAAAACTCAATGAGCTCAGGGAGTGAGTATAAAACCCATTAAGCATGGGGAGTGAGTATAAAACACATTGAGCGCTGGGAGTGAGTATAAAACTCTCTGAGCTCGGGGAGTGAGTATAAAACTCACTGAGCATGGCGAGTGAGGATAAAACTCTCTGAGCTCTGGGAGTGAGCATAAAACTCACTGAGCTCTGGGAGTGAGTATAAAACTCACTGAGCTCGGGGAGTGAGTATAAAACTCACTGAGCATGGCGAGTGAGGATAAAACTCTCTGAGCTCTGGGAGTGAGTATAAAACTCACTGAGCTCGGGGAGTGAGTATAAAACCCATTAAACATGGGGAGTGAGTATAAAACACACTGAGCATGGGGAGTGGGTATAAAACTCACTGAGCTCTGGGAGTGAGTATAAAACTCTCTGAGCTCGGGGAGTGAGTATAAAACTCACTGAGCTCGGGGAGTGAGTATAAAACTCACTGAGTTCGGGGAGTGAGTGTAAAGCTCACTGAGCACTGGGAGTGAGTATAAAACTCACTGAGCTCGGGGAGTGGGTATAAAACTCACTGAGTTTGGGGAGTGAGTGTAAAGCTCACTGAGCACTGGGAGTGAGTATAAAACTCACTGAGCACGGGGAGTGGGTATAAAACTCACTGAGCTCGGGGAGTGAGTATAAAACTCACTGATTCTGGATTAGTGGTGCTGGAAGAGCACCTGCAGTTCAGGCAGCATCCAAGGAGCTTCCTTGGATGCTGCCAAAACTGCTGCGCTCTTCCAGCACCACTAATCCAGAATCTGTTTCCAGCATCTGCAGTCATTGTTTTTACGTTATAAAACTCACTGAGCTCGGGGAGTGAATATAAAACTCACTGAGCACGGGGTGTGATTGCAAAACTCACTGAGCTCTGGGAGTGAGTATTAAACTCAGTGAGCTCTGGGAGTGAGTATAAAAATCACTGAGCTCGGGTAGTGAGTATAAAACTCACTGAGCTCGGGGAGCGAGTATAAAACTCACTGAGCTCAGGGAATGAGTATAAAACTCATAAAGCATGGGGAGTGAGTATAAAACACACTGAGCATGGGGAGTGAGTATAAAACTCATTAAGCATGGGGAGTGAGTATAAAACACACTGAGCTCGGGGAGTGAGGATTAAACTCACTGAGCTCTGGGAGTGAGTATAAATCTTACTGAGCTCTGGGAGTGAGTGTAAAACTCACTGAGCTCTGGGAGTGAGTATAAAACCCATTAAGCATGGGGAATGAGTCTAAAACTCACTGAGCTCGAGGAGTGAGTATAAAACTCACTGAGTTCGGGGAGTGAGTGTAAAGCTCACTGAGCACTGGGAGTGAGTATAAAACACACTGAGTTCGGGCAGTGAGTCTAAAACTCACTTAGCTCGGGGAGTGAGTATAAATCTCACTGAGCACTGGGAGTGAGTGAAAAACTCACTGAGCTCGGGGAGTGAGTATAAAACTGACTCAGCTCAGGGAATGAACACAAAACTCATTAAGCATAGGGAGTGAGTATAAAACTCAGTGAGCTCGGCGAGTGAGTATAAAACTCACTGAGCTCGGGTAGTGAGTATAAAACCCATTAAGCATGGGGAGTGAGTATAAAACTCACTGAGCTCGAGGAGTGAGTATAAAACTCACTGAGCTCGGGTAGTGAGTATAAAACTCATTAAGCATGGGGAGTGAGTATAAAACTCACTGAGCTCGTGGAGTGAGTATAAAACCCATTAAGCATGGGGAGTGAGTATAAAACTCACTGAGCTCGGGGAGTGAGTATAAAACTCACTGAGCACTGAGAGTGAGTGTAAAACTCACTGAGCTCGAGGAGTGAGTATAAAACTCACTGAGTTCGGGGAGTGAGTGTAAAGCTCACTGAGCACTGGGAGTGAGTATAAAACACACTGAGTTCGGGCAGTGAGTCTAAAACTCACTTAGCTCGGGGAGTGAGTATAAATCTCACTGAGCACTGGGAGTGAGTGAAAAACTCACTGAGCTCGGGGAGTGAGTATAAAACTGACTGAGCTCAGGGAATGAACACAAAACTCATTAAGCATGGGGAGTGAGTATAAAACTCACTGAGCTCAGGGAGTGAGTATAAAACTCAGTGAGCTCGGCGAGTGAGTATAAAACTCACTGAGCTCGGGTAGTGAGTATAAAACCCATTAAGCATGGGGAGTGAGTATAAAACTCACTGAGCTCGAGGAGTGAGTATAAAACTCACTGAGCTCGGGTAGTGAGTATAAAACTCATTAAGCATGGGGAGTGAGTATAAAACTCACTGAGCTCGTGGAGTGAGTATAAAACCCATTAAGCATGGGGAGTGAGTATAAAACTCACTGAGCTCGGGGAGTGAGTATAAAACTCACTGAGCACTGAGAGTGAGTGTAAAACTCACTGAGCTCGGGGAGTGAGTATAAAACTCACTGAGCTCTGGGAGTGAGTATAAAACTCACTGAGCTGGGGGAGTGAGTATAAAACTCACTGAGCTCGGGGAGTGAGGATAAAACTGACTGAGCTCGGCGAGTGAGTATAAATCTCACTGAGCACTGGGACTGAGTGAAAAACTCACTGAGCTCTGGGAGTGAGTATAAAACTCACTGAGCTCGGCGAGTGAGTATAAAACTCACTGAGCTCGGGTAGTGAGTATAAAACTCATTAAGCATGGGGAGTGAGTATAAAACTCACTGAGCTCGGGGAGTGAGTATAAAACCCATTAAGCATGGGGAGTGAGTATAAAACTCACTGAGCTCGGGGAGTGAGTATAAAACTCACTGAGCACTGGGAGTGAGTGTAAAACTCACTGAGCTCGGGGAGTGAGTATAAAAGTCACTGAGCTCTGGGAGTGAGTATAAAACTCACTGAGCTGGGGGAGTGAGTATAAAACTCACTGAGCTCGGGAAGTGAGGATAAAACTCACTGAGCTCAGGGAGTGAGTATAAAACCCATTAAGCATGGAGAGTGAGTATAAAACTCACTGAGCTCAGGGAGTGAGGATAAAACTCACTGAGCTCAGGGAGTGGGTATAAATCTTACTGAGCTCAGGGAGTGAGTATAAAACTCATTGAGCTCGGGGAGTGAGGATAAAACTCACTGAGCTCTGGGAGTGAGTATAAAACCCATTAAGCAAGGGGAGTGAGTCTAAAACTCACTGAGCTCGGGGAGTGAGTATAAAACTCACTGAGCTCTGGGAGTGAGTATAAAATTCACTGAGCTCGGGGAGTGAGTATAAAATTCACTGAGCTCTGGGAGTGAGTGTAAAACTCTCTGAGCACGGGGAGTGAGTATAAAACTCACTGAGCTCTGGGAGTGAGTATAAAACTCTCTGAGCACGGGGAGTGGGTATAAAACTCACTGAGCTCGGGGAGTGAGTATAAAACTCACTGATTCTGGATTAGTGGTGCTGGAAGAGCACCTGCAGTTCAGGCAGCATCCAAGGAGCTGGTTTCCAGCATCTGCAGTCATTGTTTTTATGTTATAAAACTCACTGAGCTCGGGGAGTGAATATAAAACTCACTGAGCACGGGGAGTGATTGCAAAACTCACTGAGCTCTGGGAGTGAGTATAAAACTCACTGAGCTCGGGTAGTGAGTATAAAACTCACTGAGCTCGGGGAGCGAGTATAAAACTCACTGAGCTCGGGGAATGAGTATAAAACTCACTGAGCTCGGGGAGTGAGGATAAAACTCACTGAGCTCGGGGAATGAGTATAAAACTCACTGAGCTCGGGGAGTGAGGATAAAACTCACTGAGCTCGGGTAGTGAGTATAAAACTCACTGAGCTCGGGGAGCGAGTATAAAACTCACTGAGCTCGGGTAGTGAGTATAAAACTCACTGAGCTCGGGGAGTGAGGATAAAACTCACTGAGCTCGGGGAGTGAGGATAAAACTCACTGAGCTCGGGGAGTGAGTATAATACTCACTGAGCTCGGGGAGTGAGTATAAAACTCACTGAGCTGGGGGAGTGAGTATAAAACTCACTGAGCTCGGGGAGTGAGTATAAAACTCATTAAGCATGGGGAGTGAGTATAAAACTCACTGAGCTCGGGGAGTGAGTATAAAACTCACTGAGCTCGGGGAGTGAGGATAAAACTCACTGAGCTCGGCGAGTGAGTATAAATCTCACTGAGCTTTGGGAGTGAGTATAAAACTCACTGAGCTCAGGGAGTGAGTATAAAACTCAATGAGCTCGGGGAGTGAGTATAAAACTCACTGAGCTCGGGGAGTGAATATAAAACTCACTGAGCACGGGGAGTGATTGCAAAACTCACTGAGCTCTGGGAGTGAGTATAAAACTCACTGAGCTCGGGTAGTGAGTATAAAACTCACTGAGCTCGGGGAGCGAGTATAAAACTCACTGAGCTCGGGGAATGAGTATAAAACTCACTGAGCTCGGGGAGTGAGGATAAAACTCACTGAGCTCGGGGAATGAGTATAAAACTCACTGAGCTCGGGTAGTGAGTATAAAACTCACTGAGCTCGGGGAGCGAGTATAAAACTCACTGAGCTCGGGTAGTGAGTATAAAACTCACTGAGCTCGGGGAGTGAGGATAAAACTCACTGAGCTCGGGGAGTGAGGATAAAACTCACTGAGCTCGGGGAGTGAGTATAATACTCACTGAGCTCGGGGAGTGAGTATAAAACTCACTGAGCTGGGGGAGTGAGTATAAAACTCACTGAGCTCGGGGAGTGAGTATAAAACTCATTAAGCATGGGGAGTGAGTATAAAACTCACTGAGCTCGGGGAGTGAGTATAAAACTCACTGAGCTCGGGGAGTGAGGATAAAACTCACTGAGCTCGGCGAGTGAGTATAAATCTCACTGAGCTTTGGGAGTGAGTATAAAACTCACTGAGCTCAGGGAGTGAGTATAAAACTCAATGAGCTCGGGGAGTGAGTATATAACTCACTGAGCTCGGGGATTGAGTATAAAACTCACTGAGCTCGGGGAGTGAGTATAAAACACACTGAGCAAGGGGAGTGAGGATAAAACTCACTGAGCTCTGGGAGTGAGTATAAAACTCATTGAGCTCGGGGAGTGAGTATAAAACTCACTGAGCTCTGGGAGTGAGTATAAAACCCATTAAGCATGGGGAGTGAGTCTAAAACTCACTGAGCTCGGGGAGTGAGTATAAAACTCACTGAGCTCTGGGAGTGAGTATAAAACTCTCTGAGCTCGGGGAGTGAGTATAAAACTCACTGAGCTCGGGGAGTGAGTGTAAAGCTCACTGAGCACTGGGAGTGAGTATAAAACTCACTGAGCTCTGGGAGTGAGTATAAAACTCTCTGAGCTCGGGGATTGAGTATAAAACCCATTAAGCATGGGGAGTGAGTATAAAACACACTGAGCAAGGGGAGTGAGGATAAAACTCACTGAGCTCTGGGAGTGAGTATAAAACTCATTGAGCTCGGGGAGTGAGTATAAAAGTCACTGAGCTCTGGGAGTGAGTATAAAACCCATTAAGCATGGGGAGTGAGTCTAAAACTCACTGAGCTCGGGGAGTGAGTATAAAACTCACTGAGCTCTGGGAGTGAGTATAAAACTCTCTGAGCTCGGGGAGTGAGTATAAAACTCACTGAGCTCGGGGAGTGAGTGTAAAGCTCACTGAGCACTGGGAGTGAGTATAAAACTCACTGAGCTCTGGGAGTGAGTATAAAACTCTCTGAGCTCGGGGAGTGAGTATAAAACTCACTGAGCTAAGGGAGTGAGGATAAAACTCAATGAGCTCGGGGAGTGAGTATAAAACCCATTAAGCATGGGGAGTGAGTATAAAACACATTGAGCTCTGGGAGTGAGTATAAAACTCTCTGAGCTCGGGTTGTGAGTATAAAACACACTGAGCATGGGGAGTGAGGATAAAACTCACTGAGCTCTGGGAGTGAGTATAAAACTCACTGAGCTCGGGGAGTGAGTATAAAACCCATTAAACATGGGGAGTGAGTATAAAACACACTGAGCATGGGGAGTGAGGATAAAACTCACTGAGCTCTGGGAGTGAGTATAAAACTCACTGAGCTCTGGGAGTGAGTATAAAACTCACTCAGCTTGGGGAGTGAGTATAAAACTCACTGAGCACTGGGAGTGAGTGTAAAACGCACTGAGCTCGGGGAGTGAGTATAAAACTCACTGAGCACTGGGAGTGAGTATAAAATTCACTGACCTCTGGGAGTGAGTGTAGAACTCACTGAGCTCAGGGAATGAGTATAAAACTCATGAAGCATGGGGAGTGAGTATAAAACACACTGAGCATGGGGAGTGAGTATAAAACTCATTAAGCATGGGGAGTGAGTATAAAACACACTGAGCTCTGGGAGTGAGTATAAAACTCACTGAGCTCGGCGAGTGAGTATAAAACTCACTGAGCTCTGGGAGTGAGTATAAAACTCACTGAGCTCGGGGAGTGAGTTTCAAACTCATTAAGCATGGGGAGTGAGTATAAATCTCACTGAGCTCTTGGAGAGAGTATAAAACTCACTGAGCTCGGGGAGTGAGGATAAAACTCACTGAGCTCGGCGAGTGAGTATAAATCTCACTGAGCACTGGGAGTGAGTGAAAAACTCACTGAGCTCAGGGAGTGAGTATAAAACTCACTGAGCTCGGGGAATGAACACAAAACTCATTAAGCATGCGGAGTGAGTATAAAACACACTGAGCATGGGGAGTGAGTATAAAACTCATTAAGCATGGGGAGTGAGTATAAAACACACTGAGCTCAGTGACTGAGAATAAAACTCACTGAGCTCGGCGAGTGAGTATAAAACTCACTGAGCTCTGGGAGTGAGTATAAAACTCACTGAGCTCGGCGAGTGAGTATAAAACACACTGAGCTCAGGGACTGAGGATAAAACACACTGAGCTCGGCGAGTGAGTATAAAACTCACTGAGCTCGGGGAGTGAGTATAAAACTCACTGAGCACTGGGAGTGAGTGTAAAACTCACTGAGCTCGGGGAGTGAGTATAAAACTCACTTAGCTCTGGGAGTGAGTATAAAACTCACTGAGCTGGGGGAGTGAGGATAAAACTCACTGAGCTCAGGGAGTGGGTATAAATCTCACTGAGCTCCGGGAGTGAGTATAATGCTCATTGAGGTCGGGGAGTGAGTGTAAAACTCACTGAGCTCTGGGAGTGAGTATAAAACCCATTAAGCATGGGGAGTGAGTCTAAAACTCACTGAGCTCGAGGAGTGAGTATAAAACTCACTGAGATCGGGGAGTGAGTGTAAAGCTCACTGAGCACTGGGAGTGAGTATAAAACACACTGAGTTTGGGGAGTGAGTCTAAAACTCACTTAGCTCGGGGAGTGAGTATAAATCTCACTGAGCACTGGGAGTGAGTGAAAAACTCACTGAGCTCGGGGAGTGAGTATAAAACTCACTGAGCTCAGGGAATGAACACAAAACTCATTAAGCATGGGGAGTGAGTATAAAACACACTGAGCATGGGGAGTGAGTATAAAACTCACTGAGCTCGGGGAGTGAGTATAAAACCCATTAAGCATGGGGAGTGAGTATAAAACTCTCTGAGCTCAGGTTGTGAGTATAAAACACACTGAGCATGGGGAGTGAGGATAAAACTCACTGAGCTCTGGGAGTGAGTATAAAACTCACTGAGCTCGGGGAGTGAGTATAAAACCCATTAAACATGGGGAGTGAGTATAAAACACACTGAGCATGGGGAGTGAGGATAAAACTCACTGAGCTCTGGGAGTGAGTATAAAACTCACTGAGCTCTGGGAGTGAGTATAAAACTCACTCAGCTTGGGGAGTGAGTATAAAACTCACTGAGCACTGGGAGTGAGTGTAAAACGCACTGAGCTCGGGGAGTGAGTATAAAACTCACTGAGCACTGGGAGTGAGTATAAAATTCACTGACCTCTGGGAGTGAGTGTAGAACTCACTGAGCTCAGGGAATGAGTATAAAACTCATGAAGCATGGGGAGTGAGTATAAAACACACTGAGCATGGGGAGTGAGTATAAAACTCATTAAGCATGGGGAGTGAGTATAAAACACACTGAGCTCTGGGAGTGAGTATAAAACTCACTGAGCTCGGCGAGTGAGTATAAAACTCACTGAGCTCTGGGAGTGAGTATAAAACTCACTGAGCTCGGGGAGTGAGTTTCAAACTCATTAAGCATGGGGAGTGAGTATAAAACTCACTGAGCTCTTGGAGAGAGTATAAAACTCACTGAGCTCGGGGAGTGAGGATAAAACTCACTGAGCTCGGCGAGTGAGTATAAATCTCACTGAGCACTGGGAGTGAGTGAAAAACTCACTGAGCTCAGGGAGTGAGTATAAAACTCACTGAGCTCGGGGAATGAACACAAAACTCATTAAGCATGCGGAGTGAGTATAAAACACACTGAGCATGGGGAGTGAGTATAAAACTCATTAAGCATGGGGAGTGAGTATAAAACACACTGAGCTCAGTGACTGAGAATAAAACTCACTGAGCTCGGCGAGTGAGTATAAAACTCACTGAGCTCTGGGAGTGAGTATAAAACTCACTGAGCTCGGCGAGTGAGTATAAAACACACTGAGCTCAGGGACTGAGGATAAAACTCACTGAGCTCGGCGAGTGAGTATAAAACTCACTGAGCTCGGGGAGTGAGTATAAAACCCATTAAGCATGGGGAGTGAGTATAAAACTCACTGAGCTCGGGGAGTGAGTATAAAACTCACTGAGCACTGGGAGTGAGTGTAAAACTCACTGAGCTCGGGGAGTGAGTATAAAACTCACTTAGCTCTGGGAGTGAGTATAAAACTCACTGAGCTGGGGGAGTGAGGATAAAACTCACTGAGCTCAGGGAGTGGGTATAAATCTCACTGAGCTCCGGGAGTGAGTATAATGCTCATTGAGGTCGGGGAGTGAGTGTAAAACTCACTGAGCTCTGGGAGTGAGTATAAAACCCATTAAGCATGGGGAGTGAGTCTAAAACTCACTGAGCTCGAGGAGTGAGTATAAAACTCACTGAGTTCGGGGAGTGAGTGTAAAGCTCACTGAGCACTGGGAGTGAGTATAAAACACACTGAGTTTGGGGAGTGAGTCTAAAACTCACTTAGCTCGGGGAGTGAGTATAAATCTCACTGAGCACTGGGAGTGAGTGAAAAACTCACTGAGCTCGGGGAGTGAGTATAAAACTCACTGAGCTCAGGGAATGAACACAAAACTCATTAAGCATGGGGAGTGAGTATAAAACACACTGAGCATGGGGAGTGAGTATAAAACTCACTGAGCTCGGGGAGTGAGTATAAAACCCATTAAGCATGGGGAGTGAGTATAAAACTCACTGAGCTCGGGGAGTGAGTATAAAACTCACAGAGCTCGGGGAGTGAGTATAAAACTCACTGAGCTCGGGGAGTGAGTATAAAACTCACTGAGCACTGAGAGTGAGTGTAAAACTCACTGAGCTCGGGGAGTGAGTATAAAACTCACTGAGCTCTGGGAGTGAGTGTAAAACTCACTGAGCTCGGGGAGTGAGTATAAATCTCACTGAGCACTGGGAGTGAGTGAAAAACTCACTGAGCTCAGGGAGTGAGTATAAAACTCACTGAGCTCGGGGAATGAACACAAAACTCATTAAGCATGCGGAGTGAGTATAAAACACACTGAGCATGGGGAGTGAGTATAAAACTCATTAAGCATGGGGAGTGAGTATAAAACACACTGAGCTCAGTGACTGAGAATAAAACTCACTGAGCTCGGCGAGTGAGTATAAAACTCACTGAGCTCTGGGAGTGAGTATAAAACTCACTGAGCTCGGCGAGTGAGTATAAAACACACTGAGCTCAGGGACTGAGGATAAAACTCACTGAGCTCGGCGAGTGAGTATAAAACTCACTGAGCTCGGGGAGTGAGTATAAAACCCATTAAGCATGGGGAGTGAGTATAAAACTCACTGAGCTCGGGGAGTGAGTATAAAACTCACTGAGCACTGGGAGTGAGTGTAAAACTCACTGAGCTCGGGGAGTGAGTATAAAACTCACTTAGCTCTGGGAGTGAGTATAAAACTCACTGAGCTGGGGGAGTGAGGATAAAACTCACTGAGCTCAGGGAGTGGGTATAAATCTCACTGAGCTCCGGGAGTGAGTATAATGCTCATTGAGGTCGGGGAGTGAGTGTAAAACTCACTGAGCTCTGGGAGTGAGTATAAAACCCATTAAGCATGGGGAGTGAGTCTAAAACTCACTGAGCTCGAGGAGTGAGTATAAAACTCACTGAGTTCGGGGAGTGAGTGTAAAGCTCACTGAGCACTGGGAGTGAGTATAAAACACACTGAGTTTGGGGAGTGAGTCTAAAACTCACTTAGCTCGGGGAGTGAGTATAAATCTCACTGAGCACTGGGAGTGAGTGAAAAACTCACTGAGCTCGGGGAGTGAGTATAAAACTCACTGAGCTCAGGGAATGAACACAAAACTCATTAAGCATGGGGAGTGAGTATAAAACACACTGAGCATGGGGAGTGAGTATAAAACTCACTGAGCTCGGGGAGTGAGTATAAAACCCATTAAGCATGGGGAGTGAGTATAAAACTCACTGAGCTCGGGGAGTGAGTATAAAACTCACAGAGCTCGGGGAGTGAGTATAAAACTCACTGAGCTCGGGGAGTGAGTATAAAACTCACTGAGCACTGAGAGTGAGTGTAAAACTCACTGAGCTCGGGGAGTGAGTATAAAACTCACTGAGCTCTGGGAGTGAGTGTAAAACTCACTGAGCTCGGGGAGTGAGTATAAAACTCACTGAGCTCGGGGAGTGAGTATAAAACGCACTGAGCACTGAGAGTGAGTGTAAAACTCACTGAGCTCGGGGAGTGAGTATAAAACTCACTGAGCTCTGGGAGTGAGTGTAAAACTCACTGAGATCGGGGAGTGAGTATAAAACTCACTGAGCTCGGGGAGTGAGGATAAAACTCACTGAGCTCAGGGAGTGAGTATAAAACCCATTAAGCATGGGGAGTGAGTATAAAACTCACTGAGCTCGGGGAGTGAGTATAAAACTCACTGAGCACTGGGAGTGAGTGTAAAACTCACTGAGCTCGGGGAGTGAGTATAAAACTCACTGAGCTGGGGGAGTGAGGATAAAACTCACTGAGCTCAGGGAGTGGGTATAAATCTCACTGAGCTCCGGGAGTGAGTATAATGCTCATTGAGGTCGGGGAGTGAGTGTAAAACTCACTGAGCTCTGGGAGTGAGTATAAAACCCATTAAGCATGGGGAGTGAGTCTAAAACTCACTGAGCTCGAGGAGTGAGTATAAAACTCACTGAGTTCGGGGAGTGAGTGTAAAGCTCACTGAGCACTGGGAGTGAGTATAAAACACACTGAGTTTGGGGAGTGAGTCTAAAACTCACTTAGCTCGGGGAGTGAGTATAAATCTCACTGAGCACTGGGAGTGAGTGAAAAACTCACTGAGCTCGGGGAGTGAGTATAAAACTCACTGAGCTCAGGGAATGAACACAAAACTCATTAAGCATGGGGAGTGAGTATAAAACACACTGAGCATGGGGAGTGAGTATAAAACTCACTGAGCTCGGGGAGTGAGTATAAAACCCATTCAGCATGGGGAGTGAGTATAAAACTCACTGAGCTCGGGGAGTGAGTATAAAACTCACAGAGCTCGGGGAGTGAGTATAAAACTCACTGAGCTCGGGGAGTGAGTATAAAACTCACTGAGCACTGAGAGTGAGTGTAAAACTCACTGAGCTCGGGGAGTGAGTATAAAACTCACTGAGCTCTGGGAGTGAGTGTAAAACTCACTGAGCTCGGGGAGTGAGTATAAAACTCACTGAGCTCGGGGAGTGAGTATAAAACTCACTGAGCACTGAGAGTGAGTGTAAAACTCACTGAGCTCGGGGAGTGAGTATAAAACTCACTGAGCTCTGGGAGTGAGTGTAAAACTCACTGAGATCGGGGAGTGAGTATAAAACTCACTGAGCTCGGGGAGTGAGTATAATGCTCATTGAGGTCGGGGAGTGAGTGTAAAACTCACTGAGCTCTGGGAGTGAGTATAAAACCCATTAAGCATGGGGAGTGAGTCTAAAACTCACTGAGCTCGAGGAGTGAGTATAAAACTCACTGAGATCGGGGAGTGAGTGTAAAGCTCACTGAGCACTGGGAGTGAGTATAAAACACACTGAGTTTGGGGAGTGAGTCTAAAACTCACTTAGCTCGGGGAGTGAGTATAAATCTCACTGAGCACTGGGAGTGAGTGAAAAACTCACTGAGCTCGGGGAGTGAGTATAAAACTCACTGAGCTCAGGGAATGAACACAAAACTCATTAAGCATGGGGAGTGAGTATAAAACTCACTGAGCTCGGGGAGTGAGTATAAAACCCATTAAGCATGGGGAGTGAGTATAAAACTCACTGAGCTCGGGGAGTGAGTATAAAACTCACAGAGCTCGGGGAGTGAGTATAAAACTCACTGAGCTCGGGGAGTGAGTATAAAACTCACTGAGCACTGAGAGTGAGTGTAAAACTCACTGAGCTCGGGGAGTGAGTATAAAACTCACTGAGCTCTGGGAGTGAGTGTAAAACTCACTGAGCTCGGGGAGTGAGTATAAATCTCACTGAGCACTGGGAGTGAGTGAAAAACTCACTGAGCTCAGGGAGTGAGTATAAAACTCACTGAGCTCGGGGAATGAACACAAAACTCATTAAGCATGCGGAGTGAGTATAAAACACACTGAGCATGGGGAGTGAGTATAAAACTCATTAAGCATGGGGAGTGAGTATAAAACACACTGAGCTCAGTGACTGAGAATAAAACTCACTGAGCTCGGCGAGTGAGTATAAAACTCACTGAGCTCTGGGAGTGAGTATAAAACTCACTGAGCTCGGCGAGTGAGTATAAAACACACTGAGCTCAGGGACTGAGGATAAAACTCACTGAGCTCGGGGAGTGAGTATAAAACTCACTGAGCTCGGGGAGTGAGTATAAAACTCACTGAGCACTGGGAGTGAGTGTAAAACTCACTGAGCTCGGGGAGTGAGTATAAAACTCACTTAGCTCTGGGAGTGAGTATAAAACTCACTGAGCTGGGGGAGTGAGGATAAAACTCACTGAGCTCAGGGAGTGGGTATAAATCTCACTGAGCTCCGGGAGTGAGTATAATGCTCATTGAGGTCGGGGAGTGAGTGTAAAACTCACTGAGCTCTGGGAGTGAGTATAAAACCCATTAAGCATGGGGAGTGAGTCTAAAACTCACTGAGCTCGAGGAGTGAGTATAAAACTCACTGAGTTCGGGGAGTGAGTGTAAAGCTCACTGAGCACTGGGAGTGAGTATAAAACACACTGAGTTTGGGGAGTGAGTCTAAAACTCACTTAGCTCGGGGAGTGAGTATAAATCTCACTGAGCACTGGGAGTGAGTGAAAAACTCACTGAGCTCGGGGAGTGAGTATAAAACTCACTGAGCTCAGGGAATGAACACAAAACTCATTAAGCATGGGGAGTGAGTATAAAACACACTGAGCTCAGGGAGTGAGTATAAAACTCACTGAGCTCGGGGAGTGAGTATAAAACCCATTAAGCATGGGGAGTGAGTATAAAACTCACTAAGCTCGGGGAGTGAGTATAAAACTCACAGAGCTCGGGGAGTGAGTATAAAACTCACTGAGCTCGGGGAGTGAGTATAAAACTCACTGAGCACTGAGAGTGAGTGTAAAACTCACTGAGCTCGGGGAGTGAGTATAAAACTCACTGAGCTCTGGGAGTGAGTGTAAAACTCACTGAGCTCGGGGAGTGAGTATAAAACTCACTGAGCTCGGGGAGTGAGTATAAAACTCACTGAGCACTGAGAGTGAGTGTAAAACTCACTGAGCTCGGGGAGTGAGTATAAAACTCACTGAGCTCTGGGAGTGAGTGTAAAACTCACTGAGATCGGGGAGTGAGTATAAAACTCACTGAGCTCGGGGAGTGAGGATAAAACTCACTGAGCTCAGGGAGTGAGTATAAAACCCATTAAGCATGGGGAGTGAGTATAAAACTCACTGAGCTCGGGGAGTGAGTATAAAACTCACTGAGCACTGGGAGTGAGTGTAAAACTCACTGAGCTCGGGGAGTGAGTATAAAACTCACTTAGCTCTGGGAGTGAGTATAAAACTCACTGAGCTGGGGGAGTGAGGATAAAACTCACTGAGCGAAGGGAGTGGGTATAAATCTCACTGAGCTCCGGGAGTGAGTATAATGCTCATTGAGGTCGGGGAGTGAGTGTAAAACTCACTGAGCTCTGGGAGTGAGTATAAAACCCATTAAGCATGGGGAGTGAGTCTAAAACTCACTGAGCTCGAGGAGTGAGTATAAAACTCACTGAGTTCGGGGAGTGAGTGTAAAGCTCACTGAGCACTGGGAGTGAGTATAAAACACACTGAGTTTGGGGAGTGAGTCTAAAACTCACTTAGCTCGGGGAGTGAGTATAAATCTCACTGAGCACTGGGAGTGAGTGAAAAACTCACTGAGCTCGGGGAGTGAGTATAAAACTCACTGAGCTCAGGGAATGAACACAAAACTCATTAAGCATGGGGAGTGAGTATAAAACACACTGAGCATGGGGAGTGAGTATAAAACTCACTGAGCTCGGGGAGTGAGTATAAAACCCATTAAGCATGGGGAGTGAGTATAAAACTCACTGAGCTCGGGGAGTGAGTATAAAACTCACAGAGCTCGGGGAGTGAGTATAAAACTCACTGAGCTCGGGGAGTGAGTATAAAACTCACTGAGCACTGAGAGTGAGTGTAAAACTCACTGAGCTCGGGGAGTGAGTATAAAACTCACTGAGCTCTGGGAGTGAGTGTAAAACTCACTGAGCTCGGGGAGTGAGTATAAAACTCACTGAGCTCGGGGAGTGAGTATAAAACTCACTGAGCACTGAGAGTGAGTGTAAAACTCACTGAGCTCGGGGAGTGAGTATAAAACTCACTGAGCTCTGGGAGTGAGTGTAAAACTCACTGAGATCGGGGAGTGAGTATAAAACTCACTGAGCTCGGGGAGTGAGGATAAAACTCACTGAGCTCAGGGAGTGAGTATAATACCCATTAAGCATGGAGAGTGAGTATAAAACTCACTGAGCTCAGGGAGTGAGGATAAAACTCACTGAGCTCAGGGAGTGGGTATAAATCTTACTGAGCTCAGCGAGTGAGTATAAAACTCATTGAGCTCGGGGAGTGAGTATAAAACTCACTGAGCTCTGGGAGTGAGTATAAAACCCATTAAGCATGGGGAGTGAGTCTAAATCTCACTGAGCTCGGGGAGTGAGTATAAAACTCACTGAGCTCTGGGAGTGAGTATAAAACTCACTGAGCTCGGGGAGTGAGTGTAAAGCTCACTGAGCACTGGGAGTGAGTATAAAACTCACTGAGCTCTGGGAGTGAGTATAAAACTCTCTGAGCTCGGGGAGTGAGTATAAAACTCACTGAGCTCAGGGAGTGAGTATAAAACTCAATGAGCTCGGGGAGTGAGTATATAACTCACTGAGCTCGGGGATTGAGTATAAAACCCATTAAGCATGGGGAGTGAGTATAAAACACACTGAGCAAGGGGAGTGAGGATAAAACTCAATGAGCTCAGGGAGTGAGTATAAAACCCATTAAGCATGGGGAGTGAGTATAAAACACATTGAGCTCTGGGAGTGAGTATAAAACTCTCTGAGCTCGGGGTGTGAGTATAAAACACACTGAGCATGGGGAGTGAGTATAAAACTCACTGAGCTCTGGGAGTGAGTATAAAACTCACTGAGCTCGGGGAGTGAGTATAAAACCCATTAAACATGGGGAGTGAGTATAAAACACACTGAGCATGGGGAGTGGGTATAAATCTTACTGAGCTCAGGGAGTGAGTATAAAACTCATTGAGCTCGTGGAGTGAGTATAAAACTCACTGAGCTCTGGGAGTGAGTTTCAAACCCATTAAGCATGGGGAGTGAGTATAAAACTCACTGAGCTCGGGGAGTGAGTATAAAACTCACTGAGCACTGGGAGTGAGTGTAAAACTCACTGAGCTCGGGGAGTGAGTATAAAACTCACTTAGCTCTGGGAGTGAGTATAAAACTCACTGAGCTGGGGGAGTGAGGATAAAACTCACTGAGCTCAGGGAGTGGGTATAAATCTCACTGAGCTCCGGGAGTGAGTATAATGCTCATTGAGGTCGGGGAGTGAGTATAAAACTCACAGAGCTCGGGGAGTGAGTATAAAACTCACTGAGCTCGGGGAGTGAGTATAAAACTCACTGAGCACTGAGAGTGAGTGTAAAACTCACTGAGCTCGGGGAGTGAGTATAAAACTCACTGAGCTCTGGGAGTGAGTGTAAAACTCACTGAGCTCGGGGAGTGAGTATAAAACTCACTGAGCTCGGGGAGTGAGTATAAAACTCACTGAGCACTGAGAGTGAGTGTAAAACTCACTGAGCTCGGGGAGTGAGTATAAAACTCACTGAGCTCTGGGAGTGAGTGTAAAACTCACTGAGATCGGGGAGTGAGTATAAAACTCACTGAGCTCGGGGAGTGAGGATAAAACTCACTGAGCTCAGGGAGTGAGTATAAAACCCATTAAGCATGGGGAGTGAGTATAAAACTCACTGAGCTCGGGGAGTGAGTATAAAACTCACTGAGCACTGGGAGTGAGTGTAAAACTCACTGAGCTCGGGGAGTGAGTATAAAACTCACTTAGCTCTGGGAGTGAGTATAAAACTCACTGAGCTGGGGGAGTGAGGATAAAACTCACTGAGCTCAGGGAGTGGGTATAAATCTCACTGAGCTCCGGGAGTGAGTATAATGCTCATTGAGGTCGGGGAGTGAGTGTAAAACTCACTGAGCTCTGGGAGTGAGTATAAAACCCATTAAGCATGGAGAGTGAGTATAAAACTCACTGAGCTCAGGGAGTGAGGATAAAACTCACTGAGCTCAGGGAGTGGGTATAAATCTTACTGAGCTCAGCGAGTGAGTATAAAACTCATTGAGCTCGGGGAGTGAGTATAAAACTCACTGAGCTCTGGGAGTGAGTATAAAACCCATTAAGCATGGGGAGTGAGTCTAAATCTCACTGAGCTCGGGGAGTGAGTATAAAACTCACTGAGCTCTGGGAGTGAGTATAAAACTCACTGAGCTCGGGGAGTGAGTGTAAAGCTCACTGAGCACTGGGAGTGAGTATAAAACTCACTGAGCTCTGGGAGTGAGTATAAAACTCTCTGAGCTCGGGGAGTGAGTATAAAACTCACTGAGCTCAGGGAGTGAGTATAAAACTCAATGAGCTCGGGGAGTGAGTATATAACTCACTGAGCTCGGGGATTGAGTATAAAACCCATTAAGCATGGGGAGTGAGTATAAAACACACTGAGCAAGGGGAGTGAGGATAAAACTCAATGAGCTCAGGGAGTGAGTATAAAACCCATTAAGCATGGGGAGTGAGTATAAAACACATTGAGCTCTGGGAGTGAGTATAAAACTCTCTGAGCTCGGGGTGTGAGTATAAAACACACTGAGCATGGGGAGTGAGTATAAAACTCACTGAGCTCTGGGAGTGAGTATAAAACTCACTGAGCTCGGGGAGTGAGTATAAAACCCATTAAACATGGGGAGTGAGTATAAAACACACTGAGCATGGGGAGTGGGTATAAATCTTACTGAGCTCAGGGAGTGAGTATAAAACTCATTGAGCTCGTGGAGTGAGTATAAAACTCACTGAGCTCTGGGAGTGAGTTTCAAACCCATTAAGCATGGGGAGTGAGTATAAAACTCACTGAGCTCGGGGAGTGAGTATAAAACTCACTGAGCACTGGGAGTGAGTGTAAAACTCACTGAGCTCGGGGAGTGAGTATAAAACTCACTTAGCTCTGGGAGTGAGTATAAAACTCACTGAGCTGGGGGAGTGAGGATAAAACTCACTGAGCTCAGGGAGTGGGTATAAATCTCACTGAGCTCCGGGAGTGAGTATAATGCTCATTGAGGTCGGGGAGTGAGTGTAAAACTCACTGAGCTCTGGGAGTGAGTATAAAACCCATTAAGCATGGGGAGTGAGTCTAAAACTCACTGAGCTCGAGGAGTGAGTATAAAACTCACTGAGTTCGGGGAGTGAGTGTAAAGCTCACTGAGCACTGGGAGTGAGTATAAAACACACTGAGTTTGGGGAGTGAGTCTAAAACTCACTTAGCTCGGGGAGTGAGTATAAATCTCACTGAGCACTGGGAGTGAGTGAAAAACTCACTGAGCTCGGGGAGTGAGTATAAAACTCACTGAGCTCAGGGAATGAACACAAAACTCATTAAGCATGGGGAGTGAGTATAAAACACACTGAGCATGGGGAGTGAGTATAAAACTCACTGAGCTCGGGGAGTGAGTATAAAACCCATTAAGCATGGGGAGTGAGTATAAAACTCACTGAGCTCGGGGAGTGAGTATAAAACTCACAGAGCTCGGGGAGTGAGTATAAAACTCACTGAGCTCGGGGAGTGAGTATAAAACTCACTGAGCACTGAGAGTGAGTGTAAAACTCACTGAGCTCGGGGAGTGAGTATAAAACTCACTGAGCTCTGGGAGTGAGTGTAAAACTCACTGAGCTCGGGGAGTGAGTATAAAACTCACTGAGCTCGGGGAGTGAGTATAAAACTCACTGAGCACTGAGAGTGAGTGTAAAACTCACTGAGCTCGGGGAGTGAGTATAAAACTCACTGAGCTCTGGGAGTGAGTGTAAAACTCACTGAGATCGGGGAGTGAGTATAAAACTCACTGAGCTCGGGGAGTGAGGATAAAACTCACTGAGCTCAGGGAGTGAGTATAATACCCATTAAGCATGGAGAGTGAGTATAAAACTCACTGAGCTCAGGGAGTGAGGATAAAACTCACTGAGCTCAGGGAGTGGGTATAAATCTTACTGAGCTCAGCGAGTGAGTATAAAACTCATTGAGCTCGGGGAGTGAGTATAAAACTCACTGAGCTCTGGGAGTGAGTATAAAACCCATTAAGCATGGGGAGTGAGTCTAAAACTCACTGAGCTCGGGGAGTGAGTATAAAACTCACTGAGCTCTGGGAGTGAGTATAAAACTCTCTGAGCTCGGGGAGTGAGTATAAAACTCACTGAGCTCGGGGAGTGAGTGTAAAGCTCACTGAGCACTGGGAGTGAGTATAAAACTCACTGAGCTCTGGGAGTGAGTATAAAACTCTCTGAGCTCGGGGAGTGAGTATAAAACTCACTGAGCTCAGGGAGTGAGTATAAAACTCAATGAGCTCGGGGAGTGAGTATATAACTCACTGAGCTCGGGGATTGAGTATAAAACCCATTAAGCATGGGGAGTGAGTATAAAACACACTGAGCAAGGGGAGTGAGGATAAAACTCAATGAGCTCAGGGAGTGAGTATAAAACCCATTAAGCATGGGGAGTGAGTATAAAACACATTGAGCTCTGGGAGTGAGTATAAAACTCTCTGAGCTCGGGGTGTGAGTATAAAACACACTGAGCATGGGGAGTGAGTATAAAACTCACTGAGCTCTGGGAGTGAGTATAAAACTCACTGAGCTCGGGGAGTGAGTATAAAACCCATTAAACATGGGGAGTGAGTATAAAATACACTGAGCATGGGGAGTGGGTATAAATCTTACTGAGCTCAGGGAGTGAGTATAAAACTCATTGAGCTCGTGGAGTGAGTATAAAACTCACTGAGCTCTGGGAGTGAGTTTCAAACCCATTAAGCATGGGGAGTGAGTCTAAAACTCACTGAGCTCGGGGAGTGAGTATAAAACTCACTGAGCTCTGGGAGTGAGTATAAAACTCTCTGAGCTCGGGGAGTGAGTATAAAACTCACTGAGCTCGGGGAGTGAGTGTAAAGCTCACTGAGCACTGGGAGTGAGTATAAAACTCTCTGAGCTCGGGGAGTGAGTATAAAACTCACTGAGCTCAGGGAGTGAGTATAAAACTCAATGAGCTCGGGGAGTGAGTATATAACTCACTGAGCTCGGGGATTGAGTATAAAACCCATTAAGCATGGGGAGTGAGTATAAAACACACTGAGCAAGGGGAGTGAGGATAA
The DNA here is from genome assembly GCF_037043375.1 of Chiloscyllium plagiosum. NCBI lineage: Eukaryota > Metazoa > Chordata > Chondrichthyes > Orectolobiformes > Hemiscylliidae > Chiloscyllium > Chiloscyllium plagiosum. Next base: position 72,418,405 of record NW_028270151.1, read on the forward strand.
AATTCAATGAGCTCTGGGAGTGAGTATAAAACTCATTGAGCTCGGGGAGTGAGTATAAAACTCACTGAGCTCTGGGAGTGAGTATAAAACCCATTAAGCATGGGGAGTGAGTCTAAAACTCACTGAGCTCGGGGATTGAGTATAAAACTCACTGAGCTCTGGGAGTGAGTATAAAACTCTCTGAGCTCGGGGAGTGAGTATAAAACTCACTGAGCTCGGGGAGTGAGTGTAAAACTCACTGAGCTCAGGGAGTGAGGATAAAACTCAATGAGCTCGGGGAGTGAGTATAAAACCCATTAAGCATGGGGAGTGAGTATAAAACACATTGAGCTCTGGGAGTGAGTATAAAACTCTCTGAGCTCGGGTTGTGAGTATAAAACACACTGAGCATGGGGAGTGAGGATAAAACTCACTGAGCTCTGGGAGTGAGTATAAAACTCACTGAGCTCGGGGAGTGAGTATAAAACCCATTAAACATGGGGAGTGAGTATAAAACACACTGAGCATGGGGAGTGAGGATAAAACTCACTGAGCTCTGGGAGTGAGTATAAAACTCACTGAGCTCTGGGAGTGAGTATAAAACTCACTCAGCTTGGGGAGTGAGTATAAAACTCACTGAGCACTGGGAGTGAGTGTAAAACGCACTGAGCTCGGGGAGTGAGTATAAAACTCACTGAGCACTGGGAGTGAGTATAAAATTCACTGACCTCTGGGAGTGAGAATAAAACTCATGAAGCATGGGGAGTGAGTATAAAACACACTGAGCATGGGGAGTGAGTATAAAACTCATTAAGCATGGGGAGTGAGTATAAACCACACTGAGCTCTGGGAGTGAGTATAAAACTCACTGAGCTCAGGGAATGAGAATAAAACTCATGAAGCATGGGGAGTGAGTATAAAACACACTGAGCATGGGGAGTGAGTATAAAACTCATTAAGCATGGGGAGTGAGTATAAACCACACTGAGCTCTGGGAGTGAGTATAAAACTCACTGAGCTCGGCGAGTGAGTATAAAACTCACTGAGCTCTGGGAGTGAGTATAAAACTCACTGAGCTCGGGGAGTGAGGATAAAACTCACCGAGCTCGGCGAGTGAGTATAAATCTCACTGAGCACTGGGAGTGAGTGAAAAACTCACTGAGGTCAGGGAGTGAGTATAAAACTCACTGAGCTCGGGGAATGAACACAAAACTCATTAAGCATGCGGAGTGAGTATAAAACACACTGAGCATGGGGAGTGAGTATAAAACTCATTAAGCATGGGGAGTGAGTATAAAACACACTGAGCTCAGTGACTGAGAATAAAACTCACTGAGCTCGGCGAGTGAGTATAAAACTCACTGAGCTCTGGGAGTGAGTATAAAACTCACTGAGCTCGGCGAGTGAGTATAAAACACACTGAGCTCAGGGACTGAGGATAAAACTCACTGAGCTCGGCGAGTGAGTATAAAACTCACTGAGCTCGGGGAGTGAGTATAAAACCCATTAAGCATGGGGAGTGAGTATAAAACTCACTGAGCTCGGGGAGTGAGTATAAAACTCACTGAGCACTGGGAGTGAGTGTAAAACTCACTGAGCTCGGGGAGTGAGTATAAAACTCACTTAGCTCTGGGAGTGAGTATAAAACTCACTGAGCTGGGGGAGTGAGGATAAAACTCACTGAGCTCAGGGAGTGGGTATAAATCTCACTGAGCTCCGGGAGTGAGTATAATGCTCATTGAGGTCGGGGAGTGAGTGTAAAACTCACTGAGCTCTGGGAGTGAGTATAAAACCCATTAAGCATGGGGAGTGAGTCTAAAACTCACTGAGCTCGAGGAGTGAGTATAAAACTCACTGAGTTCGGGGAGTGAGTGTAAAGCTCACTGAGCACTGGGAGTGAGTATAAAACACACTGAGTTTGGGGAGTGAGTCTAAAACTCACTTAGCTCGGGGAGTGAGTATAAATCTCACTGAGCACTGGGAGTGAGTGAAAAACTCACTGAGCTCGGGGAGTGAGTATAAAACTCACTGAGCTCAGGGAATGAACACAAAACTCATTAAGCATGGGGAGTGAGTATAAAACACACTGAGCATGGGGAGTGAGTATAAAACTCACTGAGCTCGGGGAGTGAGTATAAAACTCACAGAGCTCGGGGAGTGAGTATAAAACTCACTGAGCTCGGGGAGTGAGTATAAAACTCACTGAGCACTGAGAGTGAGTGTAAAACTCACTGAGCTCGGGGAGTGAGTATAAAACTCACTGAGCTCTGGGAGTGAGTGTAAAACTCACTGAGCTCGGGGAGTGAGTATAAATCTCACTGAGCACTGGGAGTGAGTGAAAAACTCACTGAGCTCAGGGAGTGAGTATAAAACTCACTGAGCTCGGGGAATGAACACAAAACTCATTAAGCATGCGGAGTGAGTATAAAACACACTGAGCATGGGGAGTGAGTATAAAACTCATTAAGCATGGGGAGTGAGTATAAAACACACTGAGCTCAGTGACTGAGAATAAAACTCACTGAGCTCGGCGAGTGAGTATAAAACTCACTGAGCTCTGGGAGTGAGTATAAAACTCACTGAGCTCGGCGAGTGAGTATAAAACACACTGAGCTCAGGGACTGAGGATAAAACTCACTGAGCTCGGCGAGTGAGTATAAAACTCACTGAGCTCGGGGAGTGAGTATAAATCCCATTAAGCATGGGGAGTGAGTATAAAACTCACTGAGCTCGGGGAGTGAGTATAAAACTCACTGAGCACTGGGAGTGAGTGTAAAACTCACTGAGCTCGGGGAGTGAGTATAAAACTCACTTAGCTCTGGGAGTGAGTATAAAACTCACTGAGCTGGGGGAGTGAGGATAAAACTCACTGAGCTCAGGGAGTGGGTATAAATCTCACTGAGCTCCGGGAGTGAGTATAATGCTCATTGAGGTCGGGGAGTGAGTGTAAAACTCACTGAGCTCTGGGAGTGAGTATAAAACCCATTAAGCATGGGGAGTGAGTCTAAAACTCACTGAGCTCGAGGAGTGAGTATAAAACTCACTGAGTTCGGGGAGTGAGTGTAAAGCTCACTGAGCACTGGGAGTGAGTATAAAACACACTGAGTTTGGGGAGTGAGTCTAAAACTCACTTAGCTCGGGGAGTGAGTATAAATCTCACTGAGCACTGGGAGTGAGTGAAAAACTCACTGAGCGCGGGGAGTGAGTATAAAACTCACTGAGCTCAGGGAATGAACACAAAACTCATTAAGCATGGGGAGTGAGTATAAAACACACTGAGCATGGGGAGTGAGTATAAAACTCACTGAGCTCGGGGAGTGAGTATAAAACCCATTAAGCATGGGGAGTGAGTATAAAACTCACTGAGCTCGGGGAGTGAGTATAAAACTCACAGAGCTCGGGGAGTGAGTATAAAACTCACTGAGCTCGGGGAGTGAGTATAAAACTCACTGAGCACTGAGAGTGAGTGTAAAACTCACTGAGCTCGGGGAGTGAGTATAAAACTCACTGAGCTCTGGGAGTGAGTGTAAAACTCACTGAGCTCGGGGAGTGAGTATAAAACTCACTGAGCTCGGGGAGTGAGTATAAAACTCACTGAGCACTGAGAGTGAGTGTAAAACTCACTGAGCTCGGGGAGTGAGTATAAAACTCACTGAGCTCTGGGAGTGAGTGTAAAACTCACTGAGATCGGGGAGTGAGTATAAAACTCACGGAGCTCGGGGAGTGAGGATAAAACTCACTGAGCTCAGGGAGTGAGTATAATACCCATTAAGCATGGAGAGTGAGTATAAAACTCACTGAGCTCAGGGAGTGAGGATAAAACTCACTGAGCTCAGGGAGTGGGTATAAATCTTACTGAGCTCAGCGAGTGAGTATAAAACTCATTGAGCTCGGGGAGTGAGTATAAAACTCACTGAGCTCTGGGAGTGAGTATAAAACCCATTAAGCATGGGGAGTGAGTCTAAAACTCACTGAGCTCGGGGAGTGAGTATAAAACTCACTGAGCTCTGGGAGTGAGTATAAAACTCTCTGAGCTCGGGGAGTGAGTATAAAACTCACTGAGCTCGGGGAGTGAGTGTAAAGCTCACTGAGCACTGGGAGTGAGTATAAAACTCACTGAGCTCTGGGAGTGAGTATAAAACTCTCTGAGCTCGGGGAGTGAGTATAAAACTCACTGAGCTCAGGGAGTGAGTATAAAACTCAATGAGCTCGGGGAGTGAGTATATAACTCACTGAGCTCGGGGATTGAGTATAAAACCCATTAAGCATGGGGAGTGAGTATAAAACACACTGAGCAAGGGGAGTGAGGATAAAACTCAATGAGCTCAGGGAGTGAGTATAAAACCCATTAAGCATGGGGAGTTAGTATAAAACACATTGAGCTCTGGGAGTGAGTATAAAACTCTCTGAGCTCGGGGTGTGAGTATAAAACACACTGAGCATGGGGAGTGAGTATAAAACTCACTGAGCTCTGGGAGTGAGGATAAAACTCACTGAGCTCGGGGAGTGAGTATAAAACCCATTAAACATGGGGAGTGAGTATAAAACACACTGAGCATGGGGAGTGGGTATAAATCTTACTGAGCTCAGGGAGTGAGTATAAAACTCATTGAGCTCGTGGAGTGAGTATAAAACTCACTGAGCTCTGGGAGTGAGTTTCAAACCCATTAAGCATGGGGAGTGAGTCTAAAACTCACTGAGCTCGGGGAGTGAGTATAAAACTCACTGAGCTCTGGGAGTGAGTATAAAACTCTCTGAGCTCGGGGAGTGAGTATAAAACTCACTGAGCTCGGGGAGTGAGTGTAAAGCTCACTGAGCACTGGGAGTGAGTATAAAACTCACTGAGCTCTGGGAGTGAGTATAAAACTCTCTGAGCTCGGGGAGTGAGTATAAAACTCACTGAGCTCAGGGAGTGAGTATAAAACTCAATGAGCTCGGGGAGTGAGTATATAACTCACTGAGCTCGGGGATTGAGTATAAAACCCATTAAGCATGGGGAGTGAGTATAAAACACACTGAGCAAGGGGAGTGAGGATAAAACTCAATGAGCTCTGGGAGTGAGTATAAAACTCATTGAGCTCGGGGAGTGAGTATAAAACTCACTGAGCTCTGGGAGTGAGTATAAAACCCATTAAGCATGGGGAGTGAGTCTAAAACTCACTGAGCTCGGGGATTGAGTATAAAACTCACTGAGCTCTGGGAGTGAGTATAAAACTCTCTGAGCTCGGGGAGTGAGTATAAAACTCACTGAGCTCGGGGAGTGAGTGTAAAGCTCACTGAGCACTGGGAGTGAGTATAAAACTCACTGAGCTCTGGGAGTGAGTATAAAACTCTCTGAGCTCGGGGAGTGAGTATAAAACTCACTGAGCTCAGGGAGTGAGTATAAAACTCAATGAGCTCGGGGAGTGAGTATAAAACCCATTAAGCATGGGGAGTGAGGATAAAACACATTGAGCTCTGGGAGTGAGTATAAAACTCTCTGAGCTCGGGGTGTGAGTATAAAACACACTGAGCATGGGGAGTGAGGATAAAACTCACTGAGCTCTGGGAGTGAGTATAAAACTCACTGAGCTCGGGGAGTGAGTATAAAACCCATTAAACATGGGGAGTGAGTATAAAACACACTGAGCATGGGGAGTGAGGATAAAACTCACTGAGCTCTGGGAGTGAGTATAAAACTCACTGAGCTCTGGGAGTGAGTATAAAACTCACTCAGCTTGGGGAGTGAGTATAAAACTCACTCAGCTTGGGGAGTGAGTATAAAACTCACTGAGCACTGGGAGTGAGTGTAAAACGCACTGAGCTCGGGGAGTGAGTATAAAACTCACTGAGCACTGGGAGTGAGTATAAAATTCACTGACCTCTGGGAGTGAGTATAGAACTCACTGAGCCCAGGGAATGAGTATAAAACTCATGAAGCATGGGGAGTGAGTATAAAACACACTGAGCATGGGGAGTGAGGATAAAACTCATTAAGCATGGGGAGTGAGTATAAAACACACTGAGCTCTGGGAGTGAGTATAAAACTCACTGAGCTCGGCGAGTGAGTATAAAACTCACTGAGCTCTGGGAGTGAGTATAAAACTCACTGAGCTCGGCGAGTGAGTATAAAACACACTGAGCTCAGGGACTGAGGATAAAACTCACTGAGCTCGGCGAGTGAGTATAAAACTCACAGAGCTCGGGGAGTGAGTATAAAACCCATTAAGCATGGGGAGTGAGTATAAAACTCACTGAGCTCGGGGAGTGAGTATAAAACTCACTGAGCACTGGGAGTGAGTGTAAAACTCACTGAGCTCGGGGAGTGAGTATAAAACTCACTTAGCTCTGGGAGTGAGTATAAAACTCACTGAGCTGGGGGAGTGAGTATAAAACTCACTGAGCTCGGGGAGTGAGGATAAAACTCACTGAGCTCAGGGAGTGAGGATAAAACTCACTGAGCTCCGGGAGTGAGTATAATACTCATTGAGGTCGGGGAGTGAGAGTAAAACTCACTGAGCTCTGGGAGTGAGTATAAAACCCATGAAGCATGGGGAGTGAGTCTAAAACTCACTGAGCTCGAGGAGTGAGTATAAAACTCACTGAGTTCGGGGAGTGAGTGTAAAGCTCACTGAGCACTGGGAGTGAGTATAAAACACACTGAGTTTGGGGAGTGAGTCTAAAACCCACTTAGCTCGGGGAGTGAGTATAAATCTCACTGAGCACTGGGAGTGAGTGAAAAACTCACTGAGCTCGGGGAGTGAGTATAAAACTCACTGAGCTCAGGGAATGAACACAAAACTCATTAAGCATGGGGAGTGAGTATAAAACACACTGAGCATGGGGAGTGAGTATAAAACTCACTGAGCTCGGGGAGTGAGTATAAAACCCATTAAGCATGGGGAGTGAGTATAAAACTCACTGAGCTCGGGGAGTGAGTATAAAACTCACTGAGCTCGGGGAGTGAGTATAAAACTCACTGAGCTCGGGGAGTGAGTATAAAACTCACTGAGCACTGAGAGTGAGTGTAAAACTCACTGAGCTCGGGGAGTGAGTATAAAACTCACTGAGCTCGGGGAGTGAGTATAAAACTCACTGAGCTCGGGGAGTGAGTATAAAACTCACTGAGCACTGAGAGTGAGTGTAAAACTCACTGAGCTCGGGGAGTGAGTATAAAACTCACTGATCTCTGGGAGTGAGTGTAAAACTCACTGAGCTCGGGGAGTGAGTATAAAACTCACTGAGCTCGGGGAGTGAGGATAAAACTCACTGAGCTCAGGGAGTGAGTATAATACCCATTAAGCATGGAGAGTGAGTATAAATCTCACTGAGCTCAGGGAGTGAGGATAAAACTCACTGAGCTCAGGGAGTGGGTATAAATCTTACTGAGCTCAGGGAGTGAGTATAAAACTCATTGAGCTCGGGGAGTGAGTATAAAACTCACTGAGCTCTGGGAGTGAGTATAAAACCCATTAAGCATGGGGAGTGAGTCTAAAACTCACTGAGCTCGGGGAGTGAGTATAAAACTCACTGAGCTCTGGGAGTGAGTATAAAACTCTCTGAGCTCGGGGAGTGAGTATAAAACTCACTGAGCTCGGGGAGTGAGTGTAAAGCTCACTGAGCACTGGGAGTGAGTATAAAACTCACTGAGCTCTGGGAGTGAGTATAAAACTCTCTGAGCTCGGGGAGTGAGTATAAAACTCACTGAGCTCAGGGAGTGAGTATAAAACTCAATGAGCTCGGGGAGTGAGTATATAACTCACTGAGCTCGGGGATTGAGTATAAAACCCATTAAGCATGGGGAGTGAGTATAAAACACACTGAGCAAGGGGAGTGAGTATAAAACACATTGAGCTCTGGGAGTGAGTATAAAACTCTCTGAGCTCGGGGTGTGAGTATAAAACACACTGAGCATGGGGAGTGAGGATAAAACTCACTGAGCTCTGGGAGTGAGTATAAAACTCACTGAGCTCGGGGAGTGAGTATAAAACCCATTAAACATGGGGAGTGAGTATAAAACACACTGAGCATGGGGAGTGGGTATAAAACTCACTGAGCTCTGGGAGTGAGTATAAAACTCTCTGAGCTCGGGGAGTGAGTATAAAACTCACTGAGCTCGGGGAGTGAGTATAAAACTCACTGAGTTCAGGGAGTGAGTGTAAAGCTCACTGAGCACTGGGAGTGAGTATAAAACTCACTGAGCTGGGGGAGTGAGTATAAAACTCACTGAGCTCGGGGAGTGAGGATAAAACTCACTGAGCTCAGGGAGTGAGTATAAAATCCATTAAGCATGGAGAGTGAGTATAAAACTCACTGAGCTCAGGGAGTGAGGATAAAACTCACTGAGCTCGGCGAGTGAGTATAAAACTCACTGAGCTCGGGTAGTGAGTATAAAACTGATTAAGCATGGGGAGTGAGTATAAAACTCACTGAGCTCGGGGAGTGAGTACAAAACCGATTAAGCATGGGGAGTGAGTATAAAACTCACTGAGCTCGGGGAGTGAGTATAAAACTCACTGAGCACTGGGAGTGAGTGTAAAACTCACTGAGCTCGGGGAGTGAGTATAAAACTCACTGAGCTCTGGGAGTGAGTATAAAACTCACTGAGCTCGGGGAGTGAGGATAAAACTCACTGAGCTCAGGGAGTGAGTATAAAACCCATTAAGCATGGAGAGTGAGTATAAAACTCACTGAACTCAGGGAGTGAGGATAAAACTCACTGAGCTCAGGGAGTGGGTATAAATCTTACTGAGCTCAGGGAGTGAGTATAAAACTCATTGAGCTCGGGGAGTGAGTATAAAACTCACTGAGCTCTGGGAGTGAGTATAAAACCCATTAAGCATGGGGAGTGAGTCTAAAACTCACTGAGCTCGGGGAGTGAGTATAAAACTCACTGAGCTCTGGGAGTGAGTATAAAACTCTCTGAGCTCGGGGAGTGAGTATAAAACTCACTGAGCTCGGGGAGTGAGTGTAAAGCTCACTGAGCACTGGGAGTGAGTATAAAACTCACTGAGCTCTGGGAGTGAGTATAAAACTCTCTGAGCTCGGGGAGTGAGTATAAAACTCACTGAGCTCAGGGAGTGAGTATAAAACTCAATGAGCTCGGGGAGTGAGTATAAAACCCATTAAGCATGGGGAGTGAGTATAAAACACATTGAGCTCTGGGAGTGAGTATAAAACTCACTGAGCTCGGGGAGTGAGTATAAAACCCATTAAACATGGGGAGTGAGTATAAAACACATTGAGCTCTGGGAGTGAGTATAAAACTCACTGAGCTCTGGGAGTGAGTCTAAAACTCACTTAGCTCGGGGAGTGAGTATAAAACTCACTGAGCTCTGGGAGTGAGTATAAAACTCAATGAGCTCGGGGAGTGAGTATAAAACTCATTAAGCATGGGGAGTGAGTATAAAACTCACTGAGCTCTTGGAGAGAGTATAAAACTCTCTGAGCTCGGGGAGTGAGGATAAAACTCACTGAGCTCGGATAGTGAGTATAAAACTCACTGAGCTCGGGGAGCGAGTATAAAACTCACTGAGCTCGGGGAATGAGTATAAAACTCACTGAGCTGGGGGAGTGAGTATAAAACTCACTGAGCTCGGGGAGTGAGGATAAAACTCACTGAGCTCGGGGAGTGAGTATAAAACTCACTGAGCTGGGGGAGTGAGTATAAAACTCACTGAGCTCTGGGAGTGAGTATAAAACTCAATGAGCTCGGGGAGTGAGTATAAAACTCATTAAGCATGGGGAGTGAGTATAAAACTCACTGAGCTCTTGGAGAGAGTATAAAACTCTCTGAGCTCGGGGAGTGAGGATAAAACTCACTGAGCTCGGATAGTGAGTATAAAACTCACTGAGCTCGGGGAGCGAGTATAAAACTCACTGAGCTCAGGGAATGAGTATAAAACTCACTGAGCTGGGGGAGTGAGTATAAAACCCCTTAAGCGTGGGGAGTGAGTCTAAAACTCACTGAGCTCGGGGAGTGAGTGTAAAACTCACTGAGCTCGGGGAGTGAGTAGAAAACTCACTGAGCACTGGGAGTGAGTATAAAATTCACTGAGCTCTGGGAGTGAGTATAAAACTCACTGAGCTCAGTGAATGAGTACAAAACTCATTAAGCATGGGGAGTGAGTATAAAACACACTGAGCATGGGGAGTGAGTATAAAACTCATTAAGCATGGGGAGTGAGTATAAAACACACTGAGCTCAGGGAGTGAGGATAAAACTCACTGAGCTCGGCGAGTGAGTATAAATCTCACTGAGCACTGGGAGTGAGTGTAAAACTCACTGAGCTCGGGGAGTGAGTATCAAACTCACTGAGCACTGGGAGTGAGTATAAAATTCACTGAGCTCTGGGAGTGAGTATAAAACTCACTGAGCTCGGGGAATGAATACAAAACTCATTAAGCATGGGGAGTGAGTATAAAACACACTGAGCATGGGGAGTGAGTATAAAACTCATTAAGCATGGGGAGTGAGTATAAAACACACTGAGCTCAAGGACTGAGGATAAAACTCACTGAGCTCGGCGAGTGAGTATAAAACTCACTGAGCTCGGGGAGTGAGTATAAAACTCACTGAGCTCGGGGAGTGAGTATAAAACTCACTGAGCTCTGGGAGTGAGTATAAAACCCACTGAGCTCGGGGAGTGAGTATAAAACTCACAGAGCTCGGGGAGTGAGTATAAAACTCACTGAGCTCGGGGAGTGAGTATAAAACTCACTGAGCACTGAGAGTGAGTGTAAAACTCACTGAGCTCGGGGAGTGAGTATAAAACTCACTGAGCTCTGGGAGTGAGTGTAAAACTCACTGAGCTCGGGGAGTGAGTATAAAACTCACTGAGCTCGGGGAGTGAGTATAAAACTCACTGAGCACTGAGAGTGAGTGTAAAACTCACTGAGCTCGGGGAGTGAGTATAAAACTCACTGAGCTCTGGGAGTGAGTGTAAAACTCACTGAGATCGGGGAGTGAGTATAAAACTCACTGAGCTCGGGGAGTGAGGATAAAACTCACTGAGCTCAGGGAGTGAGTATAAAACCCATTAAGCATGGGGAGTGAGTATAAAACTCACTGAGCTCGGGGAGTGAGTATAAAACTCACTGAGCACTGGGAGTGAGTGTAAAACTCACTGAGCTCGGGGAGTGAGTATAAAACTCACTTAGCTCTGGGAGTGAGTATAAAACTCACTGAGCTGGGGGAGTGAGGATAAAACTCACTGAGCGAAGGGAGTGGGTATAAATCTCACTGAGCTCCGGGAGTGAGTATAATGCTCATTGAGGTCGGGGAGTGAGTGTAAAACTCACTGAGCTCTGGGAGTGAGTATAAAACCCATTAAGCATGGGGAGTGAGTCTAAAACTCACTGAGCTCGAGGAGTGAGTATAAAACTCACTGAGTTCGGGGAGTGAGTGTAAAGCTCACTGAGCACTGGGAGTGAGTATAAAACACACTGAGTTTGGGGAGTGAGTCTAAAACTCACTTAGCTCGGGGAGTGAGTATAAATCTCACTGAGCACTGGGAGTGAGTGAAAAACTCACTGAGCTCGGGGAGTGAGTATAAAACTCACTGAGCTCAGGGAATGAACACAAAACTCATTAAGCATGGGGAGTGAGTATAAAACACACTGAGCATGGGGAGTGAGTATAAAACTCACTGAGCTCGGGGAGTGAGTATAAAACCCATTAAGCATGGGGAGTGAGTATAAAACTCACTGAGCTCGGGGAGTGAGTATAAAACTCACAGAGCTCGGGGAGTGAGTATAAAACTCACTGAGCTCGGGGAGTGAGTATAAAACTCACTGAGCACTGAGAGTGAGTGTAAAACTCACTGAGCTCGGGGAGTGAGTATAAAACTCACTGAGCTCTGGGAGTGAGTGTAAAACTCACTGAGCTCGGGGAGTGAGTATAAAACTCACTGAGCTCGGGGAGTGAGTATAAAACTCACTGAGCACTGAGAGTGAGTGTAAAACTCACTGAGCTCGGGGAGTGAGTATAAAACTCACTGAGCTCTGGGAGTGAGTGTAAAACTCACTGAGATCGGGGAGTGAGTATAAAACTCACTGAGCTCGGGGAGTGAGGATAAAACTCACTGAGCTCAGGGAGTGAGTATAATACCCATTAAGCATGGAGAGTGAGTATAAAACTCACTGAGCTCAGGGAGTGAGGATAAAACTCACTGAGCTCAGGGAGTGGGTATAAATCTTACTGAGCTCAGCGAGTGAGTATAAAACTCATTGAGCTCGGGGAGTGAGTATAAAACTCACTGAGCTCTGGGAGTGAGTATAAAACCCATTAAGCATGGGGAGTGAGTCTAAAACTCACTGAGCTCGGGGAGTGAGTTATAAAACTCACTGAGCTCTGGGAGTGAGTATAAAACTCACTGAGCTCGGGGAGTGAGTGTAAAGCTCACTGAGCACTGGGAGTGAGTATAAAACTCACTGAGCTCTGGGAGTGAGTATAAAACTCTCTGAGCTCGGGGAGTGAGTATAAAACTCACTGAGCTCAGGGAGTGAGTATAAAACTCAATGAGCTCGGGGAGTGAGTATATAACTCACTGAGCTCGGGGATTGAGTATAAAACCCATTAAGCATGGGGAGTGAGTATAAAACACACTGAGCAAGGGGAGTGAGGATAAAACTCAATGAGCTCAGGGAGTGAGTATAAAACCCATTAAGCATGGGGAGTGAGTATAAAACACATTGAGCTCTGGGAGTGAGTATAAAACTCTCTGAGCTCGGGGTGTGAGTATAAAACACACTGAGCATGGGGAGTGAGTATAAAACTCACTGAGCTCTGGGAGTGAGTATAAAACTCACTGAGCTCGGGGAGTGAGTATAAAACCCATTAAACATGGGGAGTGAGTATAAAACACACTGAGCATGGGGAGTGGGTATAAATCTTACTGAGCTCAGGGAGTGAGTATAAAACTCATTGAGCTCGTGGAGTGAGTATAAAACTCACTGAGCTCTGGGAGTGAGTTTCAAACCCATTAAGCATGGGGAGTGAGTATAAAACTCACTGAGCTCGGGGAGTGAGTATAAAACTCACTGAGCACTGGGAGTGAGTGTAAAACTCACTGAGCTCGGGGAGTGAGTATAAAACTCACTTAGCTCTGGGAGTGAGTATAAAACTCACTGAGCTGGGGGAGTGAGGATAAAACTCACTGAGCTCAGGGAGTGGGTATAAATCTCACTGAGCTCCGGGAGTGAGTATAATGCTCATTGAGGTCGGGGAGTGAGTATAAAACTCACAGAGCTCGGGGAGTGAGTATAAAACTCACTGAGCTCGGGGAGTGAGTATAAAACTCACTGAGCACTGAGAGTGAGTGTAAAACTCACTGAGCTCGGGGAGTGAGTATAAAACTCACTGAGCTCTGGGAGGGAGTGTAAAACTCACTGAGCTCGGGGAGTGAGTATAAAACTCACTGAGCTCGGGGAGTGAGTATAAAACTCACTGAGCACTGAGAGTGAGTGTAAAACTCACTGAGCTCGGGGAGTGAGTATAAAACTCACTGAGCTCTGGGACTGAGTGTAAAACTCACTGAGATCGGGGAGTGAGTATAAAACTCACTGAGCTCGGGGAGTGAGGATAAAACTCACTGAGCTCAGGGAGTGAGTATAAAACCCATTAAGCATGGGGAGTGAGTATAAAACTCACTGAGCTCGGGGAGTGAGTATAAAACTCACTGAGCACTGGGAGTGAGTGTAAAACTCACTGAGCTCGGGGAGTGAGTATAAAACTCACTTAGCTCTGGGAGTGAGTATAAAACTCACTGAGCTGGGGGAGTGAGGATAAAACTCACTGAGCTCAGGGAGTGGGTATAAATCTCACTGAGCTCCGGGAGTGAGTATAATGCTCATTGAGGTCGGGGAGTGAGTGTAAAACTCACTGAGCTCTGGGAGTGAGTATAAAACCCATTAAGCATGGGGAGTGAGTCTAAAACTCACTGAGCTCGAGGAGTGAGTATAAAACTCACTGAGTTCGGGGAGTGAGTGTAAAGCTCACTGAGCACTGGGAGTGAGTATAAAACACACTGAGTTTGGGGAGTGAGTCTAAAACTCACTTAGCTCGGGGAGTGAGTATAAATCTCACTGAGCACTGGGAGTGAGTGAAAAACTCACTGAGCTCGGGGAGTGAGTATAAAACTCACTGAGCTCAGGGAATGAACACAAAACTCATTAAGCATGGGGAGTGAGTATAAAACACACTGAGCATGGGGAGTGAGTATAAAACTCACTGAGCTCGGGGAGTGAGTATAAAACCCATTAAGCATGGGGAGTGAGTATAAAACTCACTGAGCTCGGGGAGTGAGTATAAAACTCACAGAGCTCGGGGAGTGAGTATAAAACTCACTGAGCTCGGGGAGTGAGTATAAAACTCACTGAGCACTGAGAGTGAGTGTAAAACTCACTGAGCTCGGGGAGTGAGTATAAAACTCACTGAGCTCTGGGAGTGAGTGTAAAACTCACTGAGCTCGGGGAGTGAGTATAAAACTCACTGAGCTCGGGGAGTGAGTATAAAACTCACTGAGCACTGAGAGTGAGTGTAAAACGCACTGAGCTCGGGGAGTGAGTATAAAACTCACTGAGCTCTGGGAGTGAGTGTAAAACTCACTGAGATCGGGGAGTGAGTATAAAACTCACTGAGCTCGGGGAGTGAGGATAAAACTCACTGAGCTCAGGGAGTGAGTATAATACCCATTAAGCATGGAGAGTGAGTATAAAACTCACTGAGCTCAGGGAGTGAGGATAAAACTCACTGAGCTCAGGGAGTGGGTATAAATCTTACTGAGCTCAGCGAGTGAGTATAAAACTCATTGAGCTCGGGGAGTGAGTATAAAACTCACTGAGCTCTGGGAGTGAGTATAAAACCCATTAAGCATGGGGAGTGAGTCTAAAACTCACTGAGCTCGGGGAGTGAGTATAAAACTCACTGAGCTCTGGGAGTGAGTATAAAACTCTCTGAGCTCGGGGAGTGAGTATAAAACTCACTGAGCTCGGGGAGTGAGTGTAAAGCTCACTGAGCACTGGGAGTGAGTATAAAACTCACTGAGCTCTGGGAGTGAGTATAAAACTCTCTGAGCTCGGGGAGTGAGTATAAAACTCACTGAGCTCAAGGAGTGAGTATAAAACTCAATGAGCTCGGGGAGTGAGTATATAACTCACTGAGCTCGGGGATTGAGTATAAAACCCATTAAGCATGGGGAGTGAGTATAAAACACACTGAGCAAGGGGAGTGAGGATAAAACTCAATGAGCTCAGGGAGTGAGTATAAAACCCATTAAGCATGGGGAGTGAGTATAAAACACATTGAGCTCTGGGAGTGAGTATAAAACTCTCTGAGCTCGGGGTGTGAGTATAAAACACACTGAGCATGGGGAGTGAGTATAAAACTCACTGAGCTCTGGGAGTGAGTATAAAACTCACTGAGCTCGGGGAGTGAGTATAAAACCCATTAAACATGGGGAGTGAGTATAAAACACACTGAGCATGGGGAGTGGGTATAAATCTTACTGAGCTCAGGGAGTGAGTATAAAACTCATTGAGCTCGTGGAGTGAGTATAAAACTCACTGAGCTCTGGGAGTGAGTTTCAAACCCATTAAGCATGGGGAGTGAGTCTAAATCTCACTGAGCTCGGGGAGTGAGTATAAAACTCACTGAGCTCTGGGAGTGAGTATAAAACTCTCTGAGCTCGGGGAGTGAGTATAAAACTCACTGAGCTCGGGGAGTGAGTGTAAAGCTCACTGAGCACTGGGAGTGAGTATAAAACTCTCTGAGCTCGGGGAGTGAGTATAAAACTCACTGAGCTCAGGGAGTGAGTATAAAACTCAATGAGCTCGGGGAGTGAGTATATAACTCACTGAGCTCGGGGATTGAGTATAAAACCCATTAAGCATGGGGAGTGAGTATAAAACACACTGAGCAAGGGGAGTGAGGATAAAATTCAATGAGCTCTGGGAGTGAGTATAAAACTCATTGAGCTCGGGGAGTGAGTATAAAACTCACTGAGCTCTGGGAGTGAGTATAAAACCCATTAAGCATGGGGAGTGAGTCTAAAACTCACTGAGCTCGGGGATTGAGTATAAAACTCACTGAGCTCTGGGAGTGAGTATAAAACTCTCTGAGCTCGGGGAGTGAGTATAAAACTCACTGAGCTCGGGGAGTGAGAGTAAAACTCACTGAGCTCAGGGAGTGAGGATAAAACTCAATGAGCTCGGGGAGTGAGTATAAAACCCATTAAGCATGGGGAGTGAGTATAAAACACATTGAGCTCTGGGAGTGAGTATAAAACTCTCTGAGCTCGGGTTGTGAGTATAAAACACACTGAGCATGGGGAGTGAGGATAAAACTCACTGAGCTCTGGGAGTGAGTATAAAACTCACTGAGCTCGGGGAGTGAGTATAAAACCCATTAAACATGGGGAGTGAGTATAAAACACACTGAGCATGGGGAGTGAGGATAAAACTCACTGAGCTCTGGGAGTGAGTATAAAACTCACTGAGCTCTGGGAGTGAGTATAAAACTCACTCAGCTTGGGGAGTGAGTATAAAACTCACTGAGCACTGGGAGTGAGTGTAAAACGCACTGAGCTCGGGGAGTGAGTATAAAACTCACTGAGCACTGGGAGTGAGTATAAAATTCACTGACCTCTGGGAGTGAGTGTAGAACTCACTGAGCTCAGGGAATGAGAATAAAACTCATTAAGCATGGGGAGTGAGTATAAAACACACTGAGCATGGGGAGTGAGTATAAAACTCATTAAGCATGGGGAGTGAGTATAAACCACACTGAGCTCTGGGAGTGAGTATAAAACTCACTGAGCTCGGCGAGTGAGTATAAAACTCACTGAGCTCTGGGAGTGAGTATAAAACTCACTGAGCTCGGGGAGTGAGTTTCAAACTCATTAAGCATGGGGAGTGAGTATAAAACTCACTGAGCTCTTGGAGAGAGTATAAAACTCACTGAGCTCGGGGAGTGAGGATAAAACTCACCGAGCTCGGCGAGTGAGTATAAATCTCACTGAGCACTGGGAGTGAGTGAAAAACTCACTGAGGTCAGGGAGTGAGTATAAAACTCACTGAGCTCGGGGAATGAACACAAAACTCATTAAGCATGCGGAGTGAGTATAAAACACACTGAGCATGGGGAGTGAGTATAAAACTCATTAAGCATGGGGAGTGAGTATAAAACACACTGAGCTCAGTGACTGAGAATAAAACTCACTGAGCTCGGCGAGTGAGTATAAAACTCACTGAGCTCGGGGAGTGAGTATAAAACTCACTGAGCTCGGCGAGTGAGTATAAAACACACTGAGCTCAGGGACTGAGGATAAAACTCACTGAGCTCGGCGAGTGAGTATAAAACTCACTGAGCTCGGGGAGTGAGTATAAAACCCATTAAGCATGGGGAGTGAGTATAAAACTCACTGAGCTCGGGGAGTGAGTATAAAACTCACTGAGCACTGGGAGTGAGTGTAAAACTCACTGAGCTCGGGGAGTGAGTATAAAACTCACTTAGCTCTGGGAGTGAGTATAAAACTCACTGAGCTGGGGGAGTGAGGATAAAACTCACTGAGCTCAGGGAGTGGGTATAAATCTCACTGAGCTCCGGGAGTGAGTATAATGCTCATTGAGGTCGGGGAGTGAGTGTAAAACTCACTGAGCTCTGGGAGTGAGTATAAAACCCATTAAGCATGGGGAGTGAGTCTAAAACTCACTGAGCTCGAGGAGTGAGTATAAAACTCACTGAGTTCGGGGAGTGAGTGTAAAGCTCACTGAGCACTGGGAGTGAGTATAAAACACACTGAGTTTGGGGAGTGAGTCTAAAACTCACTTAGCTCGGGGAGTGAGTATAAATCTCACTGAGCACTGGGAGTGAGTGAAAAACTCACTGAGCTCAGGGAGTGAGTATAAAACTCACTGAGCTCGGGGAATGAACACAAAACTCATTAAGCATGCGGAGTGAGTATAAAACACACTGAGCATGGGGAGTGAGTATAAAACTCATTAAGCATGGGGAGTGAGTATAAAACACACTGAGCTCAGTGACTGAGAATAAAACTCACTGAGCTCGGCGAGTGAGTATAAAACTCACTGAGCTCTGGGAGTGAGTATAAAACTCACTGAGCTCGGCGAGTGAGTATAAAACACACTGAGCTCAGGGACTGAGGATAAAACTCACTGAGCTCGGCGAGTGAGTATAAAACTCACTGAGCTCGGGGAGTGAGTATAAAACCCATTAAGCATGGGGAGTGAGTATAAAACTCACTGAGCTCGGGGAGTGAGTATAAAACTCACTGAGCACTGGGAGTGAGTATAAAACTCACTGAGCTCGGCGAGTGAGTATAAAACACACTGAGCTCAGGGACTGAGGATAAAACTCACTGAGCTCGGCGAGTGAGTATAAAACTCACTGAGCTCTGGGAGTGAGTATAAAACTCACTGAGCTCGGCGAGTGAGTATAAAACACACTGAGCTCAGGGACTGAGGATAAAACTCACTGAGCTCGGCGAGTGAGTATAAAACTCACTGAGCTCGGGGAGTGAGTATAAATCCCATTAAGCATGGGGAGTGAGTATAAAACTCACTGAGCTCGGGGAGTGAGTATAAAACACACTGAGCTCGGGGAGTGAGTATAAAACTCACTGAGCACTGGGAGTGAGTGTAAAACTCACTGAGCTCGGGGAGTGAGTATAAAACTCACTTAGCTCTGGGAGTGAGTATAAAACTCACTGAGCTGGGGGAGTGAGGATAAAACTCACTGAGCTCAGGGAGTGGGTATAAATCTCACTGAGCTCCGGGAGTGAGTATAATGCTCATTGAGGTCGGGGAGTGAGTGTAAAACTCACTGAGCTCTGGGAGTGAGTATAAAACCCATTAAGCATGGGGAGTGAGTCTAAAACTCACTGAGCTCGAGGAGTGAGTATAAAACTCACTGAGTTCGGGGAGTGAGTGTAAAGCTCACTGAGCACTGGGAGTGAGTATAAAACACACTGAGTTTGGGGAGTGAGTCTAAAACTCACTTAGCTCGGGGAGTGAGTATAAATCTCACTGAGCACTGGGAGTGAGTGAAAAACTCACTGAGCGCGGGGAGTGAGTATAAAACTCACTGAGCTCAGGGAATGAACACAAAACTCATTAAGCATGGGGAGTGAGTATAAAACACACTGAGCATGGGGAGTGAGTATAAAACTCACTGAGCTCGGGGAGTGAGTATAAAACCCATTAAGCATGGGGAGTGAGTATAAAACTCACTGAGCTCGGGGAGTGAGTATAAAACTCACAGAGCTCGGGGAGTGAGTATAAAACTCACTGAGCTCGGGGAGTGAGTATAAAACTCACTGAGCACTGAGAGTGAGTGTAAAACTCACTGAGCTCGGGGAGTGAGTATAAAACTCACTGAGCTCTGGGAGTGAGTGTAAAACTCACTGAGCTCGGGGAGTGAGTATAAAACTCACTGAGCTCGGGGAGTGAGTATAAAACTCACTGAGCACTGAGAGTGAGTGTAAAACTCACTGAGCTCGGGGAGTGAGTATAAAACTCACTGAGCTCTGGGAGTGAGTGTAAAACTCACTGAGATCGGGGAGTGAGTATAAAACTCACGGAGCTCGGGGAGTGAGGATAAAACTCACTGAGCTCAGGGAGTGAGTATAATACCCATTAAGCATGGAGAGTGAGTATAAAACTCACTGAGCTCAGGGAGTGAGGATAAAACTCACTGAGCTCAGGGAGTGGGTATAAATCTTACTGAGCTCAGCGAGTGAGTATAAAACTCATTGAGCTCGGGGAGTGAGTATAAAACTCACTGAGCTCTGGGAGTGAGTATAAAACCCATTAAGCATGGGGAGTGAGTCTAAAACTCACTGAGCTCGGGGAGTGAGTATAAAACTCACTGAGCTCTGGGAGTGAGTATAAAACTCTCTGAGCTCGGGGAGTGAGTATAAAACTCACTGAGCTCGGGGAGTGAGTGTAAAGCTCACTGAGCACTGGGAGTGAGTATAAAACTCACTGAGCTCTGGGAGTGAGTATAAAACTCTCTGAGCTCGGGGAGTGAGTATAAAACTCACTGAGCTCAAGGAGTGAGTATAAAACTCAATGAGCTCGGGGAGTGAGTATATAACTCACTGAGCTCGGGGATTGAGTATAAAACCCATTAAGCATGGGGAGTGAGTATAAAACACACTGAGCAAGGGGAGTGAGGATAAAACTCAATGAGCTCAGGGAGTGAGTATAAAACCCATTAAGCATGGGGAGTGAGTATAAAACACATTGAGCTCTGGGAGTGAGTATAAAACTCTCTGAGCTCGGGGTGTGAGTATAAAACACACTGAGCATGGGGAGTGAGTATAAAACTCACTGAGCTCTGGGAGTGAGGATAAAACTCACTGAGCTCGGGGAGTGAGTATAAAACCCATTAAACATGGGGAGTGAGTATAAAACACACTGAGCATGGGGAGTGGGTATAAATCTTACTGAGCTCAGGGAGTGAGTATAAAACTCATTGAGCTCGTGGAGTGAGTATAAAACTCACTGAGCTCTGGGAGTGAGTTTCAAACCCATTAAGCATGGGGAGTGAGTCTAAAACTCACTGAGCTCGGGGAGTGAGTATAAAACTCACTGAGCTCTGGGAGTGAGTATAAAACTCTCTGAGCTCGGGGAGTGAGTATAAAACTCACTGAGCTCGGGGAGTGAGTGTAAAGCTCACTGAGCACTGGGAGTGAGTATAAAACTCACTGAGCTCTGGGAGTGAGTATAAAACTCTCTGAGCTCGGGGAGTGAGTATAAAACTCACTGAGCTCAGGGAGTGAGTATAAAACTCAATGAGCTCGGGGAGTGAGTATATAACTCACTGAGCTCGGGGATTGAGTATAAAACCCATTAAGCATGGGGAGTGAGTATAAAACACACTGAGCAAGGGGAGTGAGGATAAAACTCAATGAGCTCTGGGAGTGAGTATAAAACTCATTGAGCTCGGGGAGTGAGTATAAAACTCACTGAGCTCTGGGAGTGAGTATAAAACCCATTAAGCATGGGGAGTGAGTCTAAAACTCACTGAGCTCGGGGATTGAGTATAAAACTCACTGAGCTCTGGGAGTGAGTATAAAACTCTCTGAGCTCGGGGAGTGAGTATAAAACTCACTGAGCTCGGGGAGTGAGTGTAAAGCTCACTGAGCACTGGGAGTGAGTATAAAACTCACTGAGCTCTGGGAGTGAGTATAAAACTCTCTGAGCTCGGGGAGTGAGTATAAAACTCACTGAGCTCAGGGAGTGAGTATAAAACTCAATGAGCTCGGGGAGTGAGTATAAAACCCATTAAGCATGGGGAGTGAGGATAAAACACATTGAGCTCTGGGAGTGAGTATAAAACTCTCTGAGCTCGGGGTGTGAGTATAAAACACACTGAGCATGGGGAGTGAGGATAAAACTCACTGAGCTCTGGGAGTGAGTATAAAACTCACTGAGCTCGGGGAGTGAGTATAAAACCCATTAAACATGGGGAGTGAGTATAAAACACACTGAGCATGGGGAGTGAGGATAAAACTCACTGAGCTCTGGGAGTGAGTATAAAACTCACTGAGCTCTGGGAGTGAGTATAAAACTCACTCAGCTTGGGGAGTGAGTATAAAACTCACTCAGCTTGGGGAGTGAGTATAAAACTCACTGAGCACTGGGAGTGAGTGTAAAACGCACTGAGCTCGGGGAGTGAGTATAAAACTCACTGAGCACTGGGAGTGAGTATAAAATTCACTGACCTCTGGGAGTGAGTATAGAACTCACTGAGCTCAGGGAATGAGTATAAAACTCATGAAGCATGGGGAGTGAGTATAAAACACACTGAGCATGGGGAGTGAGTATAAAACTCATTAAGCATGGGGAGTGAGTATAAAACACACTGAGCTCTGGGAGTGAGTATAAAACTCACTGAGCTCGGCGAGTGAGTATAAAACTCACTGAGCTCTGGGAGTGAGTATAAAACTCACTGAGCTCGGCGAGTGAGTATAAAACACACTGAGCTCAGGGACTGAGGATAAAACTCACTGAGCTCGGCGAGTGAGTATAAAACTCACAGAGCTCGGGGAGTGAGTATAAAACCCATTAAGCATGGGGAGTGAGTATAAAACTCACTGAGCTCGGGGAGTGAGTATAAAACTCACTGAGCACTGGGAGTGAGTGTAAAACTCACTGAGCTCGGGGAGTGAGTATAAAACTCACTTAGCTCTGGGAGTGAGTATAAAACTCACTGAGCTGGGGGAGTGAGTATAAAACTCACTGAGCTCGGGGAGTGAGGATAAAACTCACTGAGCTCAGGGAGTGAGGATAAAACTCACTGAGCTCCGGGAGTGAGTATAATACTCATTGAGGTCGGGGAGTGAGAGTAAAACTCACTGAGCTCTGGGAGTGAGTATAAAACCCATGAAGCATGGGGAGTGAGTCTAAAACTCACTGAGCTCGAGGAGTGAGTATAAAACTCACTGAGTTCGGGGAGTGAGTGTAAAGCTCACTGAGCACTGGGAGTGAGTATAAAACACACTGAGTTTGGGGAGTGAGTCTAAAACCCACTTAGCTCGGGGAGTGAGTATAAATCTCACTGAGCACTGGGAGTGAGTGAAAAACTCACTGAGCTCGGGGAGTGAGTATAAAACTCACTGAGCTCAGGGAATGAACACAAAACTCATTAAGCATGGGGAGTGAGTATAAAACACACTGAGCATGGGGAGTGAGTATAAAACTCACTGAGCTCGGGGAGTGAGTATAAAACCCATTAAGCATGGGGAGTGAGTATAAAACTCACTGAGCTCGGGGAGTGAGTATAAAACTCACTGAGCTCGGGGAGTGAGTATAAAACTCACTGAGCTCGGGGAGTGAGTATAAAACTCACTGAGCACTGAGAGTGAGTGTAAAACTCACTGAGCTCGGGGAGTGAGTATAAAACTCACTGAGCTCGGGGAGTGAGTATAAAACTCACTGAGCTCGGGGAGTGAGTATAAAACTCACTGAGCACTGAGAGTGAGTGTAAAACTCACTGAGCTCGGGGAGTGAGTATAAAACTCACTGATCTCTGGGAGTGAGTGTAAAACTCACTGAGCTCGGGGAGTGAGTATAAAACTCACTGAGCTCGGGGAGTGAGGATAAAACTCACTGAGCTCAGGGAGTGAGTATAATACCCATTAAGCATGGAGAGTGAGTATAAATCTCACTGAGCTCAGGGAGTGAGGATAAAACTCACTGAGCTCAGGGAGTGGGTATAAATCTTACTGAGCTCAGGGAGTGAGTATAAAACTCATTGAGCTCGGGGAGTGAGTATAAAACTCACTGAGCTCTGGGAGTGAGTATAAAACCCATTAAGCATGGGGAGTGAGTCTAAAACTCACTGAGCTCGGGGAGTGAGTATAAAACTCACTGAGCTCTGGGAGTGAGTATAAAACTCTCTGAGCTCGGGGAGTGAGTATAAAACTCACTGAGCTCGGGGAGTGAGTGTAAAGCTCACTGAGCACTGGGAGTGAGTATAAAACTCACTGAGCTCTGGGAGTGAGTATAAAACTCTCTGAGCTCGGGGAGTGAGTATAAAACTCACTGAGCTCAGGGAGTGAGTATAAAACTCAATGAGCTCGGGGAGTGAGTATATAACTCACTGAGCTCGGGGATTGAGTATAAAACCCATTAAGCATGGGGAGTGAGTATAAAACACACTGAGCAAGGGGAGTGAGTATAAAACACATTGAGCTCTGGGAGTGAGTATAAAACTCTCTGAGCTCGGGGTGTGAGTATAAAACACACTGAGCATGGGGAGTGAGGATAAAACTCACTGAGCTCTGGGAGTGAGTATAAAACTCACTGAGCTCGGGGAGTGAGTATAAAACCCATTAAACATGGGGAGTGAGTATAAAACACACTGAGCATGGGGAGTGAGGATAAAACTCACTGAGCTCTGGGAGTGAGTATAAAACTCTCTGAGCTCGGGGAGTGAGTATAAAACTCACTGAGCTCGGGGAGTGAGTATAAAACTCACTGAGTTCAGGGAGTGAGTGTAAAGCTCACTGAGCACTGGGAGTGAGTATAAAACTCACTGAGCTGGGGGAGTGAGTATAAAACTCACTGAGCTCGGGGAGTGAGGATAAAACTCACTGAGCTCAGGGAGTGAGTATAAAATCCATTAAGCATGGAGAGTGAGTATAAAACTCACTGAGCTCAGGGAGTGAGGATAAAACTCACTGAGCTCGGCGAGTGAGTATAAAACTCACTGAGCTCGGGTAGTGAGTATAAAACTGATTAAGCATGGGGAGTGAGTATAAAACTCACTGAGCTCGGGGAGTGAGTACAAAACCGATTAAGCATGGGGAGTGAGTATAAAACTCACTGAGCTCGGGGAGTGAGTATAAAACTCACTGAGCACTGGGAGTGAGTGTAAAACTCACTGAGCTCGGGGAGTGAGTATAAAACTCACTGAGCTCTGGGAGTGAGTATAAAACTCACTGAGCTCGGGGAGTGAGGATAAAACTCACTGAGCTCAGGGAGTGAGTATAAAACCCATTAAGCATGGAGAGTGAGTATAAAACTCACTGAACTCAGGGAGTGAGGATAAAACTCACTGAGCTCAGGGAGTGGGTATAAATCTTACTGAGCTCAGGGAGTGAGTATAAAACTCATTGAGCTCGGGGAGTGAGTATAAAACTCACTGAGCTCTGGGAGTGAGTATAAAACCCATTAAGCATGGGGAGTGAGTCTAAAACTCACTGAGCTCGGGGAGTGAGTATAAAACTCACTGAGCTCTGGGAGTGAGTATAAAACTCTCTGAGCTCGGGGAGTGAGTATAAAACTCACTGAGCTCGGGGAGTGAGTGTAAAGCTCACTGAGCACTGGGAGTGAGTATAAAACTCACTGAGCTCTGGGAGTGAGTATAAAACTCTCTGAGCTCGGGGAGTGAGTATAAAACTCACTGAGCTCAGGGAGTGAGTATAAAACTCAATGAGCTCGGGGAGTGAGTATAAAACCCATTAAGCATGGGGAGTGAGTATAAAACACATTGAGCTCTGGGAGTGAGTATAAAACTCACTGAGCTCGGGGAGTGAGTATAAAACCCATTAAACATGGGGAGTGAGTATAAAACACATTGAGCTCTGGGAGTGAGTATAAAACTCACTGAGCTCTGGGAGTGAGTCTAAAACTCACTTAGCTCGGGGAGTGAGTATAAAACTCACTGAGCTCTGGGAGTGAGTATAAAACTCAATGAGCTCGGGGAGTGAGTATAAAACTCATTAAGCATGGGGAGTGAGTATAAAACTCACTGAGCTCTTGGAGAGAGTATAAAACTCTCTGAGCTCGGGGAGTGAGGATAAAACTCACTGAGCTCGGATAGTGAGTATAAAACTCACTGAGCTCGGGGAGCGAGTATAAAACTCACTGAGCTCGGGGAATGAGTATAAAACTCACTGAGCTGGGGGAGTGAGTATAAAACTCACTGAGCTCGGGGAGTGAGGATAAAACTCACTGAGCTCGGGGAGTGAGTATAAAACTCACTGAGCTGGGGGAGTGAGTATAAAACTCACTGAGCTCTGGGAGTGAGTATAAAACTCAATGAGCTCGGGGAGTGAGTATAAAACTCATTAAGCATGGGGAGTGAGTATAAAACTCACTGAGCTCTTGGAGAGAGTATAAAACTCTCTGAGCTCGGGGAGTGAGGATAAAACTCACTGAGCTCGGATAGTGAGTATAAAACTCACTGAGCTCGGGGAGCGAGTATAAAACTCACTGAGCTCAGGGAATGAGTATAAAACTCACTGAGCTGGGGGAGTGAGTATAAAACCCCTTAAGCGTGGGGAGTGAGTCTAAAACTCACTGAGCTCGGGGAGTGAGTGTAAAACTCACTGAGCTCGGGGAGTGAGTAGAAAACTCACTGAGCACTGGGAGTGAGTATAAAATTCACTGAGCTCTGGGAGTGAGTATAAAACTCACTGAGCTCAGTGAATGAGTACAAAACTCATTAAGCATGGGGAGTGAGTATAAAACACACTGAGCATGGGGAGTGAGTATAAAACTCATTAAGCATGGGGAGTGAGTATAAAACACACTGAGCTCAGGGAGTGAGGATAAAACTCACTGAGCTCGGCGAGTGAGTATAAATCTCACTGAGCACTGGGAGTGAGTGTAAAATTCACTGAGCTCGGGGAGTGAGTATCAAACTCACTGAGCACTGGGAGTGAGTATAAAATTCACTGAGCTCTGGGAGTGAGTATAAAACTCACTGAGCTCGGGGAATGAATACAAAACTCATTAAGCATGGGGAGTGAGTATAAAACACACAGAGCATGGGGAGTGAGTATAAAACTCATTAAGCATGGGGAGTGAGTATAAAACACACTGAGCTCAAGGACTGAGGATAAAACTCACTGAGCTCGGCGAGTGAGTATAAAACTCGCTGAGCTCGGGGAGTGAGTGTAAAGCTCACTGAGCACTGGGAGTGAGTATAAAACTCACTGAGCTGGGGGAGTGAGTATAAAACCCCTTAAGCGTGGGGAGTGAGTCTAAAACTCACTGAGCTCGGGGAGTGAGTGTAAAACTCACTGAGCTCGGGGAGTGAGTAGAAAACTCACTGAGCACTGGGAGTGAGTATAAAATTCACTGAGCTCTGGGAGTGAGTATAAAACTCACTGAGCTCAGTGAATGAGTACAAAACTCATTAAGCATGGGGAGTGAGTATAAAACACACTGAGCATGGGGAGTGAGTATAAAACTCATTAAGCATGGGGAGTGAGTATAAAACACACTGAGCTCAGGGAGTGAGGATAAAACTCACTGAGCTCGGCGAGTGAGTATAAATCTCACTGAGCACTGGGAGTGAGTGTAAAACTCACTGAGCTCGGGGAGTGAGTATCAAACTCACTGAGCACTGGGAGTGAGTATAAAATTCACTGAGCTCTGGGAGTGAGTATAAAACTCACTGAGCTCGGGGAATGAATACAAAACTCATTAAGCATGGGGAGTGAGTATAAAACACACTGAGCATGGGGAGTGAGTATAAAACTCATTAAGCATGGGGAGTGAGTATAAAACACACTGAGCTCAAGGACTGAGGATAAAACTCACTGAGCTCGGCGAGTGAGTATAAAACTCACTGAGCTCGGGGAGTGAGTGTAAAGCTCACTGAGCACTGGGAGTGAGTATAAAACTCACTGAGCTCTGGGAGTGAGTATAAAACTCTCTGAGCTCGGGGAGTGAGTATAAAACTCACTGAGCTCAGGGAGTGAGTATAAAACTCAATGAGCTCGGGGAGTGAGTATATAACTCACTGAGCTCGGGGATTGAGTATAAAACCCATTAAGCATGGGGAGTGAGTATAAAACACACTGAGCAAGGGGAGTGAGTATAAAACACATTGAGCTCTGGGAGTGAGTATAAAACTCTCTGAGCTCGGGGTGTGAGTATAAAACACACTGAGCATGGGGAGTGAGGATAAAACTCACTGAGCTCTGGGAGTGAGTATAAAACTCACTGAGCTCGGGGAGTGAGTATAAAACCCATTAAACATGGGGAGTGAGTATAAAACACACTGAGCATGGGGAGTGGGTATAAAACTCACTGAGCTCTGGGAGTGAGTATAAAACTCTCTGAGCTCGGGGAGTGAGTATAAAACTCACTGAGCTCGGGGAGTGAGTATAAAACTCACTGAGTTCAGGGAGTGAGTGTAAAGCTCACTGAGCACTGGGAGTGAGTATAAAACTCACTGAGCTGGGGGAGTGAGTATAAAACTCACTGAGCTCGGGGAGTGAGGATAAAACTCACTGAGCTCAGGGAGTGAGTATAAAATCCATTAAGCATGGAGAGTGAGTATAAAACTCACTGAGCTCAGGGAGTGAGGATAAAACTCACTGAGCTCGGCGAGTGAGTATAAAACTCACTGAGCTCGGGTAGTGAGTATAAAACTGATTAAGCATGGGGAGTGAGTATAAAACTCACTGAGCTCGGGGAGTGAGTACAAAACCGATTAAGCATGGGGAGTGAGTATAAAACTCACTGAGCTCGGGGAGTGAGTATAAAACTCACTGAGCACTGGGAGTGAGTGTAAAACTCACTGAGCTCGGGGAGTGAGTATAAAACTCACTGAGCTCTGGGAGTGAGTATAAAACTCACTGAGCTCGGGGAGTGAGGATAAAACTCACTGAGCTCAGGGAGTGAGTATAAAACTCACTGAGCTCAGGGAGTGGGTATAAATCTTACTGAGCTCAGGGAGTGAGTATAAAACTCATTGAGCTCGGGGAGTGAGTATAAAACTCACTGAGCTCTGGGAGTGAGTATAAAACCCATTAAGCATGGGGAGTGAGTCTAAAACTCACTGAACTCAGGGAGTGAGGATAAAACTCACTGAGCTCAGGGAGTGGGTATAAATCTTACTGAGCTCAGGGAGTGAGTATAAAACTCATTGAGCTCGGGGAGTGAGTATAAAACTCACTGAGCTCTGGGAGTGAGTATAAAACCCATTAAGCATGGGGAGTGAGTCTAAAACTCACTGAGCTCGGGGAGTGAGTATAAAACTCACTGAGCTCTGGGAGTGAGTATAAAACTCTCTGAGCTCGGGGAGTGAGTATAAAACTCACTGAGCTCGGGGAGTGAGTGTAAAGCTCACTGAGCACTGGGAGTGAGTATAAAACTCACTGAGCTCTGGGAGTGAGTATAAAACTCTCTGAGCTCGGGGAGTGAGTATAAAACTCACTGAGCTCAGGGAGTGAGTATAAAACTCAATGAGCTCGGGGAGTGAGTATAAAACCCATTAAGCATGGGGAGTGAGTATAAAACACATTGAGCTCTGGGAGTGAGTATAAAACTCACTGAGCTCGGGGAGTGAGTATAAAACCCATTAAACATGGGGAGTGAGTATAAAACACATTGAGCTCTGGGAGTGAGTATAAAACTCACTGAGCTCTGGGAGTGAGTCTAAAACTCACTTAGCTCGGGGAGTGAGTATAAAACTCACTGAGCTCTGGGAGTGAGTATAAAACTCAATGAGCTCGGGGAGTGAGTATAAAACTCATTAAGCATGGGGAGTGAGTATAAAACTCACTGAGCTCTTGGAGAGAGTATAAAACTCTCTGAGCTCGGGGAGTGAGGATAAAACTCACTGAGCTCGGATAGTGAGTATAAAACTCACTGAGCTCGGGGAGCGAGTATAAAACTCACTGAGCTCGGGGAATGAGTATAAAACTCACTGAGCTGGGGGAGTGAGTATAAAACTCACTGAGCTCGGGGAGTGAGGATAAAACTCACTGAGCTCGGGGAGTGAGTATAAAACTCACTGAGCTGGGGGAGTGAGTATAAAACTCACTGAGCTCTGGGAGTGAGTATAAAACTCAATGAGCTCGGGGAGTGAGTATAAAACTCATTAAGCATGGGGAGTGAGTATAAAACTCACTGAGCTCTTGGAGAGAGTATAAAACTCTCTGAGCTCGGGGAGTGAGGATAAAACTCACTGAGCTCGGATAGTGAGTATAAAACTCACTGAGCTCGGGGAGCGAGTATAAAACACACTGAGCTCAGGGAATGAGTATAAAACTCACTGAGCTGGGGGAGTGAGTATAAAACCCCTTAAGCGTGGGGAGTGAGTCTAAAACTCACTGAGCTCGGGGAGTGAGTGTAAAACTCACTGAGCTCGGGGAGTGAGTAGAAAACTCACTGAGCACTGGGAGTGAGTATAAAATTCACTGAGCTCTGGGAGTGAGTATAAAACTCACTGAGCTCAGTGAATGAGTACAAAACTCATTAAGCATGGGGAGTGAGTATAAAACACACTGAGCATGGGGAGTGAGTATAAAACTCATTAAGCATGGGGAGTGAGTATAAAACACACTGAGCTCAGGGAGTGAGGATAAAACTCACTGAGCTCGGCGAGTGAGTATAAATCTCACTGAGCACTGGGAGTGAGTGTAAAACTCACTGAGCTCGGGGAGTGAGTATCAAACTCACTGAGCACTGGGAGTGAGTATAAAATTCACTGAGCTCGGGGAGTGAGTATAAAACTCACTGAGCTCGGGGAATGAATACAAAACTCATTAAGCA
The DNA here is from genome assembly GCF_037043375.1 of Chiloscyllium plagiosum. NCBI lineage: Eukaryota > Metazoa > Chordata > Chondrichthyes > Orectolobiformes > Hemiscylliidae > Chiloscyllium > Chiloscyllium plagiosum. The sequence continues at coordinate 72,448,405 of NW_028270151.1, forward strand.
TGGGGAGTGAGTATAAAACACACTGAGCATGGGGAGTGAGTATAAAACTCATTAAGCATGGGGAGTGAGTATAAAACACACTGAGCTCAAGGACTGAGGATAAAACTCACTGAGCTCGGCGAGTGAGTATAAAACTCACTGAGCTCGGGGAGTGAGTATAAAACTCACTGAGCTCGGGGAGTGAGTATAAAACTCACTGAGCTCTGGGAGTGAGTATAAAACCCACTGAGCTCGGGGAGTGAGTATAAAACTCACTGAGCTCCTGGAGTGAGCATAAATACTCACTGAGCTCGGGGAATGAGTATGAAGCTCACTGAGTTCGGAGAGTGAATATAAAACTCACTGAGCTCGGGGATTGGGTGTAAAACTCACTGAGCACTGGGAGTAAGTATAAAAGTCACTGAGCTCGGGGAGTGAGGATAAAACTCACTGAGCTCAGGGAGTGGGTCTAAAACTCACTGAGCTCGGGGAGTGAGGATAAAACTCACTGAGATCCTGGAGTGAGCATAAAGCTCACTGAGCTCGGGGAATGAGTATTAAGCTCACTGAGTTCGGGGAGTGAATATAAAACTCACTGAGCTCGGGGAGTGAGTATAAAACTCACTGAGCTCGGGGAGTGGGTGTAAAACTCACTGAGCACAGGGAGTGAGTAGAAAACCCACTGAGATCGCGGAGTGAGTATAAAACTCACTGAGCTCAGGGAGTGAGTATAAAACTCACTGAGCTCGGGGAGTGAGTATAAAAGTCACTGAGCTTGGGGAATGAGTATAAAACTCACTGAGCACAGGGAGTGAGTATAAAACTCACTGAGCTCGGGGAGTGAGTATAAAAGTCACTGAGCTCGTGGAATGAGTATAAAACTCACTGAGCTCGGGGAGTGAGTTTAAAACTTTGTGACCTGGGGAAAGTGTATTTAACTCACTGAGCACTGGGAGTGTGTATAAAACTCAATGAACACGGGGAGTGAGTGTGAAACTCACTGTGGATGAGGAAATTCTGAAGTTACCCAATTGGCTCGTAGGAAATCTGCAGTAAGTTTGCGAAGCATGCAGAGAAGTATTAGAAATTAATGAACTCATAAATGTATGTAATTTTATAATGTAACTAACGAAGTGGAGATGGCTGGGCAGGTGATAACCGTAGCTGTATGATCTGGGAGCTTGCTGATCCCATTGTGAACTGTAGTGACCGCATCTGCAGCAAGTGTTGGTTGCTGGAGGAACTCCGGCTCATAGTTGATGAATCTGAACTTCAAGCACTGCGGCACATCCAGGAGGGGAAATTTACCTGGACGCTTTGTTCAGGAGGCAGGAGGTAAATCAATTTCAGTCAGTGATCAGGGATAGCAGGATGTGATTGCACGTGAGGCAGGTAGGAGGATCTTGACTTCAGGACTGGAGGAGCCTCAGCTATTGACCTTGTCCAACAGGTATGAGATTCTTGCTCCCTGTGTGGATGAGGAAAAGGGCTGCGGGGAGGATGAGTCAGCTGACCATGGCACCATGGTGCAAAAGGCCATTCCAGAGTGGGGAGCAAAAAGACAAGAGGTAGTCATGGGAGTTTTTATAATTAGGGGGATAGATAGTATCCTTTGCAAGTCAGATTGGGAATCCTGCATAGTGTGGTGCCTGCTCGGTCCCAGGATGCAGGAAATCTCTGACCGGCTTGAAAGGATATTGGAACGGGAGGGAGAGGTTCCAATTGTTGTGGTCCAATTGGCACTAACAACGTAGGCAAGGCTAGGAAGGAGGACCTGTTTGGCGAGTGTCAAGTACCAGGAACGAAATTAAGAAACATGGCCTGAAGGGTTATAATCCCCGGAGCCACATGCAACTTTGATTAAGGATAAGAAAATTAGGCAAGTAGACACATTACTAAGGGAATGGTTTGGGAAAGAAGGTCTCCATTTTATGAGGCATTGGCACCAGTTTTAGAATAGGAGGGATCTATACCGATGGGATGGTCTCCACCTGAACCGATCTGGAACCAGTGTTCTAGTGAAAAGTATAAATCAGGTGGTCACTAGGACTTTAAACTAGTGAGTCGAAGAGAAAGGAAGGGAAAAATGATAGGACATATGATTGTAAATAGAAAAGTAAGCAGCAGGTTAGCATTTGTGTAGGAGGATTTAACTACAAGGTAGACTATGAGAAAATTAACAGGAAGGATAGCTCAAGAGATATTATTAGAGACGTTGGAAATCATGAGGGTATGAACACTAGCAGAAGGGCACTTTACCTGAATGGTTGCAGCATTCGTAACAAGGTTGATGAGTTAACAGCACCAATGTGTTTGTATTCGGTGTTAGTTTTTGTATCATGAATGAATTTGATTTAGTAGCTTATTACGGAGACATGGGTGCAGGATGGTCACAATTGGGAGTTAACTATCCAGGGATATCAAACTATTCAGAAAGATAGACAGGAAGGTAAGGGAGGTGGTGTAACTCTGATATTCAAGGATGGCATCAGGGTGGTGCTGAGAGATGATATAATTTCTATGGAGAATAAGGTTGAGTCCATTTGGGTAGAAATTAGAAATACTAAGAAGAAAAGATCACTGATAGGCATAGTCTATAGCTCACCAAATAATGACATCATATTGGGGTGGGCAATAAACAAAGAAATAACTAATGCCCAGAAAATGGTGGGGTAATTATCATGGGGGATTTTAACTACATGTCGATTGGTTGAACCAGCTCAGTCGGGGTTGCCTTGAGGAGGAGTTTGCTGAGTATCTCCACAATAGTTTTCTTGAATAGTACGTAATGGAACCAATGAGGGAGCAGTCTATCCTAGATCTGGTCTTGTGTAATGAGACAGGAATAAGTAATGATGTCACAGTTGGGGATCCTCTTGCAAGGAGTGATCAATTTAGAATACAGATGGAGAACGTGAAGATATAATCCAATACCAAGGTCCTATGCTTCAACAAGGGAGACTCCAATAGGATGAGGGAGGAGTTGGCTAAAGTAGGCTGGAAGCAAAGACTTTATGGTGGGACAGTTAATGAACAGTGGAGAACTTTCAAAGCAATTTCTCAAAGTGCTCAGCAAAAGTATATTCCAGTGAAAAGGAAGGACTGTAAGAACAGGGATAAGTTGTCATGGATGTCTGAGGAAATAAGGGAGGCGATCAAATTGAAAGAAAAGGCATACGAAGTGGTCAAGATCAGTGGCAAACTGGAAGATTGCAAAAGCTTTAAAGGTCAACCTTTAAAGCCCCAGAAAGAGCTATAAAGAAAAGTAAGATAGAACATGATACAAAAACTAACACCGAATACAAACACAGACAGCAAAAGTTTCTGTAAATACATAAAACGAAAAATAGTGGCAGAATTAAAAATTGGTCCTTTAGAGGATGAGAAGGGGGATTTAGTAATGGGATATGAAGGAAAGGCCGAGGCATTGAACAGGTATTTTGTGTCGGAGGACACAAATAACATGCCAGTAATTGACAAAGAGACAAAGGTAGGTGAGGACCTGGAAACAATCTGATGAAGGAGCGATGCTCCGAAAGCTAGTGCTTCCAAATAAACCTGTTGGACTGTAGCCTGGTGTCCGATTTTTAACTTTATCACGGAAGAAGTAGTGTTGAGCGAATCTCCTGGCCCTGATGGAATGTATCCCAGGGTACTAAAAGAGATGGCAGGAGAAATAACATTGCACTTGTGGTAATCTTCCAAAATTCACTGGACTCTGAAACAGTCCCAGCAGATTGGAAAACAGAAAATATGATGCCACTGTTTAAAAAGGGCGGTAGACAGAAGATGAGGAATTATAGACTGGTTAGCTTAACTTCTGTAGTGGGAAAGATACTTGAGTCCATTATCAAGGAAGAAATAGCAAAGCATCCAGTTAGAAATTGTCCGGTTGGGCAGATGCAGCATAGATAAGATAGGCTTAGAGAGAATATTTCCACTGAACAAGAGGGCATAGCCTCAAAATTACGGGGAGCAGATTTACAACTGAATTGAGTAGGAACTCCTTCACCCAGAGGGTTGTGAATCTATGGAACTCCCTGCCAGTGAAGTGGTTGAGGCTTCCTCATTAAATGTTTTTAAAGCTAAGATAGATAGTTTTTTGAACAATGAAAGAATTAAGGGTAATGGCGAGAAAGTGGGTAAGTGGAGCTGAGACCACAAGATCAGCCATGATCTTATTGAATGGCAGAGCAAGTTTGAAGGGCAAGATGTCCTACTCCTGCTCCTAGTTCTTATGTTCTTAATTCAACACTTTAGTGAGTACAAGAATGAGAGATTGTAAGAGGATCATTCGGATCATCACTCAGTCAACTTTGACGAAAACTGGAACTTCAGGTGTTCTTAAGTGCTTGGGTTGATACAAAAAAGCAGCCTTCAAATGCCATTAAAAATAACGCGTAAGTGTTAAGGTAAGGAATAATCCTATTCTTCCATCAGTCCTATACTGACTTTTAAAAATATTCTTTAAAACTGAGCAAAACCTAGTTAAGGTTTTAGCATTCATGATGAAAAACATAATAAATTATTTTGCCTCAATAAGTTATACTTCACAAATTTAACCACACTCCTTATCTCGTCCTGAATGTTGGGAGATATCAGTCTGTAACACTCAGTAGTGGACATATCTTTGGACTGGAAGCCCAGCAGGTTTCAGACAGAGCTAACAGTGTTGATGGTCTTCCGCCTGCTGTTGATGGAGGTACATGATTTTAGATTTCAGGCAACATGTCTACCACCCCATTAGAAAACTGTTCCAATGGGTGAACATCAGAAGGGAAATATTTGAGTTTAATGCATGCAACGTGTGTCAAAAAGATTCTTCTTGCTTTCTGTGTTGAAGGCTGATTGGTGTACACTCAGGATGCTTGCACTTGATGGCTGAAGTTGCTGTATGTTAGTTTGCACTTTGGACTTCGAGAGTGCCGTCTTCTCCAGTGGTCTCATTAGTTCTGGGTGGCCTTCACCCATACTCACATGTGGAGTTTCTTTTGCAGGGGCAGCAGGATGTGTCACCACTTTGGTTGATGATGTTGCCATGAAACCTGCTGAAGGTAATGTTAAAAAGGTTAAAAAAATCTAACTGTAAGAGTTAACTATTTTCCTACTATTGCTGTTGATTTAAATATGGGACTGGTAAACTGATTGTAAAACCAGTTTGTACTTCTGCAGATCTCAGCATTTACCAGTACGACTTGAAATTAATTGGCTGAGATTGCAGTGTGTTTCTAGCCAGTCATCTTTTGGGGATGCAAGTGTACATGGTGGTTTTCAATTGCCATTGCATTGGTACAGAATTCTTAATCAGAAAAGTGTAATGAAGAAACTGTATGCTTCTTCATACATTTGCTGTGTTTTTAAATATTGCAGCTATTTTGATGCTTTTTCTCTCTCACTCCTCAGGCATTGTCAATCGTGGCTGGTTTGCTTGGCATTCTTGTTTTGGAGTTGGTTTGTAGTTTCAACCAAATGTAAGGTTTGAGCGCAAAAGAAATCAAGGCTGATGCTCCAATGCAGTACTGAGGGAATGCTGTGGTGTCAGAGGTCCATTTCTTGCATGAAGTGATAAAGTGTCTTGCCCCTCTGGTGGGCATATATACTCATGGCTCTTCTTCAAAGAATGGGACTGTACACTCTGGTATCTTGAGCAGGTTATATCCTACGATATTAATAGACAACTTTTTAAAGTGATTTTATTGTTGTCTGTGGTTGCTTGTTGCGAACAAATTGAGTTGAAGCCAATGAGCTTTCTTTCCTTCAGTGATTGCACTTCATGTACTGAACTAGCTGTAAAATGCTTTGTTAGATGTTAGAACAGAACATAGAACAATACAGCGCAGAAAAGGCCCTTCAGCCTGGGTGTTGCATCGACGTGTGAACTAATCTAAGCCAATCTTCCTATACTATCCCATCATCATCCATGTGCTTATCCAAGGATTGTTTAAATCTCTCTCATGTGGCTGAGTTAACTACATTGGCAGGCAAGGCATTCTGCACCCTTACCACTCTCTAAGTAAAGAACCTGCCTCTGACATCAATCTTAAATCTAGCACCCCTCAATTTGTAGGTATGTCCCTTCGTACAAGCTGACATCATCATCTTAGGGAAAAGACTATGCTATCTAAGCCTCTGATCATCTTGTATGTCTCTATCAAATCCTCTCTTAGCCTTCTTCTTTCTAACAAGAACAGACCCAAGTCTCTCAGCCTTTCCTCGTAAGACCTTCCCTGCAGACCAGGTAACATCCTGGAAAATCTCCCTGCACGTTTTCTAATGTTACCACATGCTTCCTGTAATGGGGCGACCAGAACTGTACACAATACATTAAGTGCGGCCGCACTAGTGTTTTGTATAGTTGCAGAATGACATTACATCTCTGGAACTCAATCCCTCTACTAATAAAACCTAACACACCGTATGCCTTCTTCACAGCACTATCAACTTTCAGGGATCTATGTGTGTAGATTCCAAAATCCCTCTGCACATTTACATTACTAAGAATCGTTCCATTGACCCAGTACTCTGCTTTCCTTTTATTCTTCCCAAAGTGAATCACCTCACATTTAGCTGCATTGAACTCCATTTGCCACCCCTCAGCCCAATTCTGCAGTTTATCCAAGTCCCCCTGCAACCTACAACATTCTTCCACACTGTCCACTACTCCACCAACTTTAGTGTCATCTGCAAATTTACTAATCTATCCACCTATGCCTGCTTCTAAGTTATTTATAAAAATAACAAACAGCAGTGGCCCCAAAACAAATCCTTGTGTCACACCACTAGTAACTGAACACCAGGCTGAATGTTTTCGATCAACCACCACTCGCTGCTTTCTTACAGAAAGCCAGTTTCTAATCAAAACTATTAAATTACCCTCAATCCCATGCTTCTGCATTTTATCCTTCAGCCTACCATGTGGAACCTTATCAAAGACCTTCTACACCACATCAACTGCCCTACTCTCATCCACTTGCTTGGTCACCTTCTCAAAAAACTCAATGAGGTTTGTGAGACATGACTTGCCCTTGACGAAACCATGTTGACTATCTGCAATCAAATTGTTGCTTGTTAGATGATTATAAATACTATCTCTCATAATCCTTTCCAAAACTTTTTCTACAACAGATGTAAGGCTCACTGGTCTATAATTAACTGGGTAATCTCTATTGCCCTTCTTGAACAAGGTAAGCCATTTACAATCCTCCAATCCTCCGGTACTAAATCTGTAGACAATGACGACTCAAAGATTAAAGTCAATGGCTCCAACACCATCTCCCTAGCTTCCTAGAGAATCCTCAGATAAATCCCATCTGGCCCAGGGGATTGTCTATTTTCACTCCTTGTGAAACATTCTTATTCAATACTTAACAATTACTTCACCAACATCCTGTATAAGGTTGTACAGGATGTTGGTGAAGCCTCTTCCGGAACATTGTATGTAACTCTGGTTGCCCTGCTATAAGAAAGATATTATTAAATTGGCGAGGGTTCAGAAAAGATTTACCCACAATGTTGCTGGGAATGGAGGGTGTGAGTTATAAGGGGAGGTTTGATAGGCTGGGACTGGTGTCACTGGAGCTTGGAGGTTGAGGTGGGCTGTTGTGGAGATGTATAAAAGCACAAAGGTCATCGTTCAGGTGAATAACAAAGTCTTTCTCCAAGATGGGGAGTTCAAAATTAAGGGTATATTTAAAGGTAAGATGAGAAAGATTTAAAAGGACATAAGGGGTAACTTTTTTACACAGACAGTGGTTAGTATGTGAAATTAACTGCAAGAGGAAGTGGTAGATGCAGATACAATTTCAACATTTAAAAGACATTTGCATGAGTACATGGGTAGTACTGGAAGGAATGTGAGACTAGTTTAGTTTGGGAACAAGGTCAGTATGGACTTGTTGGACTGAAGGGTCTATTTCCATGCTGTATGTTTCTATGTGCCATTATAAACAGTCAGGCAAAGCAAAATCAATCCATTGCTCCGGCCTGCTTAAGTTGCTAGGTTTGGAAAAGGCAGGAAGCAGTTTACCAAGAAGAATACGACCCTGTCAATAATTGGCTGACAATATTACTTGAAAGCACCAATTCTGCTCTTCAGAGGTAGAAACGCTTACGGAACACGTCTTTATCATATCCACTCTGTTCCCTGTCCTGGAAGCCGAATTGGTAACAGAGCTACTTCTCACCTAAACACAGCATTAACCAACCAGGGGAAAGTTGCTCCTGGTTCAGATATCAAGACCTGAAATTGAACATGTCCTTGCTTCCAATCTCCAGTGGGAAAATCAGGCAAACTGTGTTCAGAAATGATTGAGCAGGAAAAGGAAAGGTGATTAGGAAGTAATAATGCTGATTAGGAAAGACTATTTTGTGCTGGGTTTGGTGTTTTAGGGGGCAATGACAAAACACCATTTGGTTTGACTCAAGAAATACACAATGTACAGTCACATTACCAATGATATTCACACAGTGTGTGACAAAAAGAGAGGAGCAAAATTGCAGATAAATCACAGATATATGAGAATTGCAGTATTATGATGTTGGAGGATTTCAGTTCTCAAATATCGAACGAGATAATTCTCAAGGAATAGACTGAGGATGAGGAATTTGTGAAACGTATGAAGGAGGACTTTCTGGACTAAAATAATTTTGGCCTATCTGGGAAGGATGGGCTGCATGATCTGATGGAGGATGATGAAGCTGGTGTGAGGTTCAGGGAGCTCAGTGTAAATGTCTATGAGGTAAATATTTGCTTAAGAATGATCATCACATGTTCTATTGGACAAGCTTAGTGCAAAAGAGGATTTGCAAGATCGTCAGCAGAAGTGCCAAGTGGATGGTCCATCGCAACCTCCCCTAGTGGTCCACAACATCACATGTGCCAGTCATAAGCCATTTTCATTCTGTCCACATGAGTTCATATATTATTTGGAAGTACTGGATATGTAAATCAATGGGCTCTGATAACATTCTGGCAATAGTACTGAAGACTTGTGCTGCTCCCCTAGCTAAGCTCTTCCAGAGCAGTTACAACCCTTGCATCTACCTGACAATGTGAAAAAATGCCATAGGTATATCCTGTACACAAAAAAAAGGACAAATCCAACCTGGCCAATTACTGCCCCATTAGTCTACTCTTGATCATCGGCAAATTGATGGAATGTGTAATTAAAAGTACCATGAAACAGCACCTTCTTATCAATAACCTCCTTATTGATGCCATGTTTGGGTTCCACCAGAACCACTGACCTCCTGAGTAGGTTTCAGTTTTGAAGGGATTTATTTGATTGACAACTATGAAATGTTGCTGGGAGGAAATGTTGTCTTATGAAATTATGTATGGCACATCTCAGTCTTTTCCTATTGGAAAAACAAGTTTAATTTATTTTGTTTTATTCTTGATTTCATGATTGGACAGTTAGCATGATTAATACACTTCACTGAGTGTTGTGAGGCACAATGATTATAGAATAGTCAAACCCCCAAGAATCACACTGTCAGAGCTCTCTAATAAAACAATGTGGATGACTTATTGGACCTTCTCCACTGGTGGACTATTTAACTTATCAATAACTTAGTCCTGACCTATGTGGTTCCAGTCGGCTTTCTCTTCAATTCGAACACTACCAATATAAACAAGGGATATTTTGACGCTTTAGTGCGTGCAGTAATGAGAGATTGCCAATGACCATTGCAAGGTACTTAGGATCGTCACACAGTCAACCTTGACTGGAGACCATGTAACCAGAAAGATGTGGATGCTTTAGAGAGAGTACAGAAAAGGTTTACCAGGATGTTGCCTCGTATGGGGGATTCTAGCTATGAAAAAAGGTTGGATAGACTGGGTTTGTTTTCACTACGACTTCATAGAAGTTTATAAGATTGTGAATGATATAGACAGAGTGGAAAGTATGAGGCTTTTTTCCAGGATGGAGGGGTCAATTGTTAGGGGACACAGGTTCAAGGTGCAAGTGGGAAGTTTAAAGGAGATGTATGAGGCACGTTTTTCACACAAACGATGGCGAGTGTCTGGAAGGCGCTGCCAGAGGAGATGGTAGATGCAGATACAATAGCAGCATTCAAGAAGCACCTGGATGAATACATAAATAGGAAGGGAATAGAGGGATATGAATCCCATAAGTGAAGACAGTTTTAATATGGAAGGGCAAAATGTGTCAGCACAAGCTTAGAGGCTGAAGTGCGTGTTCCTGTGCTGAAATGTTCTTTGTTCTCTAAAACTGGAACTTCAGATGTTCTTAAGTGCTTGCATTCATTTACATAAGCTGCCTTGAAATGCCATGCTAAATCAGGGGCAGCATGGTGGCTCAGTGGTTAGCACTGCTGCCTCACAGCACTAGGGACCCAGGTCCAATTCCAGCCTTGGGCAACTCTCTGTGTGGGTTTGCTCTGGTTTCCTCCCACAGTCCAAAGGTATGCAGGCTAAGTGAATTGACCATGCTACATTACCCATAGTGTTAGGTGCATTAGTCAGAGGGAAATGGGTCTGGGGTGGGTTACTTTTTGGAGGGTCGGAGTGGACTTGTGGAGCCAAAGGGCCTGTTTCCACACTGTAGGGAATCTATTCTAATTACTAAATGTTGAGATCAAGACTCATCCTATTCTTCCATCAGACCTATACTGAGTTTAAAATCTGTGACCAAAACAGCAACATTTCTTCTTGCTTTCTGTGTTCGAGTCTGATTGGTATACTCATGTATGGTACATCAAGAGCATTTCCGAACTGACAGCCAGACTACTGCGACCACTAGGACTCATAACAGCATACAAACCAATAGCCACTCTCAGACACCAACTCACCAGGACAAAGGACCCGATACCCAGCATGAGCAAAACCAATGTAGTGTACAAAATCCCATGCAAGGACTGCACTAAACACTACATAGAACAAATTTGATGACAGCTAATGATCCGCATCCATGAACACCAATTAGTCACGAAATGACACGACCAGCTATCCTTAGTAGCCACACACTCAGATGACAAGCAACATGAATTCGACTGGGACAACACTACTATTATAGGACAAGCCAAACAGAGAACAGCCAGGGAATTCTTGGAAGCATGTCATTCATCCACAGATTCAATCAATAAACACATCGACCTGGACCCAATATACCGGCCACTTCAGCGGACAGCTGGAACTGACAACCGGAAGCGGCAGATACAAATCGCTATAAATGCCGGAGGAAACATCACAGAAGCGCTTCACAGGAGGCTCCCAAGCACTGAGGATGTCACCTAGACAGGGGATGAAACGTCTGCAACACAAATTCCCAGCTCGGCAAACAGAACCACAACAATTAGGGGTATAGCTTGAAGGTGACAGGAGAAAGATTTGATAAAGACATGAGAAGCAACTTTTTTTACATAGAGTGGTTTGTTTGTGGAATAAACTGTCAGAGGAAGTAATGGCTGCAGATGCAGTTACAAAATTTAAAAGACATTTGGATAAGTACATGTGAAGGAAAGACTTGGTGATATGAGGGCCAAATGCAGGCAGGTGGGAATAGTTTAGTTTGGGAACATGGTTGGCTTGGGTTGTTTGCATGCTGTATGACACGATGACTCTATGCGCCAGTATAAACAGTCAGGAAAAGTAAAGTCAACCCATAGGTCCGGCCTGCTCATGTTCCTCGAGACCTTTCTTTCTCTTTCTTTAAAGCAGTAAATCAAATGCCTTGAATTTTGAATTCCAGTTCCTAATTCAAGATGGAAAACCTGCTGCCAGAAATACTCAAAATTAGTCCCTATTCTCTCCAGCATTAAGGGCTATTACACTCAGGAAAACAATGGTCGCTGCAGAATTAAAGCTGTGGTGTAACTATTCATAACGTGGAGTTCATTGCTCCCTTCTGGCATTCTATTACATTATCAGGAACATCTGTCATACCTAGTGAGCACTGGAAGTAAACCTGTTTTGTTTCTTCTCAGATTCAAAGTGAGAATAGGGTATATCTGTTCAAACCCAAATAATATTAGAGTGAAGGTATTTCTGAAATTGCTTTCCCGAAAAGAACAGTGGAGTCGGAGATATTGATTTCCTGTGAATGATGAGGACATCAGAATGTTTGACACAGGAAGAAAGTTTTCAAAAGAAGTGATTTTTTTTAAGTTCATCTTTCACATTTTAAACACATTTCCTTGTCATTAGAAAGGCCACAAAAGTAAGAACCTTCAAATAAACCAGTGAACCTTGTTGTACCAACATCAGTCAAATAGAATGCCACTTATTATTGATGCTGCTTTTGCACGTCACTGATTTATTTCATAATTTTTATTAATGCTACAGGCATGGAATAGATAAAATGTAACAGTTTCCAAGGACAATGGACAATTTGTAGTTTCTTATTGATTGAGTGTTGAATTTCCCCCATTTCTGGATCTAATATTCTCACCAGGCTGTCTGAAGACAGTAACCACTGTTGGTACATCAGTCTTTGCAATGGCAGAACATGGCTAACCCAGAAAGGAAACTAAACAGTCTGTGTGGGTACACTCAATAGGTGTAGTCATTCAAGTACCTGGAAAGGCAGCCAAGCGATCAAATTCTGCTTTTTGTAACAAAAGAGTTCTACCTTTCTGAAGCAGGGAATTTCTTATATCAATTAAAAAAAAATTGGAAGTGAAATTAAAACACTTGCAATGATTGATGTGTGGAGAATTATCCCATTTTAGCCAAATCATGGTTTGTTAAAATTATTAGTTTGTAGCCTTTAAATGACAAATAATGCAGTTATGCTATCTGATGTATGACAGTATTATAGACAAAGTAACGCAATGTCAATAAAGCAATAATCTTTTATACACACTCTTACATTATACAGTTTTTACTGCCAGGCCTGATTTTTCTTTGATCATATTAATATTTTTCAGAAAGGAACTGAATAAAGCAGTGTGCCTTGAATAAAGTTATGGTGATCTTTTATCGTGACTAAATGTATAGTAACCTTGCACTAGAAATTCACATGAAAATGGCTTTCGTTTAAATCAAATGATTGTGTGATTTTATTTGTTTAACTGCATTTATAATGTCAGGGAATATGGTTAAAAATGAGTTACATGCTTTTTTTTATTTTTCTTGCAATGTGATTTGCCTTAATGTGATTTGGATTTTTAATATTGTTCCTCCAATCAATTGTTCTGGTCTGTAATTTGCTATTTATCACCTTGGTCATTTATAGGCTTCCTCAGTTTTATGACTGTGCAAGCTTACTTCAAAGAAAAGTAACATTCTGTTCCAAGTTTGAATTATAGCCCTTGCCCCTAATGTCTGCCAATTATTCCAACTACCTTTCTTGATTGATGCATTGTGCTTAGATTCAATGTAAGAATCAAACTATTCTGTTTAATAGGAAATTAAATTCAAAGTAACTCATGTTGCTTGTCATCTGAGTGTGTGGCTACTAGGGATAGCTGGTCGTGTCGTTTCGTGACTAATTGGTGTTCATGGATGCGGATCATTAGCTGTCTTCCTGTTCGTCCTATGTAGTGTTTTGTGCAGTCCTTGCATGGGATTTTGTACACTACATTGGTTTTGCTCATGCTGGGTATCG